>NC_050068.2:220417498-220763445 GCF_009764565.3 Dermochelys coriacea
GCTGGAGGCAGCTCAGGGCTGGGGCAGGGGGTTGGGATGCAGGAGGGGTTGCAGGCTCCAGCTGGGGGTGTGGGCTCTAGAGTGGGGATGAGGGGTTTGGGGTGTAGGAGGGGGATCTTGGCTGGGGCATGGGGTTGGGGTGTGGGAGGGGGTGCAGGTTGCAGGCTCCAGGAGGGAGTTTGGGTGCAGGATGGGGATCCCACCTGGGGCAGGGACCTGGAGTGTCAAAGAGGGTGAGGACTCCGGCTGGGGATGCAGGTTCTGGAGTAGGACCAGGGATGAGGCGTTTAGGGTTCAGAAGGGAGCTCAGGCCTGGGACAGGGGGTTGGGGCACAGGGAAGGTTGTGCGCTCTGAGCTCTGGGTGGCTCTTACCTCAGGGGTTCTAAGCTACACACTGCAGGGAAAAGCAAGCTGTGTCCAGGCTGGGGTGCAGAGCTACATGTCTCAGTGAAAGGCAGGGGAGGCAGCGGGGAAAGACGGAGCCTTTCCCTGCTGCTATAATCTTTCCATGAGGTGGGGAAAGGCTCTGGCAGGCAGAAGGTGGTGGGACCTTTTCCCACTGCCTCTCCGTTGCCACAGTGTTCCCTGGGAATCACTGCAGCAGTAGGGAAAGGCTCCCATAGCTCCCTGCTGCTGGAGCCCTTCCCCACTGCAGAGAATCTTCCCCACTGCCCTTAACTGCTGCCTCCCCAGAGTCTTTCGCTGTGGGAGGAAGGGCTCCAGCAGCAGGGAGCTGCCAGAGCCTTTCCTCACTGCCCCCCACCCCCTCCCAGCCAAAACCTGTCCCTGCTGCTGGAGTCTTTCACTGCAAAGGGGAAGGAGTCCAACAGTGGGGAGGCAGCAGGACACAGCACTGCTATGAATAGCAGTGTAGATGGGGAGGCAATGCTTGGGCGAGGAGAGAGCCATGTTAGGAGATGTACTCAGGTACATATCCACACCTTTCAGGTGTGTGTCTACTCTACTCGCATAAGCCCTGCCTCACCAGCTACACTGCTATTTATCCCTGTGCTAGGGGAGCTCTATGCATATGTACACTACATGCTGCCGAAAGACGCATGCAGCATAGACTTACCTTTTAATGTGCAACAACAACCGAGAAAATGTATAAGCCACCAGCTTTCTAAGATGGGGCCAGGGAATAATGAGTTACGTATTTTCATGCCATTATATAAACCATGGGTCAGTCCTCACTTTGAATACTGTATCAAAGTTAAAAAAATGCAACAAACACAGAAAGCACCAGAAAAAGGCAACAAAAATGGCCAAAGGCCTAAAGAGGTATCCTGCATTTGCAAGTTTCCATATACAGAGAGGAAAAACTAGAGCTGGGATTTTCAAAGATGTCTATGGGAGTTAGGTGCCCAAATCCCAGAGAATGTCAATGGGATTTATGTGCCTGATTTCTTTAGGCTCCTTTGAAAAACCCCAGCCTAAAGCTAACATTTTCAATCTTAGCAGCCTCAGTGCATAGGTAGGCAGTAACTGGCCTGATTTCATCAGGGCTGAGCACCCGCAGGCCCTGCTGGCTTGGCACCTTCTGATTAAATCAGACCTCTTTTACCTAAGTGGTTAAATATGGATATAGGTGCCTAATTGTCGGGACCCAGCTTTGAAAATGTTTTGTCTAAGACAATTGTTGGTGGAAAGGAGACAAATAAGAAGAGGTGATCGAGCTACATAAACTTCCATGCTAAAATTAAGATTAAGGAAACCTTAAAGCTGAAAACAGTGGTGAGAAGGCAATGTGGGAAGATCAAGGTGACTCCGCCCTTTATACCCTTTGTTGGAGGCATGAGGAAGTGCAGGGCCCATGCTCCATCCCAACTTGTCACTCAAGTCCACCCGGCACACGCATACCTAAGTGGGATTTGTGCAATCACTTAAGAAGAAATGTAGAATTAAAGTAAAATGGAATTACTTTGAATCTACTCCAACAGAGAGAAGATCAGCCCTTTAGATTTCACTGAAATTCACGTGGCTGTGTTTAAACACTCACGATTTCCTCTGGCAAAGAATACTTGCCTTTCTGTGGAGGGGCAAGACCTTTGCAAACACAAGGGCCTGGTTCTCAGTTATGTGAAAGCCCCTTTACACAGAATCAGGCCCTCAAGGCTCTTTTTCATGGGTAGCCAGTGTTCAGAACAAATTATTTCCCGCTTTGTGCTAGTTGTGCATAACCCTGAAGATGAAGATGCTCCCTTCACTTGGCTGCTTCTCTATTGGGTCTTTTCAGGAATCCTGCTAATATTCTTCTCACTCTCTTACAGCTGTAAAAAGAAAAAATATTCCCACGACCTCCCGACACTTAGTGTCGTTCTCATATTTATGAATGAGGCAATGTCGATCATCTTGCGTGCAATTACCAGTATAATTAACCGAACTCCTTCTCATTTGCTGAAAGAAATTGTCCTGGTAGATGATTACAGCTCAAATGGTAAGTTAAGGCAGAGACATCTTCATTTGTTTCTGGGTGCCCCTTGAAGGTGACAAACCATGTTTTAACAGTGCAAAGTACTGAGTCTGACTTTGCAGCCTTTTTTAGTAGCTGTTTTATGATTTTAACATCATTTTCCACCAACCCAGTTACCTGTCTAAACCCAAACTGCACTGGAAATTACTTAAGCTCATGCTCATTGAACTGCAGCCCATTGTCAGGATTACAATATTAGATATAGTCTAGCAAAAATAGATTTGACAATCACCAGTTTAGCTGTAGTATCTTCCAGTAAGGCTATCTCTGAGAAGTGAGTGAAATAATCTAGGACAAGTACATAGTTTTTTCCAGTCAACATAAACAAATCTATGCCCACTGTGCTCCAGGAGACTAGTTTTTATGGCTCTTTTGCTTGACATGGCCTATATTTTTAGCATATGCAACAGGCCTTGACAGATTCCTCAATATTGCTGTTCATTTGAGGCCAGTAATAAATTGTCTCTCACCCTTCTCTTAGATTTTTTCAATCATTAAAAGACCATCATGTAGCCTTTTAAACTTATTTTTCTGTAACAGTTTAGTAATCCCATCTAGGACTGAAAACTTCCCCTGAATCAGTGAAAGGGGCTGGGAACATGCTATCCCAGCTGTTCTGTTCCAATAGCCTTAATTATTTTCTGTAGAGTCTCATTCCGAGCAGTAGCTCTGGCAATCACAATCCACATTTCATGTGAGATTGGACAGGGTTGTTTTTTTCCCAAACAGATTGACCTATACAATGTCTAGTTCTGGACTTGCTCCACTGCATTTTTTTTGTCAAATGTTCTAGAGTGTGTGTGTCTGCAGAGACCAAATTGCTCCCAGTTTTGTACTGAATTTACAAATCAGACATTTGTAACTGAAAAAAGCAATCTCTGTATTCCCAGGGAGTTGTTTGCCAGACCCCTTTTGATAATGGTAATAAGTGGTATATGGTCAGTTTCAGCTAACACCTGTGTCCCATAAATAAAGACATGGAACGTTTCACACTCATGAATGAAGGTCAAAGCCTCTTTCTCTATTTGGGTGTAACTGATTCTCAGTTTTTGTAAGTGCTCATAACACATAAGCCGCTGCTCTCCAATTTTGACCATACTTCTGTAGGAGGATTGCACTCTTACTCTCCTTGGAGGTGCCTGTGGACAACTTAGTTTTGTGCTTAGTGTTCTATTACCTCAGGGTTGGGGCCTCTTTAATTAATGCCTTCAGTTTCTCAAACTCTTTATTAATATTTGCATCCCGTGTCCACTGGACATCTGCGCACAACAGTGTTCTCAGTTTGCTGGCTTGACCAGATACATTAAGGACAAATTTCACTGTGTTGTTCGCTGTTCCAAGGAATCATTGTATCCCTTCCTTGCCTGTTGTCTGAGGTAGCTCTCTTTTCATCAGTCCTGTTGAAGCTGTTTCTATTGTATGAAATACTTAATCACTGGAACCTGGGTCTCACAGGTGGGTGACCTAGCCACTAGGGTATAGAGTCATTGTTACTCTCTTCCTGGCCCAATTAATATTTAAGAATGTTATACACACCTTCAACAGGTGAGATTGAGATAGATCTACCCCAGAATACCCTATAGCCCAGTCATTAGGGCACTGTCCTGGGAGGTGGGAGACCTGAATTAAGTCCAATGAGTGCTCTAACCATTAGGATATAGAATATAAGGGGACATCCTTCTCAGTTTTGTGCAGTAGGTAACCTATGAGAACTCCTGTTGGATTGGGCTTTGCAGGCAAGATAGATGTAGGAATGCCCATTCTGAGGATCCTACTGGGGTTTAGGTGCTGAGCAGCTCAGTGGCATCAGTACTTGGGTGGCTTTGCAAGTGTCTGTTGTCAGAAATGTAGGCATCTAGAGGATTTCACTTGCAGAAACTTAGGTGCCTAGGGAATTTAGGAGCCAACAGGCTTAGGTGACATCTAAGTAGGGTTTTGGAGGATCTAAAGTTTGGATTTAGACACCTAAAGTGGCATTTAGATGTTTAAATCTCTTTATGGATCTTGCCCCAACTTTCTCCCCCAGATCAAAATGTCATGTATGCAAACATTAGTACCCTCTAGACCATCAAAAAGTTGTATTTTCTAGGTATCAAACACAAACCAAATAGCATTCTACAGATATAGTGTCTGCCAAAGCGAGTGTTGACTGCACAGTCATGTGCTCTGTTTTTCTAAGGGAACCTGATAGAATTCTGCTGACATATCAGGCATAGAAGAATATTTGGCAACAGCCATCTCTCCAAAAATGTCTCACTTTGTAGGTAGTGGAAAATGTTCCCTTTTCACATATATTTTAAAATTATTTTGGGTCTGTACATAAGCGAAGGGTTTCATCTTTTTCTCTACCATTACCAACAAATGTACCCATTCCAGTGGCCCCTACTTTCTCTATGATCCCCGGAGCAATGAGCCTATCCAGCTCCTTTTTTAGCCTCTGCCTCTTGGGTAATGAGAAGTGTCCTAGGAGTGTGAATTGTGGCATGGGTTGGGCTCTTTCAATTATATTCTGTACTCTGCTGAGAGCTTTCCTATCCTCTAGAAGGAACCTTCAAACTGTACCTTAATTGTTTTGGTCCCTTGTCTCGCCAGTCTCTCCTCTTGATGGGACCAAGGGTTTGACATGTTTTAACCCAATAACAGGTTCTTTTTTCCCCGGTAATATTGCATGCTGTATCTCTTCCAGTTTATTTACCCATACATCAAGTTTGTATATTCTCTAAGTGAGGATCAGCTCACCATTGTAAACCCTGTGTTTTACAAGTCCAAAAGTTTATCCCTTCCACATACAGGAGAAGGGCCAATAAAAGATATTACCTTATCTACATTATCTCTCCTCTCTTGGATTGGACATGGCTACAACACTGCGAACAGCTGTGTTTTAACTGTTTATCTTTCACTACCTGTGAGTTTTTGTGTGTGTGCTAGTAACACTTTCTGGCAACATGGCTTGTGCAAAAGTATACAACTTAAAATTAATAAATGTCCCATTTGCTTTCAGATTGGCAGGCCAGAATCTTGTGCTGCAATCTTGTCCATTACTCCTAGGAAGAATTCAGCTGAGCTAGTGGTGCTGTCAATGTCTCCTTGTCCACGCTATGCACCATCTGCTGGCGTTTGCAAACTCTTGCAAAATGATGTGCTCTATTGCAGTTCTTGCATCTTTTCTCATATGCTGGGCATTGTTTTGGCTTGTGCTGGTTGTCACCGCGTGTGCAGCTCCATGTACTGTTTTTGCTGGACTCTGACTTTGAAAGCCACGTGCCTTTCTGCCTCAAGTGTCTTTTTGTGTGTCACGGGGTCCACTCACCAAAGGTGGTGCCTCCTCCTGGCCACTCTGGGGATTAGCTGATTCCAGGTCCGACACCTCCTTTCTGCTTCTTGCCACGCACCCTGCCTTCTCTTCCTTGCTCTCAGCGAGGCAAGATGCTTGGTGTTTGTGGCTTAGCCCTCCATTCAAGTCACATGTGTCTTCCCCTTCCAGGGTATCAAACTCTTCCAGAGTGAACTGTCCCAGGCAGTCTTCTTTCCACTGCCTGGTCTATGCCACTTCCCTAGTGGCTGGTAGAGGAACCCGGGCCTGCCTTCTGCTCCAGGTTCCAGCCCAGGGAACCCTCTAGCCAGCATCCAAGGACTGTTCCGTCCTGGACATTACTTCCTGTTCCCTGAGCCTTTCCTTACTTTCTGGCTTTTCCTCTTTCCCTGGGTTTGCCAGCCCCACCTTCCAGGGAGTAGCTATAGCAGGGGTAGGCAACCTATGGCACGTGTGCCAAAGGCGGCATGCAAGCTGATTTTCAGTGGCACTCATACTGTCTGGGTCCTGGTCACCGGTCCAGGGGGCTCTGCATTTTAATTTAATTTTAAATGAAGCTTCTTAAACATTTTAAAAACCTTATTTACTTTACATACAATAGTTTAGTTATGTATTATAGACTATAGAAAGAGACCTTCTAAAAATGTTAAAACATATTACTGGCACGTGAAACCTTAAATTAGAGTGAATAAATGGAGACTCGACACAACACTTCTGAAAGGTTGCTGACCCCTGAGCTATAGGTTACTTGACTCTATAGCTCCAAACATACCTCCCTTCTCCTAGGGAGTGACTGCAGACTGTGGTATTTTGGATTCTCTCTATCATGTCCACAGTGTCAGAGCACTGTCCACTCTCATTCTGGACTGGGTGACTTCTGTTGTTTGCAAATTTCCAGTTGCTTAGTCAAGGATTAATTCTGGGTTTCCCAGTAGTGTCTCTCTGAGTTTTTTGTTCCAGATGTCAACCGCAATCAGGTCCTTTGTTAGAAGCTTAGGTGGGAGCTTCTGCCTCCAAAATTGCAAGATTGTCTTTTCAGCTTTAGTTCATTTGCAAGCTCTTTATAGTTTTACTTTCTTTTTGTACCCTCAGGTTAAAAACATCTCTACCCTAGGTCTCATTTTTACATGGAGTGCAGAACTCCTCAAATTTCTGTACTGCACCTTCATAGCTGGTCCTCTCTGCCAGAACTGAACACCATTGAATGCATCAAGTGCATCACAACCTGCTATTGTCAGAAATAAGGCTACATTCTATTTTCCTTTTCTCAGGACTTCATTGCTTACAGATGCACAGTGAAGTGCTTCTTAATTCTCTTCTGATTGACTTCCGTGTTCCCGGAGAGTTTTAGCTCTGGTGGAGCTTTTAACTGCTCCAATCTTCCACGCAGATTACTTTCTTTAATTTCTATTTACTCCTGGTGCCATGTGATTGCTCTGAACCCAAAGTGCTTGAATTGTTCTGAACCCAAAGTACTTGAAAGAAATCCTCTGTATTCAGTGACACAGTTCCCAATTGCCTCTGCATAACAGAACATGGGTTCTATGGCACCCTGCTCCCTGCAAGCTGCCTGTCTTTGAAGCTAAGCCACTTAATGGTACAGTTCCCAATGCCACATGGTGTACTGGGATATAACTATGAGATGAAAGCAACAAAGTGAACATTTAAGCTGATTATCTGGATAAACTTCCTGATGGTGATATTTTAGGCTGAGGAACAGGCTCCCTGGAGAAGTAATGGAAGCCTCATTGCTCTTAAAATTTGACTGGACAAAGCATTAGGAAATCTACTGTAGGGAACAATCCTGCACTGGTCCACAAGGAGATGGACTGGTTCATCCATGGATCTTTTCCATTTTGAATTTCTATAATTTTCTAGGTAGATCCTTCTTATTTCTTCCTGTGGAGAAGGAAATGGTGGCCCCATGTCCCAGGAGAGCACATCCCTACTCATATTACATAGACTCGTGTTTAGCATTTTCTTGTTGGTATATTCTTTTGCAGGTGCAGTTAACTGTAGACACAAATGCTAGCAGTTAGACATCTAATTGCCTGCTCTTTGGGAACAATCAGGTATTTAGAGGTGTAATGTCTGGTATATGTGCCCATAATTATAGTGGGTGCAATTAAGTTTGGGCACAAAATTGTGGCCTCCAAAATAGAAGCTGGGTTTAAAAATCAGTCCATTAAGTCCTGGATGAGCTGTTACCCTAGGTCAAGGTTTACTTCCTGAGGAGTTCTTCTGAGTAACCAAATAATTCTAGCCATTATTTCTGAAGGAAGAAATTTATAGTGATGTCTGGGCTGGGAGAATCTGGAAAAGGTGTTATCTAATTGGTCTTTTCTGTTTTCCATTAATTTCGATTAATTGGAAAAAATCCCCTAAAATGTGCCATACTATTTTTAGAGGATCTAAAAGGAAATTTGGATGAACAGATAAAAAAATACAATGCAAAGCATCCTGGATTGCTAAAAATTGTGAGGCATCAGAAGAGAGAAGGCCTAACACAAGCTCGGATTTCTGGCTGGGAAGCGTCTACTGCTGATGTTGTTGCAATCTTGGATGCCCATATTGAAGTAAATGTCGGATGGTAAGATCATGAGGGAATTGTTTTCTGGGAGGGAGGAGTCTAACTGTGGAGCTCAGGTGCATGGCTTTGCTTCTACCTAACCAAAAAGTGTCATTGTGTACAGGGCTGGCCTTAGGGAAAATGGTGGCCTGGGTGAACCCCCTGCAACTTCAGCTCCTTCCCCAGCTGGGAGCCAGTTTGACCTGCCCACCCCCTCCACCAAGCTGGGCCATGGCGCCCCTGTGCCCATGGTGCCCTGGGCGGTCACCCACATCATCCACCCCGAAGGTCATCCCTGATTGTGTATGGCAAGTAGAGGCCACCAGCTGGATGTTTACTTTTGATTGGCAAAGGGATGCCCTGGTTTGGAAAAGAACTGGCACATTCAAATTAGGGAAGCAATCAAATAACAGAATAGGCTATTTAGAGAAGTGCAGGCAAGTAGCGCCCAGCTTCTTTGTATCTGTATTTGTGGGCAGGACATTGTCTCCCTTGTGCATACACATACAAAAGGACACTGAATCAGAACTTATGCAGATTGTTTTCTTTCAGTACCAAAGTCCTGATCTATTTCTTTCTAGGTACTTTAAAGAGCAATAGCATCCATCGACTGTTAAATACGAGTTAAACCAAACTAATGTGTACTTGTGGTCTATTTAGCAGGTTAATTATTATTGCCAATTAATGATTGCATATAGTGATATAGATGTGCATGGCTCATTAAAAAGAGAACTGAGACAAGGTCCCTGTTAATAGGTACTTATAATATAGTTTAGATCAGTGTATTTACCCTCCCTTTCTGTACCATATCTCTCTAACATACATCTACCCTGGTTGGTTGGGTTCAGTGCTTGACCACTCCCCACATTGTTTCACTTCCCTAGTGGACAGCGTTTCATCTCTGAGATTGTGTTGCATCTCTAATCTCTCCCTATCCCGTGCTATGGTGGCCTTATTCGTCACAGATAGAACAACAAGGGACTCCTCCTATTTGTTGTTGTTATTTTTATTGCAATAGCACCTAGAGGCCCCAGTCAGGGATCAGCGCCCCATCATGATAGGTGCTGTGCATACACAATGAAAAGAAGGCCCCTGCCCCCAACAGTTTACAATATAAATCTATGGTGAGAGGCAACATAGTGGTATAACAGACAGGCAAGGTAACAGAGAGGTGATTATGGCTAGAGTAATTAGCAATGGTTATGGTGCATGAACTGCTGGGATGGCTCGGAGAAAGTGTAAGGCTACTAGAGAGAGAGATGGATTTGTAGTACATAAAACCTGTGTGACTGGGATCCCAGTGGGGGCCCTCTGTGGTCACTCAGTTAGGGTGAACTGCAAAGAATAGGGCAGACAATCCCCCAAAAGCTGGTGGACATTCCAATACTTAGCCAATACCAAGCCAGCATAAAACAGTTTCTTTTATACCTTACTGGTTACTCAGAAGTTCAAACAACACAGTTTCCTTAAATGATCCAGCCTCAGGCCTCCATCCAGGTACCTACATCAAATATGATGAAGATTTCTGAAAATATTATTTCATCATATAAAAGAAAAGGTTCTACCAATCCCAAAGGATTCGACACATTGCCTTCCAGGTTAATGAATGTTTTAGGTCTTCCCCAAATACATGCATACGGCCAATTCTTATTAACTAAACTAAAATGTATTAAAAAACAAAAGAGAAAGAGAGTATGGTTAAAAGATCAATATACGTACAGACATGAGTTCAGTTCTTAAGATTCAGATTCATAGTAGAGATGGTGAGCTTTGTAGTTGCAAAGAGTTCTTTCAAAAATAGTGCATAGGTTATAGTCCAATGTTTATATTTCAGAGAGATCCAGTTAGAACTGGGATCTCAGTCCTTATGGCCTAAGTTTCCCCTGTATGAAGCCTTAAGCAGATCTGAGAGGAACAGAATCAGGACCCAAGGGTCTTTTATACAATTTCAGGTCCTTTTTTGACAAGTTGGAGTTCCTCTGGAAACAAAAAATAATTAGGATGACTTTGAAGGAGATCCCTCACCGGTATTTAGCTATATGAATTAAACATGAAGCAATGTACTTGTTCCTCCACCATTCACAGTACATTTCAAAGAGAGATGAATACAGAGATATCCCATGTTTACCATTCATTTAAATGTCAGGATGTTCTTTTGATCTTCTGAACTAACAGAATACATCATACCCAGGGACTGTTGATTACATTTTTGATCCTACTCATATATATGTAAATACATAAAAATACAAACATTATCTCCCCACATGTTTTTAAGGGTTGTTTAATTTGCAGGATGTTTAACCCTTTCTGGCCATCCATCACAACCTGTCATTGCTTGGTAGAGCTGAGTCAGGAGCCAAGGTTCATCAGGTCCATACTTGCTGCAAGGTGAAAATAACGTATTTGTTCATTATCTTAGGGCTGAACCTATTCTGTCTCGAATCAAAGAAGATCGCACTGTTATAATATCTCCAGTATTTGACAATGTTCGCTTTGACGACTTTGAACTTCTTGAGTATGCTGTGGCTGCAGATGGATTTGACTGGGCACTATGGTGTCTCTATGAACCATTACCAAGGGAATGGTTTGAGCTCAAAGATGAAACGGCTCCAGTCCGGTAAGTCTGAATAGTATTCTTGAGGGAATAAAGACCCCAGACATCTGACATGTTTTTAGACTCACCTTTAAAACTAACAAGGATAGGGTTTTCTCACGTGGGTGGGTAAGATATCTGCAAAATGCAGGCGAGTTGAAACTTTCACTGATCTGAAAGTGGTGTAGTAACATTAGAGATCTCATGTTGTCCCATATGGTCTGTGTAAAAGACTGGGATCCAGGCTCTCTCCTGCATTCTAAATCTGGTCCTAAACATTTCTCCCTCTGCAATCTTGGGCAAATCATTTAATCTGTCTGTCCAAGTTTCCCTAATAAGGTTCCTTCCCCACTCTGAACTCTAGATTACAGATGTGGGGACCTGCATGAAAACCTCCTAAGATTACTTTTACCAGCTTAGGTTAAAACTTCTCCAAGGTACAAACTATTTTACCTTTTGCCCTTGGACTTTTGTTGCCACCACCAAACCTCTAACAGGGTTTTTTATTAGGAAAGAACCGTTTGGAAACATCTTTCCCCCAAAAATCCTGACCAAAACCTTACACCCCCCTTCCTGGGGAAGGTTTGGTAAAAAATCTCACCAATTTGCATAGGTGACCCCTGGATCTTAAGAACCATGAAAAAGCATTCAGTTTTCTTAAAAGAAGAATTTTAATAGAAGAAAAGGTAAAAAGAACAACCTCTGTAAAATCAGGATCATAAATACCTTACAGGATAATTAGATTCAAAACATAGAGAATCCCTCTAGGCAAAACCTTAAGTTACAAAAAAACATAAAGATAGGAATATCCATTCTATTCAGCACAGCTTATTTTCTCAGCCATTTAAAGAAATCATAATCTAACTCATATCTAGCTAGATTCCTTACTAATAATCTCTCTGGTCACTCGATTACAGACCTAAGAGTGGCTATTCTTCAACAAAAAAAACTTCAAAAACAGACTCCAATGAGAGACTGCTGAATTGGAATTAATTTGCAAACTGGATACAATTAATTTAGGCTTGAATAGAGACTGGGAGTGGATGGGTCATTACACAAAGTAAAACTATTTCCCAATGTTTATTCCCTCCCGCCCCCCCCCACTGTTCCTCAACGTTCTTGTCAACTGCTGGAAATGGCCCACCTTGATTATCACTAAAAAAGGTTTTCATCCCACCCCACCCCCACTCTCCTGATGGTAATAGCTCATCTTAAGTGATCACTCTCCTTGCAGTGTGTATGGTAACACCCATTGTTTCATGTTCTCTGTGTATATAAATCTCCCCACTGTATTTTCCACTGAATGCATCCAATGAAGTGAGCTGTGGCTCATGAAAGCTTATGCACGAATAAATTTGTTAGTCTATAAGGTTCCACAAGTACTCTTTTCTTTTTGTGAATACTTACCTACTGTCACAGTTGAGAGTTAGCTGTACCTCTGGCTCTTCTCTAGGGGTATGTCTGCACTGCAGTCAGACACCCATGACTGGCCCATTCCAGATGATTTGCGATTATGGGGCTTGGGCTAAGGGGCTGCTTAGTTGTCATGTAGACATTACAGCTTTGGCTTCAGCCTGAGCTCTAGTACCCTCCCATCTCATCCGGTCCTAGAGTCCATGGTCCAGCCCAAGCCTGATCATCTACACCACAGTTAAACAGCCCCTTAGCCCAAGCCCCATGGGATCAGCCATGGGTTTTTAATTGCAGTGTAGACATATTCTATGTCTGCCTGAGTGCAACCTCTCCAAGTGACAGGCCCTGTGCCTTTTCTTTACCTCCTTGTGGTGGAATCTCACATTTCTCCTACTCTGACAGGAGTACCAGATTACCTGAAGACCAACTGACTCCTCAGCAGGCCCGATTGGCTTCAAGCCCTGCAATTCTTCCCTTGGGAAGCTGTGGCCAGTATATGACTAGAGTGATGTGAAACAGTCTTTTCGAAACAAAAAATTGTTTCATCATAACAGCAGTAACACAGCATAACAAGAAAAGGGTTTTGACACAACAGTGTACATGCATAACTGTCTTACCTACAATTTAGATAGGCCTAGCTTACCAAAATACCCCCACTTCTGGGTCTGGGGTTCAGTCTTCTTCTCCACTGTCCCTGTGTCTCTCTTAATTTTGGTCAAAACAGTTTATATATCTTGCTGGGTTGCTCTGAGGTAACATCACAGTTCATAGCTCTTGATGTTTGCTGAAGAACATTTATCTGGGCCTTTCCTCCCTTTCCTGAGATCTAGCCCCTTATAACCATGTAGCAAACAACATAATAACAAAGAAATAGAACATTCATGAGATATGACAGGCATCTTCCAAGTCCTTCACACCTACCTCTAGGGTTGCCAACTTTATAACTGCACTAAACTGAACACCCTAGCACCGCCCCTTCCCTGAAGCCCTGCCCCCTTATGCCGCCCCCATTCACTACATTTCCCCTCCCTCGATGGCTCTTCTTTCCCGTCCTCACTCACTTTCACTGAGCTGGGACAGGGGGTTGGGGTGCAGGAGCAGGTAAGGCCTCTAACTGGGGGTGTGGGTTCTGGGGTGGAGCCGGGGATGAGGGGTTTGGAGTGCAGGAGGGGGCTCCGGGCTGGGGCGGAGGTTGGGGCATGGGCTTCCTCTGGCAGCTCCCAGTCAGTGGTGCTGCAGGTCTAAGGCAGGCTCCCTACCTGTCTTGGCACTGCGCTGCACCCCAGAAGTGGCCAGCAGGTCTGGCTTCTAGGAAGGGGGTGGGGGAGGGCAGAAGGCTCGGCGTGCTGCTCTTGTCTGCAGGCACCGCCTCCCCAGCTCCCATTGATCGCAGTTCCCAGCCAATGGGAGTGCAGAGCTCAGGGCGGGGGCAGCATGCAGAGTCCCGTGGCCTCCCTGCGTAGAAGTCAGACCTGCAGGCCACTTCTGGGGTGCAGCACGGTGCCCGGACAGGTAGGGACTAGCCTGCCTTAGCCCCTCAGCACCACCAACCAGACTTTTAATCCCACAAGGATCCCGTTTCAACTGGGCATTCTGGTCGAAAACCAGACACCTGGTCACCCTACCTACCTCACATGAGGTGGTGTGAACACTCTCTTTTAAAGTAGTGCATTTTGGAGATGAAAGTCATTATGTACATTATGTCAGCGGGACTGCTATGGGAACGTGCATGGTCCCTCAGTATGCCAACATTTTTATGGCTGACTTAGCTTCCTTAGTTCTCGTCCCCTAACACCCCTGCGCTACATTAATGCCATCTTCATCATCTGGACCCATGGGAAGGAGGCTCTTGAGGAATTCCACCAAGATTTCAATGATTTCCCCCCTACCATCAACCTCAGCCTGGACCAGTCCACACAAGAGGTTTACTTCCTAGACACTACAGTGCTAATAAGCGATGTTCACATAAACACCACCCTTACCGGAAACCTACTGACTGCTATACTTACCTACATGCCTCCAGCTTTCATCCAGACCACATCACATGATCCATTGTCTACAGCCAAGCTTTAAGATACAACCGCATTTGCTCCGATCCCTCAGACAGAGACAAACACCTAAAGAATCTCTATCAAGCGTTCTTAAAACTGCAATACCCACCTGGTGAAATGAAGAAACAGATTGACAGAGCCAGAAGGGCACCGAGAAGTCACCTAATACAAGACAGGCCCAACAAAGAAAGTAACAGAACGCCACTAGCTGTCACCTACAGCCCCCAACTAAAACCTCTCCAGTGTATCATCAAGGATCTACAACCTATCCTGAGGGACGATTCCTCACTCTCACAGACCTTGGGAGACAGGCCAGTCCTCGCTTACAGACAGCCCCTGAACCTGAAGCAAATACTCACCAGCAACTACACACCACACAACAAAAACAACAACCCAGGAACCAAACCCTGCTACAACCCCTGGTGCCAACTGTGTCCACATATCTATTCAAGGGACACCATCATAGGACCTAAGCACATCAGCCACACCATCAAGGGCTTGTTCACCTGCACATTTACCAATGTGATATATGTCATCATGTGCTAGCAATGCCCCTCTGCCATGTACATTGGCCAAACCGGACAGTCTCTACGCAAAAGAATAAATGTACACAAATCTGACATCAAGAATCATAACATTCAAAAACCAGCTGGAAAACACTTCAATCTCTCTTGTCACTCAATAACATACCTAAAAGTGGCAATTCTTCAACAAAAAAACTTCAAAAACAGACTCCAATGTGACGGTGCAGAAGTGGAATTAATTTGCAAACTGGATACCATCAGATTAGGCCTGAATAGAGACTGGGAGTGGTTGGGTCATTACAAAACCTAAACTTAATTTCCCCAATACTAATTTCTCCCTACTGTTACTCACATCTTCTTGTCAACTGTCTGTAATGGGCCACTATCTTACTACTTCAAAAGTTATTTTTCCTTCCTTGGTATCCTGCTGTTAATTGATTTATCTCATTAAACTGACCTCACACTTGGTAAAGCAACTCCATCCTTTCATGTATTTATATCTGCTCCTGTATTTTCTGTCCATGCATCTGATGAAGTGGGTTCTAACCCATGGAAGTTTACACCCAAATAAATTTGTTAGTCTCTAAGGTGCCACAAGATCTCCTCATTATTTTTGCTGATACAGCTACTACTCTGAAACCTGTCATTATGTACAAGGTATGGAGTATAAATAAACTATTATGAGGCATTTAACATCCATAGTCAACAGAAAGGATTAATGCATCCTGTATTTGTATGCTGCTAACATAACTCCACCCTGAATAAATTCATTATACATCCAGACACTAGTAATGGGTAAATATCTAGATAAATAAGGATGGGCAGAATTTGGCACTAAATGCATTATGGAAATATCTACTGTAAATACAGAGTGGTGGTAGAAATGAGATGGGAAGAAATCAAATCTAGCTAAAGAGCAATTTATTAGGGACTCCCAAACTAGCACAAACAAAATAAGAATTGTCCCAACGAGCCCAATACTCAATCTCCCACTGAACAGGAAATTCAAAAGAGCATAATTAATTTTCAGATGATTGTTTATTCCTCTTCCTGCTTATTTCATAGTTATTTCTTCTCTCCAACTGTATCTCTTCTCTTTCCCAGGAGTCCTTCTATTATGGGGATACTTGCTGCACATAGAGTGTTTCTGGGTGAGATTGGGGTACTGGATGGTGGAATGCATATATATGGAGGGGAAAATGTGGAACTTGGCCTGCGGGTACGTTTAATTCTGCTTCTCTTATAAAATAAATAACGTAAGTGTGGGAATCTGATTTTCAAAAGAACTCAGGGCCAGATTTTGAAGTGCTCAACACAGATAATTGGGCTCAGTTTTTCAAAAAAGCTCAGCTCCCATTTCAGTAGCAAAATGAAATGGCCAGAGTTTCATAAGTGCTGAGCACCTAGCAGCTATTGTGGTTAGATGTTTGGCTGTGTGTGTGTGTTTTTTCCTGTGTGTTGCCCCAGCCCTGCATAGACAGCTGGCACAGAACACCTTGAGCACACTGCCCAATGACCACAAGATCTATTAAGGTATGAAGGTACCAGGCCAGATTTATTGTTGACAAAACCTGCACCACACACCCAAACTACCTCCCAGAGCCTGCACCCCATACCCCCTCCTGCACCCCAACCCCTTCTCCAGCCTGGTGAAAGTGAGTGAGGGTGGGGGAGAGTGAGCACCAGAGGGAGGGGGAATGGAGTGAGCAGGGGGCAGGGCAGGGGCATGGTCTCAGGAAAGAGGTGGGGCAGGGTAAGGGTCTTTGGGTTTGTGCAATTAGACAGTTAGCAACCCAACCGGCGGGCATGTGGCAGCCCTGGCCGTGCCAGAAGAGTGCGCCCAGCAGCGCAGCTGGTAGCTCCCTGGGCACCAGCCAGTACAGGTGCAGCACCGCCCAAATGTCATGTGGATCATGTCGGCACAGGCCTGGCTTGTGTGTGCAGGGGTGGGGGGGCATTGACTGTTCTGCCCTGGGGCCTGGAATTGCTGTCAGCGGGTCTGGTGAGAATATATACATTAGAGATTGTGAGGTGCCCACTGTTACTAAAGCAATAGGGGCCATTTAGTATCTAATTTATAGGCAGAATGTATTTTGTCTTATTCAACAGCAACTACTGCAGTGACTAAAGTGACATAATTGATATCCTGTGAAGAGAATCCCAGGTAGTTTTCTGTGGCTAGAAGGGTAGTGACTGCATCTCAAGGACTCAAGTGTGAAGTGTGGGAGGAATAAATATGGTAGATTCAGAATACTCAGGATCCACCTAGGAAAAAGGTGGGATTGACAGGGGATGAACTCCTTTCCACTTTTAATACATTAAATCATAATGTTTTGTTCAATATCTTCATAAATGATCTGGAGGATGGTGTGGATTGCACTCTCAGCAAATTTGCGGATGATACTAAACTGGGAGGAGTGGTAGATACGCTGGAGGGGAGGGATAGGATACAGAAGGACCTAGACAAATTGGAAGATTGGGCCAAAAGAAATCTAATGAGGTTCAATAAGGATAAGTGCAGGGTCCTGCACTTAGGATGGAAGAATCCAATGCACCGCTACAGACTAGGGACCGAATGGCTCGGCAGCAGTTCTGCTGAAAAGGACCTAGGGGTGACAGTGGACGAGAAGCTGGATATGAGTCAGCAGTGTGCCCTTGTTGCCAAGAAGGCCAATGGCATTTTGGGATGTATAAGTAGGGGCATAGCGAGCAGATCGAGGGACGTGATCGTTCCCCTCTATTCGACACTGGTGAGGCCTCATCTGGAGTACTGTGTCCAGTTTTGGGCCCCACACTACAAGAAGGATGTGGATAAATTGGAAAGAGTACAGCGAAGGGCAACAAAAATGATTAGGGGTCTAGAGCACATGACTTATGAGGAGAGGCTGAGGGAGCTGGGATTGTTTAGTCTGCAGAAGAGAAGAATGAGGGGGGATTTGATAGCTGCTTTCAACTACCTGAAAGGGGGTTTCAAAGAGGATGGCTCTAGACTGTTCTCAATGGTAGCAGATGACAGAACGAGGAGTAATGGTCTCAAGTTGCAATGGGGGAGGTTTAGATTGGATATTAGGAAAAACTTTTTCACTAAGAGGGTGGTGAAACACTGGAATGCGTTACCTAGGGAGGTGGTAGAATCTCCTTCCTTAGAGGTTTTTAAGGTCAGGCTTGACAAAGCCCTGGCTAGGATGATTTAACTGGGACTTGGTCCTGCTTTGAGCAGGGGGTTGGACTAGATGACCTTCTGGGGTCCCTTCCAACCCTGATATTCTATGAAAATACACGGAGGCCTCATTCTTCATTGCCCTGATACATGTATATTCATTTACATCATGCAAGGTGGTTGTAAAGCATCACCATATCAGAATGGTACCATTATACCTCTTCTCTGTACTGGTATATCTGACTGCACAAAATGCAGGGGAATGGAGAATCAGGCCCATTAAATACATTTCTGCCCAGAAAAGTGACTTCAAAAATTGCATTGTAGGGCTCCTTTTGCATTGTCCCTCAATGATTTCTTGTATCAAATGCACTCAGTTTGTAAGTAGATTGATGGGGGGGAGTGAGGTTTCTAGGTGCCAGCCCTGTAAATAGCCTGGGATATGCACCCTTCTCCTGCACCCTCACTCATAATTAAGATTCTGTAGGACCAGATGTGCTCTTTGTGACACCTGTATAACCTCATGCAAAGGATTTACACGGGAGTAACTGCTAGGTCCTGTAACTGAAAATTAATAATAATGCAAAAGACTAAATAGCCTCCACCTCACTCTCCTGTACCTGTGTTGGCTCTGCAGGGCTTAAAAGAAAAGTACTGAAAACTTCACTTAATCATTAAAGTCAGGAGAAATTACTCTGAATGCTGACAGTGAGCAGATCTGTTGAGTAAGGAGGTACAATTTTTAGTCACTTGTGTAGAACAAAATCATGTTAATGGCTGGTGAAAAGAGCCAAGTCCAAATGCACATTCATTGGATCTCCTGCTTCATCCATACAGGTTTGGCAGTGTGGTGGTCAGATAGAAGTCTTGCCCTGTTCAAGAGTTGCTCACCTGGAAAGAGCGCACAAACCCTACTTGCTGGACTTGAGCATTGCTGTGAGACGCAACGCCCTGAGAGTGGCTGAAGTGTGGATGGATGACTATAAATACATGGTTTATTTCGCATGGAATCTTCCTGTTGAGGTGTATATGCTTGTTTGGTTGTTTAGAATTGGTTTCTTTAAATTGAGATGGTCATTCATATGGGATCAAATCACTAATAGTGGTCTAAGCAGGCCAAGAAATCATAATGAGGCCAGACATAGCAAACAGAGGTGTTTGTGAGATTTGTCCCTTTAAAACCTTTAATATTATTATTATAGTGCCTAGGTGCCTGAGTTATGGACCAGGACTCCATTATGCTAGGCATTGTACATAGAACAAAAAGATGGTTTCTGCTCCAAACAATGTAATAATTTCTAACTTTTTTAAAAGAAAAAGTATGTTTGGATTTTTGCAAGTTATGATAATAGAGCAAATGAACTGGGCATCCTTTAATATCTTTTAAAAATGCACTAACATATAATTGGCAAGTCAGTTACTTTTCATCAAACGACCCAGCAACACCCTACAATAATTGACCTCCATGCCCAAAATGCTGTAGAGTCCCATATCCCCACTATCTGACACCGATTTTCTTACAGGCAAGGGATAAAGAAAGAGTGGGCCTTACAGCATGCTCTGCAGGCTGAGAAACATTTGTGTTGAGAAATCAAGCAATCAGAATTAAGGGAATTAAGAGAGGTGGTTGAAAGCTCAACCTTAACTTTCCTCCATTGTTGTGCTCATGCCTTCAAGTACAGTCTCTCTACATATCATTGTAAGTTATGCCAATTAATACCATATATAATGCAAACTGGAATTTCTTATACATCGTTATTATAGTAAATCCCAGTGCAGTGCTTATATTCTTCAAGCTTGGCTAGATTTGTAAATCTCATAGAGATTGACAAAGCACACCTCACCAGCATGGCAAAATGGCAGCTTCCTCTTTGATACTTTGAGATATTTTTGGTTCTATTTTACACATTTAAAATGCGTAGTGATTTATTGTTCTTCATAACTAGTAACAGATCACATTTTTGTACACTGCCATTTTCCTTTAAATGTGACCTGGCAAAGGGAGGGGGAAAGGTTTTGTGACCTTATTTTCTTTATTTTTTGATCTAAGAAACTCTGCGTACTGTTTTTAATTTTTATTTCCTCCCATTTAAAGACATCAGGAATGTCAAGTCATTTTTTAATGGAAGAATTTATAGATCAAAGTTGTATTACCCTTACCTGGAACAGTGTTTTGAATCTTTAAGAAAAGGAGACTTTTTTTTTGCCAGTGGCGTAATTAACTAAATGTTAATGAAAACAAAATAGCTTGAATAAAAAAGCACTTATTCTCTCAACTAATTAGTTTTTACATCCATTGTATCTGTGATTTCATAGACATACTCATTCTTCAATCATCCATAGAGCCTTCCAGGCAAAACACACAGATTTTAGATATTCTTTATATATTATGAAGAAGCAACAAAAAGGGGGTGGGGGCACAAGTCCATTTTCCCTCCTCTCTTCCCCCCTCCCTCTTGTAGGTCGCTTTTAAAATTGTCTGAAAAAATGTGGTTGGTGGGTTTTTTTTTTCAGAATCCAGGAATAGACTATGGAGATGTTTCTTCCAGAAAGGAGCTAAGAAAGAAACTGAACTGTAAAAGCTTTGACTGGTACATAAAGAACGTTTATCCTAATTTAATACCTTTGACCACCATTGTTGGCTACGGAACAGTAAGTACTGTGCATGACTACTGAATAGATTCAACAGTTAGATATCTCCAATATTATGAAGGTTGTTGAAGGCAATTTCTTCTGTGTTCCTGATCAGTCTAACCCGGGTTGCTCTTGTAAATTGGTCATATTCAAGTATGTTTTACTAGAGGTTTTAGAGACCTTTAAAGTGAGTGTCGTCTTTCTGTAAAACTTGTTGCATATCTAAATTGTGCCCATTGCATGTCTACAAGCATACACATTAAATAGCATAGGAAAATATTAAGAAGGACACATTTTTGTGCCACGTAAGAATGCTCATAGAGCAGGGAACAACAATGGATGAAATCTCTCCCTATAATTGTCTGCAAGGTTCAATAGAATATTATGCAGATGCATCACAGAAATTAAAAGTTCAACAAAGTAATCATTGCCTGCTGTACAGCTATAAATTAAAGGGAGGACAGTATCTTCTAGTCACTCATTTCAGAGTTGTTAAGTTGCTTTTTTAATTTGGACTGGAACAATAATCATAAGCGTCATGATAGAGGGGAAAGTTATAGCTAAAGAAAAGTAAAGTATACAGACTGTGAAAGAAACAATTGTCAATTTAAAAACAATGGACCACATTTCCAGACCTCCTCTGGCTGAACTGGGCACACGCAGACTATGCCATATGCAAACTCAAATGTGCAGGTTGTGCCAAGTGCAAACTCAAACACATGCAATCCTTTGTTTTGTGCACAATGAAACTGAACACAATTGTTTTTAAAAATTCAATCAAATTATTTTTTTTGTTTTTATCAAAAAGATATTTACAAAAAGTTTCAATGGAAAAAAATCAACCTTTTCTATTGGTGATGCATATAGTGATGTGGTTTATATAGGACTGCTCTATGATTATACTGTGTCAGCAAACAATTGTGTTATAGCAGGGTTCCCTGAGGAGTTGTCTACACTGTAGAGCCTTTGCCAGAACCCCTAATGGAGATGCACCATATGTTAATTGAATGAGTTCTTCTGCCAATGTACGCAAAACACTGTTAGAGAAGAAATGAGCAGGTTGACCCAGAGGCAGATTTGAGTATGGGCTTCTTTATTGCAATACTTGTTCCCCTTGCCCAATTGTTGAGTAAGCACTGGATTAATTACAACACACTCTTTTTATCTAAGTTAGTATGTAAATTCCTACATTTACTTCAACACCCCCACACCTTGAGTAATATGAACGCCCATACAATGAATATTAATAACTCTATACTGAATATAATTATCCCCGCCCCCTATTACTGTTTACAGCATTATCATATTCTACAAATAACTTTTACTTTGAAGATACATTTCTTTACAATAATTGCAGCCACAAATTCAAGTACAATCAGGCAGGCAGTTCAGTAGCCAGTTGGAAGGCATTCATTCCTCGAAGGGCCTGGGCTTCTAAGACCCGTGTTCGATGTTGCTTGACCTGGAGCTGCCTGTACACCTGGATTAAATAGTCCCAGTTCATCCAGGTGGGTTCTGGTACCACCATAGACTAATTAGTGGGTATCGTTGGGTGTCTGGTTACATTAAGCTGTCACACGGCTGTTATATGAATTTGGTAAGTGTAGTTTCCCAGCTGCAAGAAAAAGTTTCCTGGTCCAAATACCACCCTCTCCACACAGATGGTTTCTGTGGCCATCCCTCCCATGTATTTCCCTGTCCCACCGGCACTAAGCCTATGTGTGGATAGTACACCTCAGACCCTATTAGAAACTGTGTGTCATTATTTTCCATTAGCACCTGCCACACGGGTTCTTGGGACCATTTCCATCTGCATCCAACCCCAAACCCTGTCTGTAAAAGGGTGACCGAGGTCTATTTTCCTCCAGCCACTCCCCTGACAGTAAGGGTACACTGACCCAGTGTACAATCCCCCAAGGTTGTCTGCCAGGTGGCTTCTAAAGGGTCAATACACCTTTAATTGATATGCTACATTGGTTCCCTCCAACCCAGATGGCCATAAACCCCAGCGGGCATCCTGCAACAGATTTACAAGATGATTGTTGAGGGTTTGTTGAACCTGGCCACATGCTTCTCCCCACAAAATAGTTTTCACACTGTTTACCAGTTCACTCATAAGGCATTCTGTAATATTCTTGAGAGTTTGAATGACATTTCTCAACAGACAGTCAGCTGAGCTAAGTGCAGACCCCTGCAATAATCCACCCTGTCCCTTAACCCCAGGGCATGTTCCAGGCATTGAATTCGAGCTGCTGAGTCAGCTTCCTGCAGCGAGTTCCATCCTTCCCATAGGTAGTTTGTAAGAGCTCACCATTTTCGGGTGTTCTTTTCTACTGAGTTTGTAATTGCCCATAGCAGCATTCTTTCACCTACTTTGGTAAACCGAGAACAGTTAGTAAATGCATTACTGAGGTACCAGACAGTGGGGAATGGAGTAATAGATATTTGTAAATCTGATGCATTAAGAACCACAGGTCTTTGGATGGAGGTAGACCACCATGGGGATAGGTGTGTTGCAGACAATTTGGAGGGAGGTGGAAGAATAGGGAGGGGAAGAAGTTTAATTAAGGTGCATTTTCCCTTGGTCCAAAAGGGGGCAGCATGACATGTCCAATAAAAAGGGGGTGCCATGCCTGAAGAATTTAGGGGAATCCAGAGAGGGGTGAGATTTCCATCTGATGTCCACGTACCCCAGAGAGCCGAATCATTTCTCCGCAGCGTTAACGAGAGGAGAAAGGCACACACCAGTGCATAAACAATCGCCTGAGTGGTTTCTACAAAGGGACCTAAGTGACCACCCATTCCTCCCACCTTAAATGTCCACTTTGCTGAACTATTGTGGATATATTCGTATGCTTGTAAGAAGCCATTATTAAACCACTGGAAAAAACGATTGGTTGGGCTGCATCCATTTTGCAAGTATGCTTGGCACCACGCACTGAGGGTGTCAGGGTTAGTAGATGGTGCATTAGGGGAAAGGGAGGGGAGAGTGGATTGACATGGGGTATCCTTGGGTGTCCCATGGGCCATGGTGTGTGATAGCATGGAGGGTGTAGGTTTACTGACCACTTCGGGTGCTTTGGGTAAGGCAACACACCTACTCCCACCTCTTTGTACCCATAGTGGCGAGGATAGGGAATGAACCCCAGGTGATATGCAGTACCACAATATGAATACCTTTCTGAATCATAAGTTCCTCCCTGCTACCAAGGAATTGTTCACTTTTGATACCAGGGCCACTGTCGGACTTCTAGTAGTACTTTGGTTCCTATTGCTTTTCAGAATTTACTGGATAATGGGCTGGATGCTCCGGGGTGTAATAGTTTGATTCCTGTTGCAAAAACAGAATCACTTCATTCCTTTTGGCATTTGGTTAAAGCATTATAATGCTTTACCTGAGAGACATGAGCCCACCAGTGCTGACCCTCATGGGATAAGCACACCAGAGATGGATGAATCATGTCAGCTACCAGATAAGGACCCTTACATAATCCAACAAACATTTCCCTCAATGACATTAGCTAAGCGAAGCACTCTTTGGTCCGTCTACACAGGGTTTTTGCTGGCATAGCTACATTGGCCAGTGGATCTGATTTTTTCATACTTATAGCTAGGCCAGCAAAACTTTGTAGTGTAGACCAAGCTCCATTGTTTCTCTGATGTATAGACACTAGAAAAGCCTTTAGATTTGCTTCTCATGTTTTCTGGGATTAAATCAATTCTGAAAAGCTGTTTTACAGTTTCTTCTTCAAAATCCATCCTATGTTCTCCTGTTACTTCAGAGCTCTGAAGCAAAACTGCAAACCAGCATAGCTCTCAGCAAAGCTTACAAACACAGTGGTGGTAACGGGAAGATGTGGTCGTTATTCCATGCATTAATATGCCTGTTTTATCTCTGTAGATGAAAAACACTCTGAATGAGAACATCTGCATAGATCAAGGCCCTGTCCCAGGAAACACTCCAATAATGTATGGCTGTCATGCTTACTCACCACAGGTATTAAAAACAAGCTATTTAACTGCAACCAGAAATCTTTTATTAGCCTTTGCTTTGGATTCTTAGCTAGACAATGAAATAGACTCCTGAAAATTGTTCTTCATGTGCTGTCATGCAGGGAAGACTACATTTTATTTTGTAAGTTGCATTGGCCCGCTAAACCCAGGGTTGTGAGTTCAATCCTTGAGGGGGCCATTTAGGGATCTGAGGAAAAAATTGGAGATTGGTCCTGCTTTGAACAGGGGGTTGGACTAGATGACCTTCCAACCCAGATAGTCTATGATTCTATGAAGTAAAATCTCAAATCAAAAATGAATGGCAGTAGTCTCATAGACTTTAAGGTTAGAAGGGACCATCATGATCATCTAGTTTGACCACCTGCTCATTGCAGGCCAGGGCAGATTCCATCGTGGTCTAAGTACATTAAGTCAGTTCCATCTTTATGGGGAGGTGACCTCACTTACTACCTCCCCTCCCCATACACATATTGACAATCATTGTTCTTGCCAGTGGTGGTTCCAGCAGAGAGGCGAAGGACTGAATGGGATGCAGACTGAACTCCTCACTCTTCACTTCTTGTTCTGTCAGTAGGAAGGACACTAGTGATTATAGTTCCACCATAATAATCTACCTGTTTTCTATGAACAGAGGAGAACAAGAGTGATGTCAGAGCTCTAGTGCAGGGGTGGCCAACATGAGCCTGAGAAGAAGCCAGAATTTACCAATATACATTGCCAAAGAGCCACAGTAATATATCAGCAGCCCCTCATCAGCTTCCCCATTCCCAGCTCCTTTCATCCACCGGCAGCCTCCCTCCCTGCACCTCCTGATCTGCTGTTTCCTGGTGGGTAGGAGACTCTGGGCAGGAGGGAGAGAAGTGAGGGCATGGCAGACTATGGGGAGGGGGCAGGAAGGGGTGGAGTGGGGGCAGGGCCTGTGGCAGAGCCAGGGGTTGAGCAGTGAGAACCCCCTGGCCCGTTGGAAAGTTGGCACCTATAGCTCCAGCCCTGGAGTCAGTGCCTATACAAGGAGCCACATATTAACTTCTGAAGAGCCGCATGTGGCTCTGGAGCCACAGGTTGGCGACCCTTGCTCTAGTGGGTCAAATTCATCCTAGTTTAACTTCAGTGATATCAATGAAATTGGCCCTATGTATCTAATGTTAGTCAGTTTCACAAATGTCTGGTATCCTTCTTTGGGATTTCGTCAATGTCTTAGCTCACCTACTCCAATGTAACGTTCCCTTTCAGCACTTGTTTTATCTCAGCACTGGAGAAATGTATATAGGAGGCCTACGATCTCGACAGACTACAGTAGATCGGTGCCTAACTGACCCTGGCACAGGGGACCTGCCATTTATAGAGCAATGTAATGAGGCTGTGAAAAAGGGACTGAACATGCATTGGGATTTTAAGCAGGTAGGTGAATTTCTATGTCCCTACATTTCAATGGCATCTTTCATCCTGAAGGAGCCTAAAATGCTTTACACACAAGAGGACAAATTTCCATATGAGGAACCCCAGCTGTAGGATTTGCACATGCAATTCAAGGAGCCAAGCTGATGTCATTGGGAACATCAGGTGCTTCACACCTAATGGATCAGGACCTGGATACCTCAAACTCTGTTTTATCCTCCGCTCTCCCAACAAGACACCCAGCCTCCTTAGCAACAACACAGCAGGACGGACCCAGATTCTGACCATCACTCACTGGGATCAGGCCATTCTCGGCAGCAGGAGCTTGGCTACTACTTGTCAGAAGAGATCAGAGTGGGCTGACATCTGTTCAGTACAAAGTGATCTGATAAAGCCTTCATCCAGGACAGACAATTTTTACAAATGCAAAACAGCCTGACCCACCAAAGCCATACTCCTCTGCCCCACAAAAATGCTTTTGGATTTGGGATTTGAGTTCCTTAATTTTGTGCAGTACTTAAACACCGCAGTGATAGCTGGCATCAAATCATTAGATAGATCGACTCAAGTTCTGGGCACAGGGCCTCCCTCTGCTTCTTTGGTATCTGGTTTAAGATACTCAGATACTACTGTGATGGGGTGGTATAAAAATGTAGGCAGGGAGAGAGAGAAGAGCATGGTGGAGAGTTTGACAAGTTCTTGGCAAAGAGAATTGAGACCAGGCAGAACTCAGGCCAGCCTGGCTCTGCTCCCCAGAGTTCTCAACCAAGTATCCCCTAGTTGCCATCCTCTTTCTTCCCCCCCTGCCCTGCCCCAGGGAAAAATGTTTTGAAACATTGTAGATCAATGTTACTGATCTGGCATGAAGGATGGGGTTCTGACAGATTCCTTTTGTCCTTAATCTGGCTTGTGACATGTGCCTGGAGACAATTTAAAATAGGAAACGGATACCTTTGAAAGGCTGCCAATCCATCTTAAAAGCAAACCTATAAGTCATATACAAGGGTATGCTGTGACACACAAAAAACTGAGTTTTGTAGCGGGGCCCATTGAAGCTGGATGGACCCACCCTATTTAAAAGGAAAACTATATTAAAGTGTAAAGCTTTGGCAGCCTATTGATATCGCTATGATGTCACCTCTTTAAATTACTCCATTCTACAGAAAACATTTCACATTTTAGTATTGACTTGTGAAAAACCAGCTGCCTTGAGTGAGTTCCCTTTGATGATAGGGTTGTCCTTGTGCAACATGTGCATTAGTGCCAGCCTAAAGACCTATTCAGTGATTTATTTGAACTCTAAAGAAGGTAACTGTATTTTAATAGGCTTTATAGATTTCCCTGTAACTTTCCTCTGATCTCTCTTTGTCGGTACACATGAAGACTCTTCTGTTTACCAGAAAAGACTTGTTGTTTTTGTATCTCTGATTAATTTATAGGGATCACATCTGTAAATATTGTCTAGGCTTTGAATACTTAAATAACTTTATCATTCTGCTGTGTCCTCTTCTTTGCTGACTTACAGAGTCATAGATTTTAAGACCCAGAAGGGCACCTAGATCATCGAATCTGACTTCCTTTATAGCACAGGCCATGGACCTCACCCAGCACCTGCACACTATTCCAACAACTGAAATGAGACCAAAGTATTTTTTCTGTTACTAATTTATTACTAACTGGCAGCCTGATGTTAACTTCACTCTAGAGTAATAACTTTCCACCTTCTGAAGCTGCACAGTTTGGTTCACTCAGTCAAACCAAGAAACTTTCTTTCCTACCTATGACCATAGTCAAGCTAGATGTAGTGACATAAATGTATTCTGTCTGTGTGCAGAGAACACTTTCACTGACCTGACATATTACAGAAATCAAGAGAATTGTTTACTGCCTTGGCACTCAGTTCTGAAATGCAGACTGCAGCTTGTCTCATGCTTCTTTCATTTTGCAGGGATCATCCGTGATGAACAAGAAAACTAAGAGATGCCTCGAAATTGTAAAGGACAATCCATCTTCGCCTGCCAGACTTGTAATGCAGAACTGCAGTGGACAAAAATGGAATATTCAACATACAGTTAAGGATTGGGGTAAGAGAAGTGCTCTGAGATAGCTTATTTATCCCAACCAACAGATGACTTGGCATTGACTCTAGGAAGCGGGGAAATTGGGATCACCAGGAAAACATTTTCTTCAGAGGTTTCCAAAGAAGAGCAAGACTTCTATGTTGCTAGGATACAGATTATCTTGGGTAGACTCTATAACATTTTGGAGAGCATATAATGGGTATGAAGGAATGTATGCTCTGAATTATGGGAGGATATGGGCACATAAACAGGAGGGTGACGGACACGTACCAGTTAGTTATCGTTGTGTGTATTTAAGTTGGCAGTCAGTGAGGACAAACTGGAACCAAAGACTGGATGAGAGAAAATTTATCTTGTGTAGACCACTTGGGCAGGAGTTTGAAGATTCTGTGGTAGAGGGGAAACTAAGGAAATGCAAACAGAGATGTTGTTATAAAGCAGGGGTTCTCAAACTGGGGGTAGCAAGGTTATTATAAGGGGGGCAATCTCTCAGCCTCCACCCGAAACCCCGCTTTGCATCCAGCATTTATAATGTTAAATATATAAAAAAGTGTTTTTAATTTATGGGGGGGTCACACTCAGAGGCTTGCTATGTGAAAGAGGTCACCAGTATAAAAGTTTGAGAACCCCTGTTATAAAGAATGTATTATTCAGAGGTGACCAGGACCTACAGCTCCCATTAATTTCAGTTGGAAAGCCGGGTATTCAGTACCTCTCAAAATCAGAACCAAGGTTTTTTGTTTGTTTTTTTACAATGTGACCCTTCTAAATAAGTGGCCTGATTTTCAAAAATGTTGAGCTCCCATTGAAATCAATAAACTACTTGCACTGGCCTCTTATTTTTGAAGATCTTGGTTGAGACTTATACATGATATCTGTACCCTGCCTTTTATATTCAGGGGCCCTTCAGTGGATGGGAAATTACCCTGATTTCAGCTTGACCTTTATACACTAATATCCAGAGATGAGCTGCCAAAATATTAACAACAGGTTCCCTCCTCACCCCACGAGGGGGTCGTTGCCCATCCCTGCCCCCCAGGACTCTTGCCCCATCCAACCCCCCGCGTTCCTTGACCCCCCACCCAGGACCCAGGATCCGTGCCCCATCCATCCCCCTCCCCTGTCCCCTGACTGCCCCCAGAACCGGGCAGGAGGATCTCGTGGGCCACTGTAGTGGGTACCCACTCTACCCCTAAGAGCCAGAGGGACCTGCCGGGGGGCGAGGTGGGGAGTCCCGGCGGTGCTTACCTGTGGCAGCTCCCAGGAAGCATCTGGCAGGTCCCTCTGGCTCCTAGGGGCGGGGGAGTGTAGTTGGGGGGCAGCAGGGGGAGCAGCTGCTCCCCCCACTGATCACATCAAAAGTGGTGCCTTAGGCGCCGACTCCCTGGGTGCTCCGGGGCTGGAGCGCCCACAGGGAAAATTGGTGGGTGCAGAGCACTCACCGGCAGCTCCCCGCCCCACGCCCGGCCCCAGATCACCTCTGCTCCTCCTCCTCCCCTGAACGCGCTGCCCCACTCTGCTTCTCCCTGCCCCCGCTTCCCGCAAATCAGCTGTTCGAGGGTGGCAGAGGTGAGCTGGGGTGGGGAGTGGTTCCCCTGCGCGCCTCCCCCCCGGGTTACCTGCTGTGGTGCAGGTGGCCCTTCTTGCACCCCCCTTGCCCCAGCTCACCTCCACCTCCCTGGGCCTGAGCGGGAAGCCGCCGCCTGCTTTTCAGCCTGCCCCAGCTTCCCGCGTGAACAGCTGATTTGCGGGAAGCCTGGGGCGGGGGCACGGAGAAGCAGAGTGGGGCGGCGCATTCAGGGGAGGAGGTGGAGGTGGAGGCAGAGCGGGGGTGGGGTGGGGAGCTCCTGGTGGGTGCTCTGCACCCACCAAATTTTCTCCTTGATTGCTCCAGCCCTGGAGCACCCATGGAGTCGGCACCTAAGGCGCCACTTTTGGCCAGTTAAATTTAGAAGCCCTTTTAGAACCGGTTGTTCCGCGAGGGACAACCGGTTCTAAAGGGGCTTCTAAATTTAACAACCGGTTCTAGCAAACTGGTGGGAACCGGCTCGAGCTCACCACTGCTAATATCCACTCATCCAATCTGTTAGCCAGTGATGCAATGGAGCGGTGACTTGGTGGCTTCTGGGAGCTTCTTGTCAAAAGCCTGCTGCCAAATTGAAGTGAAGTCTGGGGTTATTTGCTTGTCTCCAAAGGAGTTACCCCCATTCTGTGGATACTGCCAAACCATCCCTGTCAGAAAAGACTTATCCTTGGGGCTCATAAAAATACTTCTGAGAACGGAAGCAGAAAATGTTGTTAGCCTTTGGAATTGAGCAATGGATTACTCCAGATTGTAGGGGTTTTGCAAGCATTTCTTGGAGCAGCATTTTCCTACATTGTCTTCATACCCATTTTATCTTCAGTTTTACAAGCTGAACACTACACTGTCCCATCAGTACATTTTTCAGGAATACAGAGTAAGCATTTCCAGTAAAGGACAGTTTAATAGAGGATTGTTCGCCACATGCTGCCTGCCTCTCTCTTTGGTTATGGTGATGAGTAAATGTGTTTGTTTAAATAAATTGATTCCATGTTCCCTCACCCCGATACACAGGGTTGATTTCAGGCTAATTGGACTTGTTGGTGAGAGTCAGATGGACAGCTCAACACTGCTTCATTTTCTGCTTTCGGTTTGTTATTTGATAGGATCAGCTGTAATTGCTCCTGTATTAATCACTCTTATTTCCTGTATTTGTTTGGCCCATGCAAATGTTTGTCACTGTGAACACCTGTAAAAATTAAATTTCAATGGAAGTTAAATGTGGTGAGTTTCTTTGGCATCCCCCTTTCCCCCGCCGTTGTTAAACTTAATTACATTATTGTCGCTATTACCAAGTGGTTCAGCTATATTCACCTCTTGGACCAGATTCCGTGCTCCACTTAGGACTAAATCAAGATTTGCCTCTCTCCTTGGGGGTTCCAGGATGAACTGCTTCAAGAAGCAGTCATTTAATATGTCTAGAAATTTTATCTCTGCATCCCGTCCTGAGGGGACATGTACCCTGTAAATATGAGGATAGTTGAATACCCCATTATTATTGTGTTTTTTGCTTTTATAACCTCTGTAATTTCCCTGAGCATTTCACAGTCACTGTCACCATCCTGGTGAGGTGGTCAGTAGTATATGCCTAATGCTATACTCTTATTGTTCAAGCATGGAGATTCTATCAGTAGAGATTCTCTGGTACAATTTAAGTCATTTAAGATTTTTACTTTATTTGACTCTGTGCTGTCTTTCACATACAGTGCTACTCGCTCACCAGCATGACCTAATCTGTCATTCCTATATTTTTGTACCCTGGTATTGCCACATTCCATAGATTATCCTCATTCCACCACATTTCTGTGATGCCAAATGACTATTATAATAATATCTTCATTTAATGCCAGGCACTCTAGTTCATGCCAAGTTTGAGTTTGTACTGCATTTGCCTCCTTAGCATCCTTATGCTGGTGGTGTTAGTTTATTTAAATGATAAAGGTATGAAATGATAGTTGCACAATGGAAAGATTACATTCTTGCCCTGGAAACAAAATCATGGAACAGATCACTGATGGTGGCACACACATGTGAACGGCCAATCAGACTAGTACTTCACAGGTTCAGCAAAGCAACTCTTCTCTGAATCAGAAACCTTATCTGCACTAAGAAAACATGGTTCCAGGACTGTAGACAGATGCTGTCAAGGTTCCTTCCCCACTGTGAACTCTAGGGTACAGATGTGGGGACCTGCATGAAAGACCCACTAAGCTTTAGTCTTACCAGCTTAGGTTAAAAACTTCCTCAAGGTACAAACTTTGAACCCTATGCTGCCACCGCCAAGTGTGTTAAACAAAGAACAGGGAAAGAGCCCACCTGGAGATGTCTTCCCCCCAAATTATCCCCCCAAGCCCTACACCCCCTTTCCTGGGGAAGGCTTGATTTAAAAATCCTCACCAATCTGTATAGGTGAATACAGACCCAAACCCTTGGATCTTAAGAACAATGAAAAAGCAATCAGGATCTTAAAAGAAGAATTTTAATTAAAGAAAAAGTAAAAGAATCTCCTCTGTAAAATCAGGATGGTAAACATCTTACAGGGTAATCAGATTCAAAACATAGAGAATCCCTCTAGGCAAAACCTTAAGTTACAAAAAGACACAAAAACAGGAATATACATTCCATTCAGCATAGCTATTTTACCAGCCATTAAACAAAAGAAAATCGAATGCATTTCTAGCTAGATTGCTTACTAACTTATTACAGGAGTTATGAAGAGCATTTCTAATCTATTCCCAGCAAAAGCATCCCACAGACAGCCAGACCCTTTGTTCCTCCCCCGCCCTCCAGTTTTGAAAGTATCTTGTCTCCTCATTGGTCATTTTGGTCATGTGCCAGTGAGGTTATCTTAGCTTCTTAACTCTTTACAGGTGAAAGGGTTTTGCCTCTGACCAGGAGGGATTTTATAGTTCTGTATACAGAAAGGTGATTACCCTTTCCTTTATATTTATGACATGCCCCCCAAATCACAGATAGGATGAAACACTGGCTGTGATTTCTTCCTGAAGCTCTAGGAGAAAACAGAGTTAATAAGACACATGCACCTCTAAATATACTACCAAGTGTATAAAGACTAACAATATTTTCCACATAAAAGGACGATTTTAACCAGTTGATTCTGGGAAACTTTCATGGGAGAGTGCATCAGCCACTTTGTTAGAAGCTCCTGAGATGTGTTGTATTTCAAAATCAAAATCTTGGAGAGCTAAACTCCACCAAATAAGTTTTTTGTTATTTCCCATGGCGGTATGAAGCCATTGTAATGCAGCATGGTCGGTTTGCTGGTGGAAATGCCATACCCAAACGTATGGGCGAAGCTTTTCTAGAGTGTAGACAATGGCGTAACATTCTTTTTCACTGACTGACCAGTTGCTTTCCCTCTCAGACAGCTTCTTGCTGAGAAACACGACAGATTGGAATTCTTGATCTGGTCCTTCCTGCATTAAAACTGCTCCCACACAACGCTCTGACGCATCTGTGGTTACTAGGAACAGTTTGTCAAAGTCTGGGGCCCTTAGTACAGGGTCAGACATGAGTGTCACTTTAAGCTGGTTAAAGGCCTTCTGACACTCTTCGGTCAACTGAACGGCATTTGGCTGTATCTTTTTGGTTAGGTCTGTCAGTCGGGTGGCGATTTGGCTGTATTGTGGTACAAATCGCCTGTAACATCCGGCCAAGCCTAAGAAGGATTGTACCTGTTTCTTTGACTTTGGGACAGGCCACTTTTGGATAGCATCCACTTTGGCCTGTAGGGGGTTGATAGTTCCTTGACCCACCTGGTGTCCAAGGTAAGTCACTCTGTTTAGGCCTATTTGACACTTCTTAGCCTTAACAGTTAGTCCTGCCTCCCTTATGCACTCAAAGACTTTTTGTAAATGTTCCAGGTGTTCTGTCCAGGAATCCGAAAATATGGCCACATCGTCAAGGTAGATGACTGTATATTCTCCTAACCCTGCTAGGAGACTATCTACAAGTCTTTGGAAGGTGGCGTATGCATTCTGCAGCCCCAAAAGGAGTACATTAAATTCATACAGCCCAACACGTGTGGTGAAGGCTGACCTTTCCTTGGCAGATTCATCTAGCGGTACCTGCCAGTACCCCTGACTTAAGTCCAAGGTAGAGATGAACTGGACCCATCCCAGTTTCTCCAATAGTTCATCTGTGCGTGGCACTGGATAGTTGTCTGGGCGAGTTACAGCATTTAGCTTACGGTAATCCATGCAAAAACGTATCTTCCCATCTGGTTTGGGAACTAGAACCACTGGAGATGCCCGTGCATTGCCAGAGGGGCGGATTACCCCCATCTGTAGCATATCCAGGATCTCCCATTCTATAGCAGTTTTAGCTTGAGGAGACACCCGGTAAGGTTGGGCTTTAACTGGGTGAGCATTACTTTTGTCAATGGAGTGGTATGCCCGTTCAGTCAGTCCTGGGGTGGCTGAGAATGTCGGCGTGTAGCTAGTGCACAGCTCCTTGATCTGCTGTCACTGCATATGCCCAAAGGTCATGGAGAGGTTCACCTCTTCCATGCCACCATCACTTTTCCCTTTGTAGTAGACACCTTCAGGCCACTCAGCATCATCTCCTCCCTGGGCCGTAAACTGACAAACCTTTAATTCTCTGGAATAAAAGGACTTTAGAAAATTAATTAGGCTTTCGGTTGCAGATGGGGAAGGCTATGAGATAATTAACAGCTCCCATGTTTTTCATAGATTAATAGATACTAAGGTCAGAAGGGACCATTCTGATCATCTAGTCCGACCTCCTGCACAGCGCAGGCCACAGAATCTCACCCACCCACTCCTATGAAAAACCTCACCTATGTCTGAGCTATTGAAGTCCTTAAATCATGATTTAAAGACTTCAAGGAGCAGAGAAGCCTCCTTCAAGTCAACCAGGCCCCATGCTACAGAGGAAGGCGAAAAACCTCCAGGGCCTCTCCAATCTGCCCTGGAGTAAAATTCCTTCCCGACCCCAAATATGGCAATCAGCGAAACCCTGAGCATATGGGCAAGATTCGCCAGCCAGATACTACAGAAAATTCTTTCCTGGGTAACTCAGAGCCCATCCATCTAATATCCCATCTCAGGGGATTAGTCCTATTTACCCTGTATATTTAAAAATCAATTACTTACCAAAATCCCATTATCCCATCATACCATCTCCTCCATAAACTTATCAAGTAGAATCTTAAAACCAGATAGATCTTTTGCCCCCACTGCTTCCCTTGGAAGGCTATTCCAAAACTTCACTCCTCTGATGGTTAAAAACCTTTGTCTGATTTCAAGTCTAAACTTCCTGGTGGCCAGTTTACACCCATTTGTTCTTGTGCCCACATTGGTGCTGAGCTTAAATAATTCCTCTCCCTCTCCTGTATTTATCCCTCTGATATATTTATAGAGAGCAATCATATCTCCCCTCAACCTTCTTTTAGTTAGGCTAAACAAGCCAAGCTCCTTAAGTCTCCTTTCATAAGACAAGTTTTCCATTCCTCGGATCATTCTAGTAGCCCTTCTCTGTGCCTGCTCCAGTTTGAATTCATCCTTTCTAAACATGGGAGACCAGAACTGCACACAGTATTCTAGTTGAGGTCTCACCAGTGCCTTGTATAATGGTACTAAAACCTCCTTATCCCTACTGGAAATGCCTCTCCTGATGCATCCCAAAACCACATTAGCTTTTTTCACAGCCATATCACATTGGCAGCTCATAGTCATCCTATGATCAACCAATACTCCAAGGTCCTTCTCCTCTTCCGTTACTTCTAATTGATGCGTCCCCAACTTGTAACTAAAATTCTTGTTATTACTCCCTAAATGCATAACCTTACACTTCTCACTATTAAATTTCATCCTATTACTATTACTCCAGTTTACAAGGTCATGCAGATCCTCCTGTATAATATCCCGATCCTTCTCTGAATTGGCAATACCTCCCAGCTTTGTATCATCTGCAAACTTTATTAGCACACTCCCACTTTTTGTGCCAAGGTCAGTAATAAGAAGATTAAATAAGATTGGTCCCAAAACCAATCCCTGAGGAACTCCACTGGTAACCTCCCTCCAGCCTGACAGTTCGCCTTTCAGTAGGACCAGTTGCAGTCTCCCCTTTTAACCAATTCCTTATCCACCTTTTGATGTTCATATTGATCCCCATCTTCTCCAATTTAACTAATAATTCCCCATGTGGCACGGTATCAAATGCCTTACTGAAATCTAGGTAAATTAGATCCACTGCGTTTCCTTTATCTAAAAAATCTGTTACTTTTTCAAAAAAGGAGATTAGGTTGGTTTGGCATGATTTGCCTTTTGTAAAACCATGTTGTATTTTGTCCCATTTACCATTGACTTCAATGTCCTTAACTAATTTCTCCTTCAAAATTTTTTCCAGGACCTTGCATACTACAGATGTCAAACTAACTGGCCTGTAGTTACCCGGATCACTTTTTTTTCCTTTCTTAAAAATAGGAACTATATTAGCAATTCTCCAATCATTCGGTACTACTCCTGAGTTGACAGATTCATTAAAAATTCTTGCTAATGGGCTTGCAATTTCCGGTGCCAATTCCTTTAATATTCTTGGATGAAGATTATCTGGGCCCCCTGATTTAGTCCCATTAAGCTGTTTCAGTTTCGCTTCTACCTCAGATATGGTAATATCTACCTCCACATCCTCATTCCCATTTGCCATGCTACCATTATCCCTAAGATCCTCTTTAGCCTTAGTAAAGACTGAGGCAAAGTATTTGTTTAGATATTTGGCCATGCCTAGATTATCCTTAACCTCCACTCCATCCTCAGTGTTAAGCAGCCCCACTTCTTCTTTCTTAGTTTTCTTCTTATTTATATGGCTATAGAACCTTTTACTATTGGTTTTAATTCCCTTTGCAAGGTCCAACTCTACTCGACTTTTAGCCTGTCTCACTTTATCCCTACATGTTCTGACCTCAGTTAGGTAGCTTTCCTTGCTGATCCCTCCCATCTTCCACTCCCTGTATGCTTTCTGCTTCTTCTTAATCACCCCTCTAAGATGCTTGCTCATCCAGCTTGGTCTACAACTCCTTCCTATGAATTTTTTCTCCTTTCTTGGGATACAGGCTTCCGATAGCTTCTGCAGCTTTGATTTAAAGTAATCCCAGGCCTCCTCTACCTTTAGATCCATAAATTCTTCAGTCCAATCCACTTCCCTAACTAATTTCCTTAATTTTTGAAAGTCAGTCCTTTTGAAATCAAAAACTCTAGTTGCATATTTATTTTTGTTAATCCTTCCATTTAATTTGAACTGAATTAGCTCATGATCACTTGAGCCAAGATTGTCCCCTACAACCATTTCTTCTATGAGGTCCTCGCTACTCACGAAAATTAAATCTAAAATGGCATCCCCTTTAGTCGGTTCAGCAACTACTTGATGAAGGAATCCATCAGCTATCGCATCTAGGAAAATCTGAGCCCTATTATTATTACTAGCACTGGTCCTCCAGTCTATATCTGGGAAGTTAAAGTCTCCCATGATCACGCAGTTTCCATTAGTATTTATTTTATTAAAAACATTAAAAAGGGCTCTATCCATATCCAAATTAAATCCCGGAGGTCTATAGCACACCCCAAGCACTATCATAGGAGAGGCTTTACTAGTTATCTTCCCCAATGTAATTTTTGCCCAGACAGACTCTGTCTTATCCATTGCATCGCTTCTTATTTCTTTACATTCTACCTCATCATTGATATACAATACTACTCCACCACCTTTACCTTTGTTTCTGTCTTTCCTAAACAGCACATACCCTTCAATACCTGTAGTCCAGTCATGACTACTATTCCACCATGTTTCTGTTATCCCTATAATATCTGGTTTCACTTCCTGCACCAGTAGCTCTAGTTCCTCCATTTTGTTACCTAGGCTCCTCACATTGGTGTACAAACATCTTCATTTTTGCTGTTTGGCCTCGCTCACATTTTGTACCCTATTAGGCACAGTCATTCTACAGCCAGTATAACCTATTAGACTAGTATCAACACCGCCCTCGCTCCTTATATACATTCTCCTACCCAAAGTTGTATCCTTTCTTACTTCGTCTTCTTCCCTCTCAATGCTAAAATCTGGCGTGGAGATTACCTGGACATCTCCCAACCATCTCCCCCTAATTCCTAGTTTAAAGCTCTCTTTATCAGTTGTGCCAGCCTTGATCCTAGAAGTCTATTTCCTTCCCTACTCAGATGAAGTCCATCCCGAGAGAACTGTCCTCTGTCTGTGAATGCCTCCCAGTGGCCATACATCCCAAAGCCCTCCTTATAGCACCACTGCCTAAGCCATCTGTTGAAAGTCATAATCTTGTCACACCTTTGTTGCCCTTCTCTAGGAACAGGAAGGATCCCACTAAAGATCACCTGAGCCTCAGTTTCCTTAAGCGTCTTCCCCAGCTTAGCATAGTCTCCCTTAATACTTTCCAGCGAGAATCTAGCAGGTGCTCTTGGACTGTGAATAGCCCTTCCTATGATGCTTCCATTTTATGGGCCTGGAGCACCTTTAAGACCATGACCTGGTCCCCTACTTTGAAGGAATGCTCTCTGGCATGTTTATCATACCAGGCTTTTTGCTCTTTTTGAGCACCCTGTAGGTTTTCTTTAGCAAGGGCTAAAGATGTTTGGAGGATGTTTTGTAGGTTGGTTACAAAATCCAGAATGTTAGTTCCTGGAGAAGGTGTAAACCCCTCCCATTACTGCTTCACCAACTGTAATGGCCCCTAACCTTGCAGCCATACACATTTTTCAAATGGTGAAAAGCCCAAACTGGGATGTGGTACAGCCCTGTAGGCAAAGAGCAACTGCTGCAACACTAGGTCCCAATCACTGGAGTGCTCATTTACGAATTTACATATCATGGCCCCCAAAGTTCCATTAAACTTCTCCACCATGCCATGTGTTTGATGATGGTAAGGGGTGGCAACCAAGTGGTTCACCCCATGAGTTTCCCAAAGATGTTTCATGGTCCCTGCCAGGAACTTAGTTCCCAAATCCATAAGGATGTCGGAGGGCCAACCTACCTTGGCAAAAATGTCTGTTAATGCCTGGCACACTCTTTTAGCTCTGGTGTTGCTTAGAGCTACTGCTTCTGGCCATCGGGTGGCAAAATCCATGAAAGTCAGTATGTACTGCTTTTCTCTGGGTGTCTTTTTCGGAAAAAGACCCAGAATATCCAAACTACTCGCTGAAATGGAACCTCAATGATGGGGAGTGGCTGGAGAGGGGCTTTGACCTGGTCTTGGGGTTTTCCCACTCTTTGGCATACCTCACAAGACCGGACATAGGTAGAAACATCCTTGCCCATTCCCTCCCAGTGGAATGATCTCCCCAAATGGTCTTTGGTCCTGTTCACCCCAGCATGGCAACTAGGATGATTGTGGGCTAAGCTCAAGAGCTTGACCCGGTACCTAGCTGGAACTACCAACTGTCTCTGAGGATGCCAATTTTCCTGGTGTCCACCAGAAAGAGTTTCCTTGTATAAAAGTCCTCTTTCTACAACAAACCTGGATCGATTAAAAGAGCTGAGAGGTGGTGGGTTGCTCTGTGCCACCGTCCAAGCTCTTTGGAGGCTTTCATCTACTTCCTGTTTGGTCTGGAACTGTTCCCTTGAGGCTGGAGACATCAGTTCCTCATTGGATTGTGGACCTAGGCTTGGTCCTTCTGGAAGCGATGCAGGTGATAGGGCTGTTTCCATTGACTGTGAACCACTCTCTGCTGGTGCACTATGTTGGGGTTCAGGCTCCGGCTGAGCCTCTTCTGTAGGGTTATCTGCTGCTGCTGCTGCAGGTTTGGTGGAGCCCTCTGGTGTTGGGGTTGCAAGCACTGGATTCAGTGTGGGCACTGGTTCTGGTGCTGGTTGTTCTGCCAGTTCTGGTTCTGGGACTGGCTCTGTATGGATCTCTGGGACTGGATCCATTACTGCTGTTGCTGACGTTGGAATGGGGTCCGGTTCCACCACCTCTGACCGGGTCCTGGTAAAAGTTTCCAGAATAGAGCTAGTTGTGATAGCTTGCTTATCCTGGCTGCAGGTGACCATTCCCACCCTCTTGGCTAGCTTCACATGATTGGCCAAGTCTTCCCCCAACAGCATGGGGATGGGATAATCATCATAGACTGCAAAATTCCACTTTCCTGACCAGCCCTTGTACTGGACCAGCAACTTGGCTGTAGGCAAGTCAAAAGAGTTTGACTTGAAGGGTTGAATTGTCACTTGGATCTCTGGGTTGATTAAATTGGGGTTCACTAAGGAAGCATGGATAGCCGACACTTGTGCTCCGGTATCCCTCCATGCGGTGACCTTCTTCCCACCCACCCTCACAGTTTCCCTCTGCTCTGAGAGTATCTGGGAGGTATCTGGGCCTGAGGACCTCTGGTGTGATTCCAGTGCAACGAACTGTAATCTGTTGGGGTTCTTGGGGCAGTTGGCCTTTACGTGCCCTGGCTCTTTACATTTAAAACATCATCCAGATGATGGTCACTGGGGCAAGGTGGGTTGCTGGAGAATGATGTGGCAGGACCATAATTTGTCTGGAGTGTTCCTTAGGGTGTAGTTGGGGCCCTGGGCTGCCCCCAGTAGTAGGGTGTGGTCTGAGGTTGTACCTTCTGGTATCCACTCCAACTGCGACCAGCTTTTTTCTTTTCTGCCACCTCCATCCATTTGGCTCCAATCTCCCCGACCTTGATTACAGTTTTGGGCTTCCCATCTAGGATGTATCTTTCTATTTCCTCAGGAACACCCTCTAAGAACTGCTCCATTTGCATTAGGAAGGGAAAATCTTCTGGAGATTTAACACTTGCTCCTGATATCCAGGCATCCCAATGTTTCACAGTGTGGTAGGCATGTGGGGTAAATGACATGTCTGGTTTCCACCTTAAGGCTCTGAACCACTGATGGGAATGCTCTGGTGTTAGCCCTATTCTGACTCTCGCCTTGGTTTTGAACAGTTCATACTTATTCATGTGTTCCTTCGGCATTTCAGCCACCACCTCGTCTAAGGGTCTACTGAGCTGCGGCCTCAGCTCTACCATGTATTGGTCTGTAGAGATGCTGTACCCAAGGAATGCCCTTTCAACGTTTTCTAAGAAGGCCTCGGTATCATCGCCTGCCTTGTAGGTGGGGGATTTTCTGGGATGGGAAGTGGTACCTAGAGAAGGATTGCTAGGGTTTGTTGGTATATTCTACTGAGCTTTTGCCTTCTCCATCTCCAGTGCATGCTTCCTCTCTTTTTCCTTCTCCTCCAGTTCTTTTTCCCTAGCTTTCATAGCTCTCCTGTGGGCAGCCTCTTTGGCTTTTTCTGCCTTGGGTTCTGTCATCTTAGCCTCTCTGTTTTTAACTAACTTTACACCCAAGAGTTAGAAAGAAAACAAAAAAACTGACTTGTAAATTTTTGTGCTGTAATGTGATACCTATGTTCTCTGATAGCTATTCTCAGAAAAATCCTTTGTCTCCAGGCAAAAAGACAGAAAAACCCTCTAGTTGCTCTTAGCTATAAAAACAAAAACAACAACAACAACAAAAACAAAAAACAAACCTCTTCAGGTCTATGAAAAACTTGTGAATTTCCCTGCAGGAGGTTAACTACCCTGCCTTTAGGTAGAGAAAACTCCAGCTCAAAAAGAGCAATCCCTTTTGTTATGCCTGCTGCTCTGGCCCCCAGGCAGAGACAGAAAAACTCTAATTGCTTTCAGCTTAAAATCTGCTTCCAAGCAGCCCAAAGGGGAAAAAAAAGTCCTTTTAAAATCCTATGGTGCTTCTGCTTCAAAATGATCTTAAAAAAAATCTCAAAATGATCTCAAAATGATCCCACCACTCTGCCATCATGTCAAGGTTCCTTCCCCACTTTGAACTCTAGGGTACTGATGTGGGGACCCGCATGAAAGACCCACTAAGCTTATTCTTACCAGCTTAGGTTAAAAACTTCCTCAAGGTACAAACTTTGCCTTATTCTTGAACCCTATGCTGCCACCACCAAGCATGTTAAACAAAGAACACTGAAAGAGCCCACTTGGAGATGTCTTCCCCCCAAGCCCTACAGCCCCTTTCCTGGGGAAGGCTTGATTAAAAAATCCTCACCAATCTGCATAGGTGAACATAGACCCAAACCTTTGGATCTTAAGAACAATGAAAAAGCAATCAGGATCTTAAAAGAAGAATTTTAATTAAAGAAAAAGTAAAAGAACCACCTCTGTAAAATCAGGATGGTAAATACCTCACAGGGTAATCAGATTCAAAGCATAGAGAATCCCTCTAGGCAAAACCGTATGTTACAAAAAGACACAAAAACAGGAATATACATTCCATTCAGCACAGCTATTTCACCAGCCATTAAACAAAAGAAAATCTAACGCATTTCTAGCTAGATTGCTTACTAACTTATTACAGGAGTTATGAAGTGCATTCCTGATCTGTTCCCAGCAAAAGCATCCCACAGACAGCCAGACTCTTTGTTCCCCCCTCCAGCTTTGAAAGTATCTTGTCTCCTCATTGGTCATTTTGATCATGTGCCAGCGAGGTTATCTTAGCTTCTTAACCCTTTAGAGGTGAAAGGGTTTTGCCTCTGACCAGGAGGGATTTTATAGTTCTGTATACAGAAAGGTGGTTACCCTTCCCTTTATATTTATGACCGATGCCCAGACCTTGTTCACGTAAGGAAAAGTTACTTGTTGACACCAGCTGTTAGACATAGGGACAACTAAATTGATGCTGCATGTGGTTTAGTTGCCAGCATAGCCAAAGACAAGTTGCATTCTGCATATCAGAAACTGTGTTTAAAATCATAGTTGCTGAATGCTGTTTGGACCTGGCTACAGTTACCCTGGTCAGATGCATCCCCTTGTCAGCAACAGATAATTTTCCAAGGGTACATAAAGCTTGTGGATCTGCTTATATGCCTGGAATCATGTTTGTATAGCACCATGTTTCAACATTCATCTCACCTGTCACAGGGTGACTGGCCCCTTTAAGGAAAAATGTGCCACAATTAACTGCCTTGGAGCCAGAGGGGACAGGGCTAATGAGGTCAGGTGTTAGGATGGCAGACACCTGGAACTCATAATAAAAAGCCTTGTGAAATCAGTGTCAGGGGGAAGCTGTGATAGGAACCAAAGGAAACAGGTTAGGCTCCTACAGGAGGCCCTGCAGTCAGAAGCAGGGAGGTTCCTGGGAGGGGAGGCAGGGAGAAACCCCTGAGAGGTAGTGCTCATTTAGAAGGAGGATAGAGCAAGTTGCAGAGCCAGGGAGTAGTCGCAAAGGCTATGGAACTTCAATGAGTGAAGAGTAGACTGTGAGAGGGGCTCCAGGGGAGCAGCCTGGAGTCAGCATTCTAGGAGTGAGCAGAAAAGGACAGTAAGGTAGCCAAGCATGGCAGACAAAAAGGAGTGCTAGGGTAGAAGAATCCTTGCAATGTCATGTCCTAGCTCAAGGGAATGCTCCAGTGGTGAATTGCTTCCATGCCATCGCCCCAGTACAACAAATTAGATTTCATACTGCAGCAGTGACCAAATTTACATTTCCATGGTGCAGGGGATAAATCTCAGTATTGATGCAAAAAGAATGTTAGGTTACTACTAGATTGCCTTTACTGAGTTTTAGCAGATACTTACCAGTTACTTTCATATACATGATTGATTGTTCACGAGCTTATGACTTTGGCGCTTATTCTATTACACAAAATGTTCAAGAAACCTCTGCTTTGTGTCAACCAGTGAGTGCACCAAATATGTCAGAATAACCATAAAGCCATATTTATTGCCTCTAAGTGTGTTCACTGACTCTGGAATGTAGCTTTACAACTTCCGTTTTGCTTTAATTTTCTTTTTTACTACTTTTAAAATATGTAAATGAATGTTAGTTATTGTGATTCATGCTTTGTATAGAATATTTGATAGAAATCTTTAACTGCAAGTTGTAAATGTAGGAAACATGGTAGGTTGTAACTATGCAATCAAAAGGAAACCAACCGATAAGAGCACCTTATCAAAGTATAGGATACATCAGGGGTCTCAAACACATGACCCACGGAGCTATTTCCTGCAGCCTGCCATAGGTGCCGACTCCCCACCCTCTGCCTCCACCCAAGCGTGCTGCATCCCTGCTCCTCCACCTACCTCCCAGCACGTCCCGCCACCAAACAGCTGTTTGGCAGCGCTTAGGACTTTCCAGGAGGGATGGGGGAGGAGCAGGGATGCGGCGCATACAGGGGAGGAGGTGGAGAAGAGGTGGGACCGGGGTGGGGATTTGGGGAAGGTGTTGCAATAGGAGCAGAGTTGAGGTGGGGACTTTGGGGAAGGGGTTGGAATGGGGGCGGGGAAGTGGTGGGAAGAGGTGGGGCATGGGCGGGGCCTCATGGAAGGGGTGGAGTGGGGGTTTTGCAGTTACCAACCAATTTTGAAGGTGGATTACTTGCCCCAACTGCCACATCCTTGTGTCTAGCTGCCACCTCACATATCAGCACAACCACCTATACAACAACACAAACAGCAAGCCCAAACACAGATAGCCCCTCAGCCAAGCACACACCCCTTATTTGCCACCAACACAAATCAGCCAAAATCTCCCAGCACAACACAACCCAGGCACAAATCAACACAGCTTCCCATCACAACACACATTCATCACCACCCTTATCATAAACTTGAGTGGCTAAGTGGCACGTCCTTTGCTAGTAAGCATGTATTGGGCTACTGTGACAACGCAATAAAAGTCAATAGACAAATCACTGTAAGATGCTGTACAATTTAAGGGTGTAGAAAAAAGGTATATATTATATGAGAAACAGTATGTGACTGTAATTAAAAGATTACATGATAACGCATAGCCTTAAAGGGGTAGAGAAAAAGTTGTGTGTGCAACCCTAATTTTGGCATGCATGCTCAACTGTGCAGTCTTAACATTCCCTTAGGCTATGTCTTCACTACCCGCTGGATTGGCAGGCAGCGATCGATCCAGCGGGGATCGATTTATTGCGTCTAGTCTAGATTCGATAAATCAATCCCCGAGCACTCTCCCATTGATTCCTGTACTCCAGCATCATGAGAGGCGCCAAGCAGAGTCGACGGAGGAGCAGCAGCAGTTGACTCACCGCAGTGGAAACACCACGGTAAGTCGATCTAAGTACGTTGACATCAGCTCCGTTATTCATGTAGCTGAAGTTGCGTAACTTAGATCGATCCCCTTTCCACCAGTGTGGATCAGGATCTAGTGTAGTTTTTTGTATGGAATGTGGTACAATTTGCAAGCAACACTGAGATTGGTTTCATCTCAGGATATCAAACCTAATATTGATGCTCTGGTTGATGAAAAACGCTGCCAGCTATGTGGCCAAAAATGAAATGACTGTCAAAATTAGCACTGACTTTTCACATTACAGTTTTTAAAAAGTTAATACATTGACTTTTAATAGCATACTATATTTCTCTTCATTTTTTTCATTTTTGACTATACTTTCGTATCGTTGTATGAAAAGGTTTCAGTGATGCGGCCCTCGGGCCAGTGTACTAGCACTCATGTGGCCCTCATGGTGATTTGTGTTTGAGATCCCTGGGGTACATCCTCTTTGTACAAGACACCATCCTGGTACAGGTGTGATCTTTATCTCAAGAGGACAAACTCTGTAAGATAGTTGTAGTTTAGAAAGGCTGTAAACTAATTTAAGGCTGTTCTTTATTTGGGATATTCCAAAGAGGAGTGATCTTTAGGGTGTGTTAGGAGACCTAAAAATGGGCCTCTTTATGCCATCTCTTTGCAAGAAAAAAAGTCTCTCGTTTAAACCCACAATGAATTTTAGATTTAGCCCTATTGAAACTGATCTTTTATAGGTTTCAGAGTAGCAGCGATGTTAGTCTGTATTTGCAAAAAGAAAAGGAGTACTTGTGGCACCTTAGAGACTAACAAATTTATTTGAGCATAAGCTTTCGTGAGCTACAGCTCACTTCACCCTCTAAATTCTTCATTTATAGGTGGGAAACATTTTACAGGAGATATTGGTTACTTCTAACTCACGTTTTCTCTTAAATGTGAAAACCTTTGTTGTCTCTCAACTGCTTATAGTGGCAAAAGTTTCCTATGCGATATTTATTTGTAAATGTTTTGTATCTAAATGCAAGCATTCATGTAATAGGTTCCTGATGCCATTTTTATATGAATAGTAAGATGCTTAATGTACAATTACAGCAAGGTCATTTGATTCTATGACCAGTTACAACATAAGAAGCCATTTGAACAATAAAAACATCAATAAAATATTGATATTAATATCAAAAATCAAATATATCAAAAATAATATCAATAAAATATTGATATTAATTAGAGAATTAAGTAAAGATCTAGCAGTGCTTAAAGAAGTTCTTGCCAAACTCAGAAAGACAAGATGAGCCTCTCCAAGGATTGCTAAGAAGAAAATGCACTACTGTATCTGATCACCATTTAAGTTTAAAGACTAAATCACTTAAATTGCGAAAAGGCTAGTTTAAGGGCTGAAAGACTTTTGTATATGAATAGGAGTGTTTGGACTCATTTGAAACAGGACTTCAATATTAAACCTTGTTGGAACACAAAGGAACTCAGAAAATGAACCGAATAAAATAAAGTTAAAAATCTAATGTTAAAGATGTGTTAATTTCCCACTACACAGACAAAAGCAATCTTCTAGAAAGGCATGCAGTCTGGATCTGAATACATGAAGAGATGGAGCATCCCCTACTTCCCTTAGTAGTTAGTTTCAATGATCAATCACCCTCACTGTTAAAACTTTGTGCCTTATTTCTAATTTGAATTTATCTGATTTCATTGGTTCTTGTTCTACTTTTCTCTAGTAGTTTAGAGAGCGCTTTAGTACTTGGTATTTTCCTCCTGTGAAGGTACTTATACACGGTATTCAAGTCACATCTTGATCTTCTTTTTGGTTCATTAAACAGAACTCTTTAAGTCTTTCACTGTAAGACATTTTCTCCAGACCTTGACAATAATTTCTGTGGTCCTTTTCTGCACCCTCTTCAATTTTTCAGCATCCTTTTTAAAATGCTGACACCAGAACTGGGTGTAATAGCCCAGTACTGGGCTCACCAATGCTGAATACAGAAGTAAAAATCGCCTCATTCTTCCTGCACATGACTCCCCTTTTTATACATCCAAGGATTGCATGAGTCCTTTTACCCACAGCATCACACTAGGAGCTCAAGTTCAGTTGATTATCCATCACAATCCCCAAGTCCTTTTAAAAAACACTGCTTTCCAAGACAGAATCCTCCATCTGTAAGTATGGCCTGCATTCTTTCTTCCTAGATGGATAACTTTTGCATTTGTTTGAATGGGCCCAGTTTACAAAGCAATCCAGATCACTCTGTATGACTGTCCTGTCCTCATATTATTTATCACTGTGTCAATTTTTGTCATCTGAAAACTTTAGCATCACCAATGAAATTGTTGAACCCCCCCTAAAACCACCCCCTTTTTGAGAACTGTCAGCCAGTTCTTAATCCATGTAGTGTGTATTTTATTGATTTTTTGGTGTTGAAGCATTTGGTGTTAGCACAGAGGAGTCCACAAGCCCAGAAATAAACCTAATTGCATCTTTCTAAACATTTCTAAACATTCCTGATCTACTTACACCTTTGGGAGTTTCAAATAAATAGTTCTAGGTATAACCTGATGATTTATGATCATACCTGGCTTAAAGTTTCTCATAACATAACTGTTCACTGTTCCCCTCTTCCTCAGAGAGCAACATAGACAAAAAGGTGACTTTTTTCCCATTTTAAAATGTTCTAGCCTTCCTATTGGCTCTTTTGGTCAGGTGTCCACCCCCTTTCCTTTACCTGGGAGATTTTCTTAACCCTTTACAGGTAAAGCAAGTAGAGAACAGCCACCAAGAGGGACTTATAACTAATCGGCTGGCTGGGCATCCATAAAAGGGAGCTACCGCCCCATCTTCATTTACCGCACCCCCCGCAAATCACAGCCTGGTTCAAGTCGGGTCCACACCAGCTGGGATTTCTTTCTGGAGGTTTAGGAAACAGAGTTAACAAGATACATGCACCTCTAATTTCACTAATAATTACATGAAGAACTAAACACTACTTTTTACATTTCAAGGACTACAATGACTTAGAATGCAGGGACATTTTTACCTGGCTGATTCCGGGAAACCTTCTTAGAGGGGTGCATCAGCCACTTTGTTAGAGGCTCCTGAAATGTGTTGTATTTCAAAATCAAAGTCTTGAAGAGCTAAACTCCACCGAAGAAATTTTTTGTTAGTTTCTTTGACTGAGTGAAGCCACTTCAGTGCAGCATGGTCAGTCTGCAGGAGGAAATGCCATCCCCAAATGTATGGGCGTAGCTTCTCCAGAGTATACACAATGGCATAACATTCTTTTTCTGAGACTGACCAGTGGCTTTCCCTCTCAGAAAGTTTTTTGGTGAGAAACACGACAGGATGGAATTGTTGATCTGGTCTTTCCTGCATTAAAACTGCTCCTACATCACATTCGGATGCATCTGAGATTACGACGAATGGTTTGTTGAAGTCCGGGGCCCTCAGTACAGGGTCAGAATGTAAGGATTGTCTTAAGCTGGTTAAAGGCTCTCTGACACTTCTCAGTCCACTGAACTGCATTTGGCTGTTTTTTCCTTGGGTAGGTCTGTCAGTGGGGTGGCAATTTGGCTGCAGTGTGGTACAAATTGTAGATAATACCCAGCCAAGCCCAAGAAGGATTGGACCTGCTTTTTTGGCTTAGGAACAGGCCAATTTTGGATAGCATTTAGCTTAGCCTGTAGGGGTTGATAGTACCTTGATCCTGGTGTCCAAGGTATGTTACCCTATTTAGGCCTATTTGACACTTTTGGGCCTTAACGGTTAATCCTGCCTCCCTTATGTGGGGGAAGACGGGAGGTGTTCCAGGTGTTCTGCCCATAAATCTGAGAATATGGCCACATTGTCAAGGTAGGTGACTGCAAATTCCCCAAATCCAGACAGAAGGTTATCTGCCAGTCTCTGGAAGATGGCAGGTGCATTTTGTAGTCTGAAAAGGAGCACATTACATTCATACAACCCTACATGGGCGATGAAGGCTGACCTTTCCTTGGCGAGGTCATCTAGCAGCACTTGCCAATACCCCTTAGTGAAGTCTAAGGTGGAGATGAATTGGGCACATCCCAGTTTCTCCAATAGCTCATCTGTGCATGGCACTGGATAGTTTTCTGGGTGAGTTACAGCATTTAGCTTACGGTAGTCCACACAAAAGCGGATCTCCCCATCTGGTTTGGGAACCAGAACCACTGGAGAGGCCCAAGCACTCTGAGGGGTGGATTACATCCATCTGTAACATGTTCTTGATCTCCCTTTCTACTGTGGTTTTGGCTTGTGGAGCCATCCGGTAGGGTTGGGCTTTAATTGGGCAAGCATCACCTGTGGAGTGGTACGCCCGTTCTGTCCATCCTGGGGTGGCTGAAAACATTGGTGTGAAGCTGGTGTACAGCTCTTGGATTTGCTGTCATTGTTTATGCCCAAGGGTGATGGAAAGATTCACCTCTTCTACACTACCATTGCTTTTTCCTTCATAGAAGATGCTGAGTGGCCTGAAGGAGTCTACTATCTCCTGGGCTGTAAACTGGATAACCTTGATTTCTCAGGAATAAAAGGGCTTTAGAGAATTAAAGTGGTATGTTTTAGGGTATAGTCTGGGAATGCTATGAGGTAATTAACAGCTCCCAGGTGCTCTCGGACCATAAATGGACCCTCCTAAAACACTTCCATTTTATTGGCCTGGAGTACTTTCAGGACCATGACTTGGTCACCTACTCTGAAGGAACACTCTCTGGCATGTTTATCATACCAGGCCTTTTGCTCTTGTTGAGCATCCTTTAGGTTTTCTTGAGCAAGGACTAGAGAATCTTTGAGAGTGTTTTGCAGGTTGGTTACAAAGTCCAAAATGTTAGTTCCTGGAGGAAATGTAACCCCCTCCCATTGCAGCTTCACCAGCTGTAATAGCACCTTAATTTCATAGCCATAGGCCTGGTCTACAGTCCACGGTTATTTCAGAATTAGCTGAGTTACCTCGAAATAAAACTGGTTCCGTCCACACGACCAAACCATTTTTTTTTTATTTAAAGGGCTCTTTACTCCAATTTCTGTACTCCACTGTGGCAAGTGGAATAGCGCTAAAATTGTGATCATAGTTCCAGGTTACAGGTACTGTGGACGCAATTTGATGATATTGGCCTCTGGGAGCTATCCCAGAATGCTCTCTTGTGACTGCTCTGGACAACACTGAACTCTGATGCACTAGCCAGGTGGGCAATAAAAGCCCTGGGAACTTTTGAATTTCCTGTTTGGTCACCATCAGCACAGGTGACCATCAGCACAGTCCACCATCACAGGCAACCATGCAAAGTCCACCATCTCAAGAAACCATGCAGTCCCGCAGTCTTAACGCTGGAGCCAATAGCCTACCCCTACTCCCAAAGCATGCTCCCAGACCATGACCCTGGAGAAGGCACTTCTGGTGAGTGAGAGCTTGATCGGAGCCACGTGGTGCAGGGGAAACCCAGCCGCGCTGGGCTGTTCGCATTTAGTTTAAAGGGCTCATCCCTGCTCAGAGCCTCATCAGAGCCCTGCGGTGTGTGTGGAGGGGGGAGGGGGAGGAAGGGTATTGTGTGAAGCGATCATCCCAGAGAGCCCGAAGGCTGCCTGCAAGCTGAATTCTGTTGCCTGGCCCCATGTGATGGCTTATACACACCAAAGTGGCAGGCACTTCAGTATAAGAGGCAAAATGAGACCTTGTACAGAAAGAACATGTGCTGTGTACTATGAATTGCCTGTTTCACTGAGAAACAGTGTCCCCTTTGTTCTCTAAAATGTAGCTTTTAAAATACTATCCTCCCTTTTGCTCCTCCCGCAGCAGGTGAAAATGTTTCAATGCGGCGCCTATCTACTCCATCCCAGAGGCTGGTTCAGATTAGAAGGCGGAAAAAACGAACTCGGGATGACATGTTTGCCGAGCTCATGCAGTCCTCCCGCACTGATAGGTCCCAGTTGAATGCGTGGAGGCAAACAATTGTGGAGTTGCCTAAAGCGTTACATGACTACAAAGAGAGGACGGACGTGCGTGATGAGAGCAGGCAGGATGCTATGGTCAAGCTCATGAGAGCAGGCAGGATGCTATGGTCAATCTCATGAGGGAGCAAACTAACGTGCTTCGCTGTATGGTGGATCTAATGCGGGAAAGGCAGCAAGACCACAGACTGTCGCTGCAGCCCCTGAATAACCACCCTCCCTCCTCCCCAAGTTCCATAACCTCCTCACCCAGACGTCCAAGAACACGGGGAGGGGGAGGCTACGGGGACCCACACAGTCAACCCCAGAGGATTGCACAAGCAGCAGAAAGCTGGCATATCCTAAATTTTGATTTTGTGTCTGGACTTGTCCTTCCCTCCTTCTCCATCCCCCTAACCCAATACCCCCCCTCCCCGTCAAGCTTCTGATTTCTCTCAATGTTTTGTGCAACAAATAATAAAGAACAGTTTTTAAACAATTGTGACTTTATTTCCTTTCATATATATATATATATATATATATATATATATATATATATATATAGGGGGTGGGTAACTTTAAGAGAAACAAACACAACTCTCACACTGTACCCTGGCCAGTCATGAAACTGACTTTCAAAGCTTCTTTGATGTGCAGTGCGCCCTGATGCACTCTTCTAATCACCCTGTTGTCTGGCTGTGTGAAACTGGCTGCCAGGCAAGTTGCCTCAACTTCCCACCCCACCATAAACGTCTCCCCCTTACTCTCACAGATATTGTGGAGCACACAACAAGCAGCAATTACAATTGGAATATTGGTTGTGCTGAGATCTAACCGAGTCAGTAAACTGCGCCAGCATGCTTTCAAATGTCCAAACGCACTTTCTACCACCGTTGTGCACCTGCTCAGCCTATAGTTGAACTGCTCCTTACTACTGTACGGTAGGCTGGATCCCCGAGGATAACTATAGGCATTTCAACATCCCCAACAGTAATTTTCTGGTCTGGGAAGTAAGTTCCTTCCTGCAGCTGTTCAAACAGACCAGAGTTCCTGAAGATGCGAGCGTCATGCACCTTTCCCGGCCATCCCACACTGATGTCTGTGAAACGTCCCTTGTGATCCACCAGTGCTTGCAGCACCATGGAAAAGTACCCCTTGCGGTTTATGTACTGGCTGCCCCGGTGTTCCAGGGCCAAGATAGGGATATGCGTTCCATCTATCGCCCCACCGCAGTTAGGGAACCCCAGCGCATTAAAGCCATCCACAATGGTCTGCACATTTCCCAAAGTCACTACTCTTGATAGCAGCTGGTCAATGATTGCATTGGCTACTTGAAGCACAGCAGCCCCCACAGTAGATTTCCCCACTCCAAAATGATTCCAGACTGACTGGTAGCTGTCGGGGGTTGCAAGCTTCCACAGGACTATGGCCATTTGTTTCTCAACTGTGAGGGCTGCTCTCATTTTGATATCTTTGAGCTTCAGGGCAGGGGACAGCAAGTCACAAAGTTCCATGAAAGTGGCCCTATGCATATGATAGCTTCTCAGCCACTGGGTATCATCCCACCCACAACACTATGCAGTCCCACCAGTCTGTGCTTGTTTCCTGGGCCCAGAATCGGCGTTTCACAGCATGAACCTGGGTCAACAGCACCATGAACTCCCAATCGCCACATGCTGTGCTGTCTGTGTCCATGTCCTCATCAGTATAGTAATCATGCTGTTGTCGCTTCCTCACCCAGTTTTGCAGGTACTGCACTTACTGCTGGATAATGAGCGAGGTATTTACAATGGTCAAAACTGCAGCAGAGATCTGATCGGGCTCCATGGCTATGGCGCCTGTACGGGTAATCCTGGAAAAAGGGCATGAAATGTAGGAGAGCAGAGTGGCAGTGGAAGCTATGCTGTTTGATTCATGGTAGCTGAACAAAGGCTGAAAATGGTTGTTTTCTGTGGCTTTCACGGAGATGGGAGTCCAGGACAGACAACATGGAGAAGCTCGGAAGTATGGCAATAGGGGGAGAGCAGAGTTTGCGGTGGAAGCTGTGCTGTTTGGTTCATGGTGCCGAACAACGGCTGAAAATGGTTGTCTTCTGTGGCTTTCACAGAGGTGGGAGCCCAGGACAGATAACATGGAGAAGTTCGTTAGCATGTCAATAGCAGGAGAGCAGAGTTGGCGGCGGAAGCTGTGCTGCTCGGTTCACGATGGCCGAACAATGGCGGAAAATGATTGTCTTCTGTGGCTTTCACGGAGGTGGGAGCCCAGGACAAACAACATGGAGAAGCTATGAAGTGTGGCAATAGCGGGAGAGCAGAATTGGTGGCGGAAGCTGTGCTGTTCGGTTCACGATGGCTGAGCAGAGTTGAGTTGGAGAGGTGGATTCATAGTAGCAGGAGAGCAGCGGTGCACCATCTGCTGAAAGCAGTATGACGTTTGCACTCCAAAAAGGCATGAAACGATTGTTTGTGATAGCTTTCTGACGACACACACCCAGAAACACCTGCGAGAATGTTTTTGCCCCATCATGCACTGGGAGCTTAACCCAGAATTCCAGTGGGCAGCAGGGACTGCGGGAACTGTGGGATAGCTACCCACAGTGCACCGCTCCGACATTCAATGCTAGCCTTGGTACTGTGGACGCAATCCGCCAAATTCACTCACTTACTGGGGACACAGAAGACTGAATGTATAAAATAGCTTCCGAAAATTCGAATAGAATAATTTTGAAATAATTTGGTACTGTAGACGTACTCATAAACAAGTTCAAAGGGTGAAAATCCCAAACTGGGATGTGGTACAGCCCTGTAGGCAAAGAGCAACTGCTGCAACACTAGGTCCCAATCATTGGGGTGCTCATTCACAAATTTATGTATGATGGCCCCCAAAGTCCCATTAAACTTTTCCACTAGGCCATTCATTTGATGGCGGTAAGAGGTTGCAACCAAGTGGTTCACCCCATGAGCTTCCCACAGATGTTTCAGGGTCCCTGCCAGGAAGTTAGTTCCCGAATCCATAGGGATGTCGGAGGGCCAACCTACCCTGGCAAAAATGTCTGCCAATGCCTGGCTCACGATTTTAGCTCTAGTGTTGCTTAGAGCTACTGCTTCCAGCCATCAGGTGGCAAAATCCATGAAAGTCAGTATGTACAGCTTTCGTCTGGGTGTCTTCTTAGGGAAAGGACCCAGAATATCCACAGCTACACACTGAAATGGAGCCTTAATTATGGGGAGTGGCTGAAGAAGGGCCTTGACCTGGTCTTGGAGCATTCCCACCTTCTGGCACACCTCACAAGACTGGACATAGGTAGAAATGTCCTTGCCCATCCCCTCCCAGTGGAATGACTTTCCCAAATGGTCTTTGCTCCTGCTCTGCCTGGAATTGCTCCATTGATGCTGGAGACATTAGTTCCTTGCCGGATTGTGGACTTAGGCTTGGTCCCACTGGAAGTGATGGAGGTGTCTCCGTTGACTGTGAACCATAGTCTGTGCACTGGGTTGTATTTCAGGCTCCAGTTGAGCTTCTTGCGCCGGTTTAGCTGCTGCTGCAGGTTCAAGCTCTGTGGCAACCTTTGGTGCTGGCTCCCCAGACTCTGGTGGGGTTGCAAGTATGGGTTCTGGTGCTGACTGCTCTGCCAGTTCCACTTCTTGGGCTGGTTGTGACTAGGTTCCAGGAACTGGATCTACAACTGCTGCCATAGACTCTGGTCTGGGGTCTGGTGCCACCACCTCTGGCTGGGTCCCTGTAGGAGGCTCAGGAATGGAGTTAAGTGTGGAGGCCTGTTTAGCCTGGCTGTGAATGACCATTCTCACCTGTTTTGTTAGCCTCACATGGTTGGCTAAGTCTTCTCCCAGCAGCATGGGAATGGGATAATCATCATAGACTGCAAAAGTCCACATTCCTGACCAGTCCTTGAACTGGACAGACAACTTGGCTGTAGACAAGTTACAAGAGTTGGCCTTAAAGGGTTGCACCATCACCTGGGCCTCTGGTCAATGAATTTGGGGTCAGGGATGGGTGGATAGCTGACATCTGTGCTCCAGTGTCTCTCCAAGCACTAACCTTCCTTGCACCCACATGCATAGTTTCCCTTTGCTCTGGGGGTATTTGCGAGGTATCTGGGCCTGAAGGCTCTTGGTGGGACTCTGGGGTAATCAGTTGCGGTCAGTCGGTGCTCTTGGGGCAGCTGGCCTTCACATGCCCCAGGTCATTACATTTAAAGCATCTCCCAGCTGACTGTGGGTTGGGGCGAGGTGGGTGGTTGGAGAGTGGGGTGGTGGGACGAGAGGGCATCTGGGGTCTCCCTGGCTGTGTGGAGTGCTCCTCCTTGCAAGGTAGGGCTTTGGGCTGACCTCGATGGTGGGGTGTCGTCTTGGGTGTCTTCTTCTTGTATCCGCATCAACTGCTACTAGCTTTCTTCTTTTCCATCACCTCCACCCATTTGGTTCCGACCTCCTCCACCTTGATTACAGTTTGGGGCTTCCCATCTAGGATGTACCTTTTATTTCCTCAGGAACACCCTCTAAGAACTGTTCCATTTGTATTAGGAGAGACAGATCTTCCAGAGATTTAACATTTGCTCCTGATATCCAGGCATTCCAATTTATTACAATGTGGTAGGTGTGTCGGGAAAATGCCACGTCTGGTCTCCACTTTAGGGTTCTGAACTGTTGACGGGTATGCTCGGGTGTTAGCCCTATTCTAATTCTGGCCTTTTGTTTAAAAAGTTTGAATTTGTTCATGTGTTCTTTCGGCATTTCAGCTGCCACCTCTGTTAAGGGTACACTGAGTTTGGCCTCAGCTCCACTATATACTGGTCTGTAGGGGTGTTTTACCCAAGGCAGGCCGTTTCAAAATTTTCTAAGACGGCCTCTGTATCATCGCCTACTTTGTATGTGGGGAATTTCTTGGAATGTGGAGCGGTGCCTGGAGAAGGACTGTTAGGGTCACCTGGTGGATCCATCTTAGCTCTTTCCAGCTCTAAGTGCTTCAGCTCTGTCTCCGCTTCTAACTCCAAGCACTTTGTTTCCAGTCGCTTTGCCTCTCTCCTCTCCTCCACTTCTGCCTCCAAGTGTTTCACCTGCATTTCTGCCTCTGAGCACTTCACCTCTCTTTTGTCCTTCGCTTCCAAGTGCATCATCTGTAGGAAGAAATCCCTGTCTTCCACAGTTAGAACTCGGTCTGGGTTAAAGGAATCCCTCCATCTTGGCACATGGATCTCGGTCAGGGAAGGGCTGACCCTTCCCTCCTGGGAAGTCCCCATTCCCCCGTCTCCTCCCTTCATTTCCCTCATGGAGCTGGATGTCTGGGCTTGATTTGGATCTGTCTTCTCTGTGGCGTGCCACTTTGGGAAGACTGGTTTTCCTAAGGTTTCAGTGCCTGACCTCAGCCTCATGCACAGGGCTGCCCTACCCTAGCCTAGCTATTTCATTGCCAGGAAGACAGAAAAACAAAATAAAATAAACTGCTTGTTGGACTCTCTGGCTTGCAGGTTGAACCGTTTGCATGCCTGTTCCCCCTCAGGCAGCAAAGAAAAAAGACCTCCCTGGTTTTCAAGCAGCCAAAAGGAAAAATGTGTCCCTTTAAAATCCTGAGGTCTGTGCTTCTGGTTCAAAATGATTCCACCGCTCTGCCACCATATCAAGCCTGATTCCCCACTCTGGCACTCGAAGTGCAGAAGGTGGGTGCCCGCAAGAATTTAAAAAATTAATACTGGCCACTCCAGGCTTGTATTAAATTCCCAAAGTTACAGCTTTTCTCTGACCTTGGCTTGGAAAACACGGCCACCACCCAAATGCAAAACCCCTTTTGGAACCCAGGAAGATGCACTTGGGAATTCCTTCCTATGGGGTTCCCTCAAGCTCTTTCACCCCCCCCCCCGCCCCGGGGAAGAGATGAGAAAGAAAACAAAGAAAATTAGTTGTTGCCACCAGCTAATTAAACAATACATGCACAAACTTCTTAGGACACCAAAAATTCAATTCCGTTCTTAAAAAAAGGTAAATGTTATTAAAAACAAAAAAGAAAGAAAATACATCTGGAATTTAGGCTTTTGCTAGATTTTAAAAGAGCAATTCCAAAAATTAAGCACACAGATTAGTTTTCTTGAGGGTTCAGCTTAAAGATTACAAGCAAAACAAAAAGCATTTGGGGTTAGCATAGAGGAGTCCACAAGCCAAGAAGTAAACAGAAATAAACCTAAATGCATCTTTCTAAACATTCCTGATCTACTTACACCTTTGGGTGTTTCAAATAAGTAGTTCTAGGTATGATTTATGATCATACCTGGCCTAAAGCTTCTCGTACCATAATTGCTCACTGTTCCCCTCTTTCCCGGAGAACAACAGAGATATGAAGGGGAACTTATTTTTTCCATTTTAAAAAGCCTACCCGTTGGCTCTTTTGGTCAGGTGCCTTCTCCCTTTTCTTTACCTAGGGGACTTTGTTAACTTTTTACAGGTAAAGCAAGTAGAGAACAGCCACCAAGAGGGACTTATAACTAACTGGCTGGCTGGATGTCCATAAAAGGGAGCTACCTCCCATCCCCCTTCATTTATCACACTTTATCTCTGTTTTCCATCTTCACACCTCATTGCCTCTTGTGGTACGATAGCAGTTATCCAGCAGGTCTCCTTCTGGTTACAATGGGCAAGTTTGGGCTGGACACTCAATGTTAATTCTCTTCAGGCCCCTCCCACACTCATTCATTGCTGGGGAGCTTGGTCAAAGACTTAGGCCTGACTGATAGGTTTCTCCTGCTCACTGTGCCTGATATGCACTTAGTTAGGTATCACACTAATCTGAGATATCTGTCTGACACTGCACCCCATATTCTTCATGGTGATATTATGATATGATTATGGCATAATTATGATGCATTTTATGCAAGACGGGTTATATGAGATGTCATTGAAAAGATTATTTGCTGAATATGATTATCCTATTTGTATGCATGTATCATTTTTGTATCTGAAGTTATGAATATTGCCTATGTATCTGTATTTCAAATGTATTTCAAATGGGTAATCCCCACTAGAGAAGATGCTTTCAGTCTAGATGGCTGGTTGAGAAGGGCCTAGCCAGGACAATGAGCCATTAGAAAGAATAATAGGCCTTAGGAGAAGCTTATCTCCCACCTGGTGAGCCTTCCTGAGAAAGTCCAAACAGTCTGTAAGTAATGGCTGCTATGACTCTACAAGGGCATGTGACCAGTCCACATGATGCTGGACTCCATCTTGGAATGTCAATATTTTTCCACAGACCGGACTGGGAGCCAAGCTTTGAAACAAAGGGTTCCCGCCATATGCAAAAGCTATATAAGGCAGGGAATGACATCATCTGTGGTTCCTCACTCCCCACACAAGAAGACTCCTAGAAACAGCTGAGGAACAAAGACTGAACTAGGGGAAGTGCTGGACCCAGGCTAAAGGGATTTTTAGCCTGTGTATAGAACACCTGGGGATTCCAAGCTGTAAAGCAAGTGCAGCTTACCCCTTAAGAACCTGCAGCCTGCTTGTATCATCTCTTAAGGTGAGAATCTGCTAATTCATATCCAATCTATCTAGTATATTAAGCTTAGTTTTTTGTTTATTTGTTAGGTAATCTGCTTTGATCTGTTTGCTATCCTTTATAATCACTTAATCTATTTTTTGTAGTTAATAAACTTGATTTTGTTTTAATCTAAACCAGTGAGCTTTGACTGGAGTGCCTGGGGGAAATCACTGCTTGGTTACTACAAGTGTGCGTTGTTCTCTTCACATTGAGGGAGAGGTGGACTGGGCATGAAACCCATATACTGGTCAGATTTGACCAGGGAAAGACACTACTGAACTGGGGTCCCAGACTGGGAAGCTAGTGGTTAGAGCGTTTGTGTGTAACTACAGCTGCGTGAGTCCCTACTTGTATGAATGCTAGTGAAAGTTCAGGCTGGAGGGCTTTGCAGCTTGTCACAGCATGTAGCAGGGCAGTTACCCCACTCCTGGGGAAAATGTAGGCTGATTGGGGAAGCAGCCACAGCTGGTCCTGATATAAGGGCTAAGGGAGGGGCTGGGTCAGACTCACTCTAGCCTTAGAGTGGGAAGGACCTAGCCACTTGGAAGCACAGGGTACCTGAAGCAGAGCAGAGCTAGGGAAGAGCAAGAGGAGCTGGGGAGCTCCAGCCTGGCAATTCCCCAGGCTGAGGCCTTGTTAAGGGCTTAAGGAGGTACTGGGGCTGCAGAGGTGTAGCCCAGGGATAGGCAGAGGCAGCTGGTCCAACCTCCTTGCCGGTGATGACTGGCCATTACAGACTGCAGTTTGCCCCAGAGAAAGGGAGCTAGATGATGACTGGCAGTAGCTACTGAGGCAAGGTGGGCATAGGGGGAGGGGGTTCCCCTAGAAGGGGAGACCCAGAGTGTGAGGGTACTGCTGTGGGCAGAACCCCAAGGAAAGGGGCATTGGGGTCCGGGAGGGACACAGGGCCTGGGGCAGGAGAGACACTGGCCAACAGGAGGCGCTCTGAGTACTGGAAAAGAGCTAATTCCCAGGCGACCAGCCAGCTGTGCTGTGGTGGTGAGTGCTTGATCTGCTACCAGCAGTACAGTGTGAGAGGGAGCCCAGGCTGTTGGGTCAAGTGGCTCAGTGATACCTCAGTTCCACGTGTCCCCTGGGGGGGGGAACCCATCATAGTTTGTGACCCCAACTTCTTCCCCTGACTCTGTCCAACTTATCTAGGAAAGGGAAGACCATGGTAATACATTGGTCCTGGCCATCCCTGCATTTCTGAGTGGTGAAGCAGTTTCCTCCATTAAGGCAGTAATAACTCTCCAGAGACACAGCAGCTGAAGGAGACAGGAGACAAAACAAGGAGGGTCAACAAGACAATGGCCAAGGTCCTTCTTCCACTCAGGAGTGAATTGAAATGCAAGGCCTTCCTACCAATTTTTCTTTGTGGGGGCAGGGTAGATTGAACAGAAGCGTGGCCCACCAAGTAGAATGCGAGCTTGAGACGTGGGTTCATTTTCCTGGTGTGCCACAGACTTCCTGTGTGACTTCAGGCAAGTCATTTAGTGACTGTGTGCCTCCATTCCCCATCTGTAAAATGGGGATAATAGCACTTTCCTGCCTCCTACGGGTGTTGTGAAGGTAAAAACGTTAAGGATTGTGACGTGATCAGATTCTATGGTAATGGGGTGATTAGGAGTAGCATAGATAGATATCTAGCTATGGAACCATGCGGATTTGGTGGCAGGAGGAGGGTCGATCAATCTCTGACCTTGTCTACGCTTCTCTATACTTAAGATAACTTGTTGGCAGGGGTGGCACCAGTCTCTTCCTAGGTGGGGGCCAGGGGCTGAGGTGGGCTAGACAGAAATTGTGGGGCCTGCACCTTGCATCATGTGGGCACACATTTATTTATTTATTTTTAACAGTCTTCAGAGCTGGGTACCTGGCGAGCTGTGGCTGCTCTCCAGCCACCTAGCTCTGAAGGCAGTGCTGCCACCAGCAGCAGCACAGAAGTAAGGGTGGCAATGCCATACTATGCCACCCTTACTTCTGCGTCTTAGTTGACCTTTGAACTGGGAAAGGTAGTTACGGGGGACTAAGGCAAATTTTGGGGTGGCTATAGTCACAGAAAGCCCTGCACTAGTGCCATCCCTCCGTGTCGGGTATTCATAGCTACGCAGAGCAGTGAAAGGCTGTGGCAGGGGAGGACAGTGGGGAAAGGCTCCAGCACCTCCCTGCTGGACTCACCTTGTGCCATCAGCTCTAGGGTGAGCGCACATACACAGTCAGGTTCCTCATTTTGTCTAGAAAGTCTTTAAACAGATACCTGAGGATGAGAGCGAGCAGTCAGTCTGGGGAGTTGGCTTTAGGAGATGGCAGCAATTTTTTTTTTAAAAAAGGCAGTGTAATTAGTGGGCTGCATGTGAAGAGTCAGCACATCTCAGAGCACGGAGGTGGGACTCCCTTTCTAGACAGCTCTGGCCTGCCATTCTGGAACCCTGTGTTCACCTCAGATCCGGAAAGCTATCTGAGTCAGTAGCAGCAATTCAGAGAAGAACCACAGAAACCACCAGAGGCTGAGGGACTGACCACTGAGGAAAGCTCAAAAGAGCTAAGTACACACAGCTGGTGTTAGTGATGACAAAGGCCTGCGTGGGGAACATGGTAACAATCTTTAGACAACTGACAGAGTAAATGCCATGGAGGTAGAGGTAACTTTGTAGGGTGCATAAAGGAACATAACGAGGCATGATGAGGGAAAGTTCCGCTGAATATCCTATATTTTAGTTCACATTTGTCTTGTCCTTTAAGGAAATAACGGTTATAAGGGCTTTGTCCCCAGGGCATTGGCATTTCTGTACCTGAATAGATGCCATTCCTGCAGTTCACAGGGCACTGTTGGTTTAGTCCACCTCAATGCTGTCACACAGAATAACACAATTGAGCCAATGCAATTCAGTCTTGGTGGTGGTTAAACTTAGGGGCACCCTAGGACACATTGCGTGAATTGTTCCACAATCTACCAGTGATGAAGCACTCTTGTATTTGGACACAGGACATGCTAAAGTCACATGAGAGGAAGTGCTCTATTTTGAAAATGATCAAAAGGTCTGGTCTAGACTGGGGGAACTGCTTCTATTAATTAGGGATGCTGAGCTAAGTAATGGTTTGCACGATCAGGCCTTCATAATAAAATTACAGGTATTCTCTAAACATCCCCTGCAGTTATTCAGCCTCTTTTTAACTGTCCTGTGATGGGGTTTACAAACTCCACATTACAAGTGATGGCTTGAGGGGAGCCGAGGAGCCGAACCAGCCCATATTGTGGCACCTAGAGGGGAGACAGACAATTTTGGAGTGGATCCTGGTGGGTAGAACCAAACTGGGTGGTTCCTATAAAGAAAGGACTGTAGGGCACTAGGAAGAGGAGACTCAGGAGACAGGTAGGTGGGAATTTTCTTTCTGGGGGAAAGAAACCATGGAAGTGCCTACAGGAAAGATTCGGTATCCTGGGACTATCCCTGAAGAGAAAGGGCAGCTGGGGGGAGGAGACTTCTGAAAGAGGCCTGGGAGAAGAAGAAAAACTTCTGAGAAGAAGCAGTGAGGGTCAGTGGCTTGATATGAGCTGGGCCTCTGGAGAAAGTCCTGGAAGGCAGAGCCTGGGAAAGGGGCAAAGAGGTTGTGCAGGACTGAGCCTCGGAAGGGTGGAAGAGTTTTGAATTTGGACACTGTTACCGTGGAAGGAGTGACTGTGACCTGCCAACCCAAGTCCAATGGAGGAGGGTGAGCTAGAGGGGCTGCTAAACTGGGTCTTGCTATGGTGAGATTTCCATGAGGGTGATTCTGATACTCCTGCTTATCAAGTACTAGAAAATCACTGTCTTGTCATTTAGAGCCCTTTGAAAAACTCACTCCTCCAACTCGGTCTTTCAATGGAAATCCACCAAAGCAGCTAAAACAATTACATACAATATGAATGGCTCTCACAATGCATCTTCATTTCCTCAGCCTTTGCATAAAAGCCTATATTTTAAAACACAGAGATCTAAATTTAGGTCTCCAAGTCCATAATAATGCATTTTGATAAAAGTGGGCTGAGGTGCTGAGCACCTGGAGCACAGCACTTAACTGAATTCAGGATTTGTTGTTGTGGCTCAACATCTCTGAAAATCTGCCACATTTAGTTAGTTGCTTAGCTTTGGGGCCATATACTTAAAATGTTAGTCTGTGTCCTGAACTGTTTTGTCTGTAAAACTCCTTGGAACAGGGACTATGGACCAGATTTCCTAAAGGAATTTAGGTGCCTAAAGAACAAGTATCTCACTAGGTGTCTATCTGCATATTTAGGTGCTTAAATACCTTTTAAAAACCTGGCATTAGTCTTCATCTACTAATATACACTGTACAGCACCAAGCATGCTGTGGGTGCTAAATAACATACTTGCAAATTTGTGCTCTAGAGAAAAATTAGAGGAAACTCAAACTTCAGTAAAACCAGGGAACACATAATTGACTCAGGCTGGGGGCAGAAATACAGTTTAGATTAAAATAAGCATCCTGAAAGTGGAATCTGACTGAGTCTAATGCAATGTTTCTCAAATGCAGCCTCCTGGGCAGTGATGGGAGAGGGGGGCAAAGCCTAGGCTCCTTCCTCTCCCTCCTTGTTGCTCCTGGATGTGCCACCCTGCACCGCCTCTGGAGACAGGGCACAACGCTGCAGGAGCAAGGTGAGTTGTTCACCCACATTGGGGGAAGGGGGGTTGGGTGGCAGGCTGCAGCAGCAGGACTTCAGGAACCTGGTTGTGTGGTCCCAGGCTCCGACTGAGGGGCAGTGGGTACCAGCTGTGGCCACACGGCCCTGGCCTTCAGCTGCGGGCCTTCAGCCGCTGGTTGCAGCTGCGTGGCAATGGGAGCTGGCCCTCACTCCGGTCCTGAGCTCTGGCCATGCAGTGGGGGGTGCTGTCCGGGGGTGCTGGCCAGAGGCGATGATCCCCAGCCCTGGCTACATGGCAGCGGGCTTCAGGCATGGGGCTTTGGGCACCAACCCCTGGCTCTGGTCACAGGGCAGCAGGTGCTGACCCCTGGCTCCGGCCGCAGAGCTTCAGTTGGCCTGTGGCCCCCAGTTCTGGCCATGCAATGGTGGGCACTGGCTCCAGGCTCCAGCCACACACTCCTGGGCTCCAGCTCCGGGCTCTGGCTATGCAGCAGCAGGGACTAGCCCTGGGCACTGACCCACAGCTCCGGGTTCTGGCCACAGGCACTGAGCCCTGGCCCTGGCCACATGACAGCAAACACCAGGCCCTGGCTCTGGCCAGACAACGGTGGGGCTCATCACCCACCCCCATTGCCTCTGGCCTCCGCTGCCTCCCACAGCCCTGTATCCATTCTCCTCCCCCAGCCCCGACCCTCCAGGACCCTGCTGTGTTCCTTGCCTCACATCCATTGCTTCCATTTCCCCAGGCCCCCGCTGCCTCCCTTGGCCTCGCATCCATCCCACCATCATCTCTGGTCCCTGCTGCCTCCCCCTTCGGCTCCCCCATTCAGGGCTTAATGGATCCCGGTGCTTGCTGAGAAAAGTGATATTAACAAACACGCAAGTATCTTACTTTTCACAGCAGCCTTACTAGCAATCTGTGGAAAGTGATACTTGTATGTTTGTTAATATCACGTATCACTTTTCATAGCCTCCCAGGTAGCTATTAAGAGTGCTGTGATATTAACAAATATGCAGATACTCACAGCAAGCTCCAGAACCCACTAAGCCTTGGATTGGGGTGGGTATGGGGAAGCAGCATTCTTTTGTTACTGAGTCTGCCGAAAAACCCTACAAATATACATTACACTGATTTGGATGTGAATCTGTGCATATTTAATTTTTTTCCCTAAAGTTTATTAAGTGTTTTAGGAAGAAGTGTCAGTGTGGCCACAAATGAGAGTTGGTGGCTGCACTCTGAGGCCACCAAAAAATTTGTTGCAAGAACCCCTGATCTAATGCTCAATTTCACATTCTATTTATGCTGCTAGATCAAGCAAGGAAAAAAGATCTCACATACCTGGTTTACAGCTGAAGCGCAGGGCAATCTGTTTCAGAGTTGCTGTGTAGAGCTGCTGGTTTATATACTTCCCCATATGCCTTTCACTTCCACTCCACTCCCACCCAGTAGACATGGACTTTCTTGCATTTGTTGACTTTGTTTTACCATCTTTTTGCACAGGAAAACAGAGGAAAGAACAGCCCATAGCAGCCTTGAGTAACCTTTTGTTGAAACGCTTCTTTTTGGCTCGTACTCCGCTTTTAGGGAAAAGTTGGGAGAAGTGGTGGCAGCTCTTACACTAGGTGAAAAGTACACAGTGCATCTTCCAAAGAGATGAGGAAATATTCAGAGAACCTGGGATGGCTGGAGTAAACAAAACAAAACAAAAAAACTCTCTAAGAGGTGCTTCCCACCACAGTAAATCTATGGTATATGCTTATGGCTCAAAACTACACTTTATTTTTTTAGTCCTTAGATCACTGACGAGCATCATGTCCATATTTAAAAGTTACACAGTTGTATCTTAAATCAGTCTAACTATACCTGTTTAAAGAAAAGGAGTACTTGTGGCACCTTAGAGACTAACAAATTTATTAGAGCATAAGCTTTCGTGAGCTACAGCTCACTTCATCGGATGCATTTCCACAAGTACTCCTTTTCTTTTTACCTATACCTGTTTAGATACACTGTGTGTATGTTCACACTGTAGTGCTTGCATTGGTGTAGCTCCTGTCACATTACAAACCATGTGTTCGCACAGCAGTGTGCAGTCTAGGTAGATCTCCCAGGATTCCTTGCGCTGCTTCTAGGCTAGCTGCATTCTGGGCAATTTCCATAGCAGATATTGGGATACTTCTCAGATGGCCAAGGAAGAAGTGGGGTCAAATTTGCTTAATCCCTGGTACCGTTTTGAACACTTTCAGCATGGAGGTGGCACACATGAACAGTGGGCTCCAGTCCCTTACTAACTGTGAAAAGCAGATCCCGTCATATTGGAGATGCTTCAGTGAGGCATCCTCAGCAGCCCACTAGACCCAGCAGGATTTTTACAGGAGTTGGAATGATGGAGGACCAGGTGATGGATTCCATGGACACATCTGTATAGTCTGTGTATTTGGTGAACTCTACTCGACAGAGCATGGCTTTAGGGCCTGGCCCATGAGCACAAAATGGTGGGACCAGGCAGTTATTCAGGCCTGAGATGACCAGCAGAGACTTCAGGATGCTGAAGGGCACTTTGCTGAGTCTTTGTGCTGAGCTGACCATCACGCTACTGTATACCAGAGCAGGAGGTTGAGAGGCCCCTCAAGGTGGTAATCACCATTTGGAAGCTTGCCAGCCTAGACTCCTACTGGTCAGTGTGGAACCAGCTTGGTGTTGGGAGAGGTGGAGTGTTGTGATGGAGGTGTTCAAGCTCTGCTAAATTGTGTGACAGAGGGGCAATGTCACTGAAAGATTTACACTAGGGCTGTCAAATGATTTAAAAAAAATGCATTTAATAGCAGTGTTCAACAATAGAATACCAATTGAAATTAATTATAAATATATTTGGATGTTTTTCTACATGTTCAAATATATTGATTTCAATTACAATGCAGAATACAAAGTTTACAGTTCTCACTTTGTATTTTTATTACAAATATTTGCTCTGTAAAAAAGAGAAACAATCTTCCAATCTACAAGTCAAAGCATGAAGGGGGATATGAATGATTAGTATATCTAGCAAGTAAATATTTTGCAACTCCAGCTACAACAGTACCATGCGAACGCTTGTTCTCACTTTCAGGTGACATTGTAAATAAAAAAACAGGCAGCATTATCTGTAGTGATCTGCTCAAGGTCATTCTTGGCAGGCACCAATGATACTGCCAAGGATGACCTGGAGTAAGTCACTGCAGACTATGTGTCTCTGGGAAGAAGGATAAAGGAGTTTGAGGCACAAGTCGTGTTCTCATCCATCCTCCCTGTTGAAGGAAAAGGCCCAGATAGGAAAAATTGTGGGGGTAAATGTGTGGTTGCGCAGGCAGTGTCGGAGAGAGGATTTTGGATTTTTCGCCCATGGGATGTAGTTCCAGGAAGAAGGATTGCGAGGAAGAGATGGGATCCACCTAATGAAGACAGGGAAGAGAATCTTTGCAGGCACGCTTGCTAACCTAATGAGGAGGGCTTTAAATTAGGTTTGGGAGGGGATTGAGACCTAAGCCTTGAGGGAAGTGGGATACTGGGAGGAAACACAAGGAGGGGAAGGTGCAACAGGGGAGGCCTCCTGAAAAAATAAAGCAATTGGCTAGTTATCTTAGGTGTCTGTACATGAATGCAAGAAGCCTGGAAAACAAGCAGGAAGAAATGGAAATCCTGGCATAGTCAAGGAACTATGATGTGATTTGGAATAACAGAGACTTGGTGGGGTAACTCACATGACTGGAGCACTGTCATGGATGGGTATAAACTGTTCAGGAAGGACAGGTACGGGAGAGAAGATGGAGGAGTTGCACTGTATGTAAGAGAGCAGTATGATTGCTCAGAGCTCCAGTATGAAACTGGAGAAAAGCCTGTTGAGTCTTTGGGTTAAGTTTAGAAGCAAGAGCAACAAGGGTGGTGCCGTGGTGGGCGTCTGCTATAGACTACCAGACCAGTAGGATGAAGTAGACGAGGCTTTCTTTGGACAACTAACAGAAGTTTCCAGATCACAGGCCCTGGCTTTCATGAGGGAGTTCAATCACCCTGACATCTGCTGGGAGAGCAATACAGTAGTGCACAGACAATCCAGGAAGTTTTTGGAGAGTGTTTGGGGACACCTTCCTGGTACAAGTGCTGGAGGAACCAATGAGGGGCCGGGCTCCTCTTGACCTGCTGCTCACAAACAAGGAAGTATTGGTAGGGGAAGTAGAAGTGGGTGGCAACTTAGGCAGCAGTGACCATGAGATGGTCAAGTTCAGGATTCTGACAAAAGGAAGAAAGGAGAGCAGCAGACTATGGACCCTGGCCTTCAGGAAAGCAGACTGGGAGGCTAATATGAGGGGGGGGAAAGGAGTCCAAGAGAGATGGCTGTATTTTAAAGAAGTCTTATTGAGGGCACAGGAACAAACCATCCTGATGTGCAGATAGAATAGCAAATATGGCAGGTGACCAGCTAGTCTTAGCAGAGAAATCTTTGGTGAGCTAAAACACAAAAGGGAAGCTTACAAGAAGTGGAAACTAGGACAGATGACTAGGGAAGAGTATAAAAATATTGCTTGAACATGCAGGGGTGTAATCAGGAAGGCCAAAGCACAACTGGAGTTGCAGATAGCAAGGGATGTGAAGGGTAACAAGAAGGGTTTCTCCAGGTATGTTAGCAACAAGAAGAAGGTCAGGGAAAGTGTGGGACCCTTACTGAATGGGGGAGGAAACCTAGTGACAAATATGGAAAAAGCTGACATACTCAATGCTTTTTTTGCCTTGGTCTTCGCAGACAAGGTCAGCTCCCAGACTGCTGCCCTGGGCAGCACAGCTTGGGGAGGAGGTGAGCAGCCCTCGGTGATCAAAGAACAGGTTAGGGACTATTTAGAAAAGCTGAACATGCACAAGTCCATGGGGCTGGATCTAATGCATCTGAGGGTACTAAGGGGGTTGGCTGATGTGATTGCAGAGCCGTTGGCCATTATCTCTGAAAACACATGGCAATCCGGGGAGGTCCCGGATGATTGGAAAAAGGCAAATATAGAGCCCATCTTTAAAAAAGGGAAGAAGGAGAATCCGGGAAACTACAGACCGGTCAGCCTCACCTCTGTCCACAGAAAAACCATGAAGCAGGTCCTCAAGGAATCCATTTTGAAGCACTTGGAGGAGAGGAAGGTGATCAGGAACAGTCAACATGGATTCACCAAGGACAAGTCATGCCTGACCAACCTGATTGCCTTCTACGATGAGATAACTGGCTCTGTTGATATGGAGAAAGGGTGGACATGATATACCTTGACTTTAGCAAAGCTTTTGATACAGTCTCCCACAGTATTCTTGCCAGCAAGTTAAAGAAGTATGGATTGGATGAATGGACTATAAGGTGGATAGAAAGCTGGCTAGATCATCAAGCTCAATGAGTAGTGATCAACAGCTCGATGTCTAGTTGGCAGCCGTATCAAGCAGAGTGCCCCAGGGGTCAGTCCTGGGCTGGTTTTGTTCAACATCTTTATTAATGATCTAGATGATGGGATGGATTACACCCTCAGCAAGTTTGCAGATGACACTAAACTGGGGGGAGAGGTAGATACGCTGGAGGATAGGGTTCAGACTGACCTAGACAAATTGGAGGATTGGGCCAAAAGAAATCTGAGGTTCAACAAGGACAAGTGCAGAGTTCTGCACTTAGGACGGAAGAATTCCATGCAGTGTTACAGGCTGGGGACCGACTGGCTAGGCAGCAGTTCTGCAGAAAAGGACCTGGGGATTACAGGGATGAGAAGCTGGATATGAGTCAGCAGTGTGCCCTGGTTGCCAAGAAGGCTAATGGCATATTGGGTTGCATTAGTCGGAGTATTGCCAGCAGATCAAGGGAAGTGTTTATTCCCCTCTATTCGGCAATGGTGAGGCCACATCTGGAGTATTGTGTCCAGTTTTGGGCCCCCAATTACAGAAAGGATGTGGAAAAATTAGAATCTCCAGCGGAGGGCAACAAAAACAAGTACGGGGCTGGGGCACATGACTTATGAGGAGAGGCTGAGGGAACTGGGGTTATTTAGTCTGCAGAAGAGAAGAGTAGAGGGGGGAGATTTGATAGCAGCCTTCAACTTCCTGAGTGGGGGGCAGGGGGGTTTCCAAAGAGAATGGAGCTAGGCTGGTCTCAGTGGTGGTAGATGACAGAACAGGGAGCAATGGTCTCAAGTTGCAGTGAGGAAGATCTAGGTTGGATATTAGGAAAAACTATTTCGCTAGGAGGGTGGTGAGGCACTGGAATGAGTTACCTAGGGAGGTGGTGGAATTGCTATCTGTAGAGGTTTTTAAGGCCTGGTTTGACAAATCCATGGCTGGGAATATTTAGTTGGGATTGGTCTTGCTTTGAGCAAGGGGTTGGACTAGATGACCTCCTGAAGTCTCTTCCAAACCTAATATTCTATGATCTCCCATAAATATAAACAAACTTGTTTGTCTTAGCGATTGGCTGAACAAGAAGTAGGACTGAGTGGACTTGTAGGCTCTAAAGTTTTTGATTGTTTTGTTTTTGAGTGCAGTTTTGTAAAAATGTTTCTACAAAAAGTAAGTTGCACTTTCACGATAAAGAGATTGCATTACAGTACTTGTATGAGAAATATTTTTTTACAGTGCAAATATTTGTAATCAAAATAATATAACTTTCTATGCCATTTTCTCTTATACTGTGTTTTGAAAAATAATGTTAGGCTGATAACCTAAACAGTTTATTATTGAGCACAGTAAACAATGATATACCAGACAGGACCCACTTTCTCTTAAAGTCTTTTGCCTGATTAGAAGCAGTTTAAGTATCTGAGATAGTAAACTGGACTCCCAATATAGGTGTTATATATAAGAAAGACAAGGTAGATGAGGTAATTTTTATTGGACCAACTTCTGTTGGTGAACGAGACAAGCTTTTGAGCTTCACAGAGCTCTTCTTCAGGTCTGGGAAAAGTAATCAGTGTCACAGCTAAATACAAGGTGGAACAGCGTGTTAAGCATAGTTAACACATGTTCCAAGAAACCATTCAAAATGAAGTGGGCAATTAACACCTCTGCAGTCATAGGACAAAGGAGACTTAATGGGTTACAGATTATTGCAAAGAGTCATAAAACTGATGTAAGCAGAGTCTGAATGAGGTCTCTCCTGACATCTAGTAATGAGTTTGGGGGGAAAAAAAGACTTCAGAACCAGAGGGTATTTGCATAAACACCTACTCTGCCTAGGTACTCAGGAAACAGCACTGTGTTGCAAAAGTGATCAGTTTTGGCTGTTGTTGGGTTACAACAAATCGATTTGAAGGCAGGGGTAATGATATGTTGTTATCCTGATTGTACGAGTAAAGGGCAACAGAACTGTGCTTAGCTTGTTCTGATGGGGGGGGAGGTCACCCTCATCTGAACTGCACTCCCTAAGCAGGGGGTAGAGATGCCAAAGCCCAGTGAAAGGGAAAAGAGGGTGGGGATGGATGTTCCCACTTGGGATAAGTTTTCCTTACGGGTAGGGCTACTCTTTTAAAAAATAAAATAAAAAAAAAATTGCAGCTGCCCTAGTGTAGTGTTTCAGTGAAAACACTACTACGCTGACTGAAGACCTTCTCTTGCTGATAGAAAAGGAGTACTTGTGGAAAATACCACCGAATGCATCCAATGAAGTGAGCTGTAGCTCACGAAAGCTTATGCTCTAATAAATTTGTTAGTCTCTAAGGTGCCACAAGTCCTCCTTTTCTTTTTGCGAATACAGACTAACACGGCTGCTACTCTGAAACCTGGTATAACTGTGTCACTCGGGGTTTGGATTTTTTATACACCTGAGCCACATAAAGAAAAGGAGTACTTGTGGCACCTTAGAGACTAACAAATATTTTAGTCTCTAAGGTGCCACAAGTACTCCTTTTCTTTTTGCAAATACAGACTAACATGGCTGCTACTCTGAAACCTGAGCCACATAGTTATGCTTATGTAAATTATAGTGCAGATTTGCCTAAGAGTGCTAGACATCATTTCAGCCTCCCCCTCTCCAGTGTTTATAGGCAGAACGGGTTAGGCTCAGTTGAGAGTCTTGGTTTTGTTTAGTGATCACCAGAGCTGAAATCTCTGATAACTAGGCTTAGCCGCTGAGCCTTAGGCCTGCTGCTGTGGGACAGTGTTTCAGTGAAAGAGACTGCCCAGCCTGCAGCGAGGTTCCCCACCACCCACTGAAATCACTGAGAGCTGGGTCAAGTGGTGGAACTCAGAATGGGGCATCTCAGAGGGCAGCAGAGAAGCAGCAGGGCCAGAGTGAACAACGGTGGCAGCAGCAGCTAGAGGTGACATAGTGATCAATGATAGCAGGTGGCTGAGTGAACGATGGCTGCAATGGGCATCAATGGCAGAGTGAACAGTGGCAATGGTGAGTCAGTTGCGGAGGAGTCCGCAGCACCTGAGGCATTGCTTGATGTCTCCCTGCCCCCCCCCCCCCAGGGTGGGAAGTGAATCCCCATGAACACACCTCTGGGCCTTTGCTGGCCAAGGACAGCAAGTGTGAGTGGGGGGCAGTGGAGGGAGAAGGGAGTGACGTGCTTGTAGGAAACTGAAGCAAAGGACACTGCACAATGCACTGTGGGGTGAGGCTGGCTTATGATCACACGTTTTCTGAGTGTGGCTGTGATGTTTTCCCAAACTAATGCTGGTTCCCTTTCCCTTTTAAGAATTGTTTTGTTTTTTTTTGTTATACACAGACTCAGTGCTTGAGAGTGGGGAAGTATTGTTTGTTCTAGGTGCCCAGGGGTGGTAAATTTTCTCAGATTACTGGGTGGGTTCTGGTTTATGGTGTTAAGAGGAACCCCCAGATATTGAACCCAGCCCTTATTGCTGCCAACTTTCCCTGGCAGAAGGTTTCAGAGTAGCAGCCGTGTTAGTCTGTATTTGCAAAAAGAAAAGGAGGACTTGTGGCACCTTGGAGACTAACAAATTTATTTGAGTATAAGCTTTCGTGAGCTACAGCTCACTACATTGGATGCATTCAGTGGAAAATACAGTGGGGAGATTTATATACAGAGAGAACATGAAACAATGGGTGTTACCATACACACTGTAACAACAGGGATCAGGTAAGGTGAGCTATTACCAGCAGGAGAGCAGGGCGGGGGGGACCTTTTTGTAGTGATAATCAAGGTGGGCCATTTCCAGCAGGACCAACAAAGAAAATAACAGAATACCACTAGCCATCACCTTCAGCCCCCAACTAAAACCTCTCCAACGCATCATCAAGGATCTACAACCTATCCTGAAGGACGACCCATCACTCTCACAGGTCTTGGGAGACAGGCCAGTCCTTGCTTACAGACAGCCACCCAACCTGAAGCAAATACTCACCAGCAACCACACACCACACAATAGAACCACTAACCCAGGAACCTATCCTTGCAACAAAACCTGTTGCCAACTGTGTCCACATATCTATTCAGGGGACACCATCATAGGGCCTAATCACATCAGCCACACTATCAGAGGCTTGTTCACCTGCACATCTACCAATGTGATATATGCCATCATGTGCCAGCAATGCCCCTCTGCCATGTACATTGGTCAAACTGGACAGTCTCTACATAAAAGAATAAATGGACAAAAATCAGATGTCAAGAATTATAACATTCAAAAACCAGTTGGAGAACACTTCAGTCTCTTTTGGTCACCCGATTACAGACCTAAAAGTTGCAATTCTTCAACAAAAAACTTCAAAAACAGACTCCAACGAGAGACTGCTGAATTGGAATTAATTTGCAAACTGGATACAATTAATTTAGGCTTGAATAAAGACTAGGAGTGGATGGGTCATTACACAAAGTAAAACTATTTCCCCAGGTTTATTCCCCGCCCCCGCCCAGTTCCTCAGATGTTCTTGTCAACTGGTAGAAATGGCCCACCTGGATTATCGCTACAAAAGGTTCCCCCCCACCCGCTCGTTCTCCAGCTGGTAATAGCTCACCTTAAGTGATCACTCTCGGTACAGTGTATATGGTAACACCTATTGTTTCATGTTCTCTCTGTATATAAATCTTTCCACTGAATGCATCCAATGAAGTGAGCTGTAGCTCATGAAAGCTTATGCTCAAATAAATTTGTTAGTCTCTAAGGTGCCACAAGTACTCCTTTTCTTATTTCGGAAGAGTTTGTAAGGGAAGAAATCAGTTTCTCACTTGTTTTGTCATTTTTCTTTTGTTTGATATTTACTTTCCCTTTATTTCATACTAGTAGGCATCCTTCAGTCTCAAGAGACCTTGGGTAGGTGCCCCTGAGAGGTAAAGAATTTACTCAGTTGGTTTTATGGCAGTCGCAGTCATGGCTGAAGAGACTCACTCAAGAGAGACCATCTCTGCCACATTTAAAGCTGATTTTTCGACCCTTTGGGCTCTGCCTTTTGTGAGCTCTTTCTCCTCTGCTAAGCTGGACTACTTCCTCTCGTAACTTTGGAGACCTTTGTTAAGCTCTTGTTTCCAAAGGCTGCGGTCTTGAGTGTGATCTTCCCATTTGTCCACATCCATGTTCATTTCTTTGAGGTCTCACTTGCACATGTCCTTCAAGTGCAATTTTGGGCATCCTTTGGGTCTTTTTCCAGATGACAATTCACCATAGAGGATGTCCTTTGGGATGCACCCTTCATTAATTTGGCACACATACCCAAGCCAGCGGAGGCGTCTCTGTTTGAGGATGTTTGCATGCTGGGTATGCTGGCCTGCTGGAGCACCTCAGTGTTGGTGACTCTGTCCCTCCAGGAGATTCCAAAGATTCAACAAATGCAATGCAAATGAAAGCTGTTGAGCCTCTTTTCCTGATGAGAGTATAAGGTCCATGTCTCGTTCCCATACAGAAGTGTGCTAATAACACATGCACGGTACACACAGATATTTGTGTGTTCTGTCAGTTTGTTGTTTTGCCAGACCCTCTTGTTCGGTCTACATATTGTTGTGGTGTCTTTTCCAATGCGGTTGTTCAGTTCCCTTTCAAGTGACAGATTGACTGCGATAGGAACCCAGGTATGTGAACTCATTAGCCATTTCAAGTTCATAGTTGTTGACCTTGATGGAGGCACCTTCCTCAACTCCTTGGCACATTTTGTTTTGTCTTTTTTAGGATTATGGTAAGCCTGAAGTCTTGGCAGGCTTTGGAAAAACTCTTCAGAAGGTTTTGAAGATGAGCTTCTGTGTGGGTTGTCACTACTGCGTCATCAGCAAAAAGGAGGAGTTGGATAAGGGCCTTCTGAGTCTTGGTTTTAGATTTAATCTTGCAAGATTGAACAGCTTTCCATCGGATCTTGTGTGCAAGTAGATGCCCTCAGTTGCGGAATAAAAAGCTCATTTCAGGAGCAAGGAGAAAAAGATCCCAAACAGTGTTGTGGCAAGTACACAGCCTTGCTTAACTCTGCTATGAATCTGGAAAGCCTCAGACACTGAGTCATTGTATTGAACTGTGCTATACATGTTTTCATGGAAGGATCAAATCATGCTTGGGGGGACATCCAATCTTTTCTAGAAGTGCAAATAGTCCACTTCTACTGACAAGGTTAAAAGCCTTTGTGAAATCGATGAAGGCTATGTAAATGGGCTTTTTTTGTTCTCTGCATTTCTCTTGGAGTTGTCTCAGCTTGAAGATCATGTAGATAGTAGACCTTTCAGCTCTGAAGCTGCACTGTGATTTAGGATAGATTCTGTCTTCAAGGGTCTGAAGTCTTTTCTGGACAACCCAGGCAAAGGCCCTTCCCATGATACTAAGAAGGGAAATGCCACAATAGTTGTTATAGTCACTCCTGTCACCATTGTTTTTATAGAGAGTGATCATGGTGTCTCTCATTTCTTGTGGTACTTCACCACCTTTCTAGCACAGGCAGAGTAACAAGTGAAGATGTTGTGGTAGAATAGGTTTTCCACATTTTATGACTTCTGATGGTATGCAGTCTTTTCTGCAGGCCTTTCCACTGGGGAGGCTATCTATTGCAAGGCCAAGCTCCTCGGCAGTTGGTTCATCATTGAGTGGGTTCATAACAGGCCGGCTTTCGATGGCTTTGATGGCTGTGTCTGTAACAATATTTTCTTGAGAGTAAAGCTCAGAATAGTGTTCTACCCAGTGATCCATCTGCTTGTGAGGTCATTGATTGTTTTCTCCTGTTGTTGATTTCAATGGGGCTGTCTTCTTCAAAGTTGGACCCAAGGTTTTCTTGATCCCGTCTGAGATGGGTTGGATCACAGAAACCCCCTGGGGGTTGCCAACTGATGTGCCAAGAGTACTTCTGCTCCTGCTTTCCTGCCCTGTCAGCTTAGGAATTAAGTGCCCTGCCTGGTTTGAGCCAGACCTGCTAGCCTGCTGCAAACCCAGACCTGGGTCTGAAGCACGTCCCCTAACAGCTGTAGGCTTAATTGAAAGCAACTTAGGAAGTGTTCCCGTCCTTGACACTCAGATGCCCAACTCCCAATAGGGTCCAAACCCTAAATAAAACTGTTTTACCCAGTATAAAGCTTATACAGGGTAAACTCATAAACTATTCGCCCTCTATAACCCTGATAGAGAGAGATGCACAGCTGTTTGCCCCCCCCCCCAAGTATTAATACATACTCTGGGTTAATTAATAAGTAAATAGTGATTTTTATTAAATACAGAAAGTAGGATTTAAGTGGTTCCAAGTAGTAACAGACAGAACAAAGTGAATTACCAAGCAAAATAAAATAACACACAAGTCTAAGTCTAGTACAGTAATAAAAACTGAACACAGATTAAAATCTCAACCTTAGAGATGTTTCAATAAGTTTCTTTCACAGACCAGACACCTTTCTAGTCTGGGCACAATCCTTTCCCCTAGTACAGCCCTTGTTCCAGCTCAGGTGGTAGCTAGGGGATTTCTCATGATGGCTCTCCCTCTTTGTTCTGTTCCACCCACTTTATATATCTTTTGCATAAGGCAGGAATCCTTTGTCCCTCTCTGGGTCCTCCCCCCATCCCCCCTTCAATGGAAAGCACAAGGTTAAAGATGGATTCCAGGTCAGGTGACATGATCACGTCACTGTAAGACTTCATTACCCACTTGCCAGCACACACGTATACAGAAGACTTACAAGTGAAACAGAGCCAACTTGGCCCAGACTTTACATAATTACAATAGGCCCTGAGAGTTATTTTATATTTCTAAAAAAGAAAAGGAGTACTTGTGGCACCTTAGAGACTAACAAATTTATTTGAGCATAGCTCACGAAAGCTTATGCTCAAATAAATTTGTTAGTCTCTAAGGTGCCACAAGTACTCCTTTTCTTTTTGCGAATACAGACTAACACGGCTGCTGCTCTGAAACCTGTCTTTATATTTCTAGTTTCAGATAAGAGTGATACATTTATACAAATAGGATGACCACGCTCAGTAGATTATAAGATTTGTAATGATACCTTACAGGAGACCTTTTGCATGAAGCATATTCCAATTACATTATATCCACACTCATTAGCATATTTTTATAAAATCATATAGAGTGTCACACCGTCATACATGTTTCTGATGTTGCTTGTATCAGCTGCTCCTTAGATGCTTTTGAATAAGTGCAGCCAATAGTCATTGGTGCAGCATTGAGCAGTGTGTTGCACCTTGGTTCTTGCCACTCTCAACGCTTGTAAGGTTTTCTCATTTGAGTCTCTCTTGTAGTTGGTTTGGGCTGTGCATTTGGCCTCTATGACTGGTGTCAACACATTGGAATATGCACCAAACCAGTCGTTGATCAAACCAGTCGATCTTATTTTCCTTTTGCCCAAAGATTGACAGAGCTGTGTCATAGATTGTTCTTCAGTTGCTCCCACTTCAGCTGGGTGCTTGTGACACAATCACTGGAGTCAAGGGCTGCTTGTAGTATGTTCTTGTACTACTGTGACTTTTCTTGGTCTGCTATGACACTGATGTTAATATGAGGACATCCTTTTACTTTATATCTGTGTATTTTCCTTGGTTTAAGGCTGACCTTGCTGCATACCAGAAAGTGGTCTGTGCCGCAATCAGCACTTCGATAACTGCAGGTAATAAGGATGATGTTAAGGTTGGTACGCCTTGTGATAAGGTCCAGTTGGTGCCAGTGGCCAGTACTGGGATGTTTCCAGGACTCTTTGTGTTGTGGCTTTGTCTGAAAGAATGAGTTTGCTACACAGAGATCATAATAAGAACAAAATTCTAGCAGTCTCTGACCATTTCCATTCATGTTACCAGTTCTGTGTTGACCAAGAAAGTTGGTCCCTGCTTCATGATCAGCTCCCATCCTTGCATTGAAGTCCCCCTAGCAAGAAAACATATTTGTGTTTCAGCTGGTAGTATTCAGCTGGCCGTAGAACTGGTCCTTCATATCAGAAGATGAGGAGAGCGTTGAGACATACACATTCACAAGGTAGACTGGGCCATCAGATATGAAAAAGCATAGTGCTGAAATTCTCTGATCCATTTGTAGGTAGCTCAATCATCCTCAGACGTGAGTTCTTGATGGCAAATCCCACTCCATGCTCTTGCTTTTTTTCAGCTCTTTTCCCCTGCCAGAAAAATGTGTAGCCTTTTTCTCTGAAAGATCCACTTGATGCTAGCCGTGTTTCTTGGAGGGATGCAATATCTACATTGAGTCATTTCAGCTCATCATTGATCACAGCAGTTTTACATGCTTTGTTGATCTGTTGAACGTCCTCGGATAATCCGGTTGTCATGGTGCGAATGTTCCAGTACCCTATCTTTAAGGATATTTTTTCTTTTACTTGATTTATTATTTTATTTAATAGCCATGGTTAATAACTGATCATTTTGCTCGGTTTAATTATGGTGTCCCCAAAGGTACGTAAAAGAACCCCGTGACTAAAATAGTGAGAGTCACATCCCCTGAGAGTTTCATGAATAGCCTTTATCAATAATTTCATCTTTTGATTTTTGGCTTTCCTTGATTCAAATAATATGAGCTGGCCTAGTATTTCTTGTTTCTCTGGACTATGTATTTTTAGTTATTGTTAAAATAAAATTTTCTTGGCAACCTACAAAATTTTAAATTACCTTTTCTACCCCACACCAGGCATACACAAAATCATGACACATTCTCCTTTTTTCTTAGTCTCGTTGTTTAAGGCTGCTTGGTTCTACTCCTAGTCTATGGTTCAGTCCAGAGACTGCCATAGGACATCCTCGACAGAGGCATATTTTCCTGAGCTATCGTGTGTCAGTTCTTCAAATACCTCCTGGGCTCTGCTTTTGAGCAGCAGGCTAGGAAAATTCAGCTTGATGGTCTCTTTCTAGCCATTTATTCTTGCAGCTCATTCAAAATGGTTGATCCAGTTGGCCCAGTCTTATCCAATCCCCAGTACGCACTTTGGGCATGAAGATGAGCTACCATATTTCTGACAGTGGTGCCCTGTCTATTTCCCCCATAAGGGATTAGGGGGCATGTCAATTGTTTGTTGATTTCCACCAAAATATCTTTGTATATATCATATGCCCATTAGCTACTCAGTTGTAGAGCTAAAGTACTAAAGGTGCTGTTTGAAATCAACTTTATTTCTGTAAGCAGGCCTTTTAGACATATTTGCTTATGATATTTTAGCACACAGTCTATGTATCTATCTTGGGGTTTTATACTGTGTCAGTGGTTCTCAACCAGGGATTTGCATACCTCTGGGGGTACACAGAGGTCTTCCAGGGGATACATTAACTCGTCTAGATATTTGCCGAATTTTACAATAGAAAAGCACTAGCCAAGTCAGTACAAACGAAAATTTCATACAGATCAAATGACTTGTTTATACTGCTCTATATACTATACACTGAAATGTAAGTAAAATATTTATATTCCAATTGATTTATTTTATAATTATATGGTAAAAATGAGAAAGGAAGCAATATTTCAGTAATAGTGTGCTGTGACACTTTTGTATTTTTATGTCTGATTTTTGTAAGCAAGTAGTTTTTAAGTGAGATGAAACTTGGGGTATGCAAGACAAATCAGACTCCTGAAAGAGGTACAAGAGTCTGGAAAGGCTGAGAGTCATTGGACTATGTGACAGAGTGCCGAGAGATGGAGCTTAAATTAAGCACTCTGGTGAAAGCCTAATTGTTCAGGAAGTGCCTGATTACGAGGCCAGTTTGGGGTTAGGAAGGTAATAAGCAAATTAGCTGATTAACAGGCAAGTGGTTTAACAAGAGTACAGGATGAAAATGCTTGAGCAGGAAGTCGGGTGAGAGAGATAAGGTGAGAAGATCTTGACAAGGGGAGCTCAAGATATGGCAACTCCTACTCCACCCTTCCAAGAGAAGGGGCCAGAAAGGTGGAGAACAGGGCAAAGGTGTGGATGCACTGATGTGTGTTGGTGGAGGGATTGAGACACTGTAAATAAAGTACCTGCTGTTGTTCTCAAGTAAGAAGGTCTCAGAGTGGTCTTTGTGGAAGAGGGAGGAGGTTTGGAATGCGTGCCCTGTCACATACTGCCACCCATCACCACGCTATCTGAGTGCCTTCCACATAAAATCAATAGCACTAGTGACGTCTCTATTAAGAAAACAAATGATTGAAATCCTCCCGGTAATGAGACTTGTGGGCAGGCCACCTGTGGGGAATGGACTTGGGATCGCTGACACTAAAAGCATGAGACTCTTTGATTCCCAAGTTCAATCCCTATGAATGACCTACCCATTAATATTTTTGCAGCAGATAAAAATCCATATCAGACAGGCTGGACACAGGCTGCTACACAGTGAAATATTACAATCCTCTGAGAGAGACTGAAAGGGCCACAGTAGATAGAACCAGAGCAGCAGGGTACAAGAAAGTGCTTTTATCTCAATTACACACCCCGGTAGATTTGCTTTGTTATTGTTCCAGCTCAAGCACTGATTGCCTGGTCTTTATTTTTGCAGAGCAAGCCTGTCAGGAGCTAGTTTATGAATCAAAGATATGTGCAACTGTGTCCCAAGCAATTGCCCAGTGGCCTTTCCTTTACATGGGGAACAACGGCATGGAGGAAACTCCTGATGTCCCATCTCTGAAACCTGGAGCATCTCCTGGAGCCCACACCAAGGAGTGGAGTTAAGGGGAATCCCTGCGTGGCCTAGAGCCTGCCTAGCTGATTCTGTCATCAGTTCCTGCTTCCCCTGTCACCCAGCGTGCAGGGTGTCCTGGGGGCAACATGGCCAGCGCGTACTGCATTCTGGCGCATTCTCTCTGCTGCAAGTCAAAGCAGACCTGTGGTTAAACCAGCCCCCATGGTTCAGGAATGAGGAGGGATGGCTGAAAGCCGCCTAGACCCCCTAAATGTTGCAGTGAGGATTGCTATCATGCCTGAGGATCTGGCCTTTGGACCCTGGGTATTTCTCTTCTCATTTGTTGTATTACCTTTCATCCCATCCCTCTCCCTACCACTAGAACCATCTAGCTGCCCAACCTGACTCTTCCTGCCCATTCTGCTTTGCAACCTCTTCCTCTCTCCCTTACCCCTTCAACCTCCCTCCTCAGAGTTTCCTTCTTCTTTACTCTTATACGGTCAGTCTCTTCCCAGCATTCCTCTCTTCACTTCAATCCCAGGGCGTGCCCCTTACAATTAGTTTTCCAGTATAAATAAAACAAGTGTCTAATCAGAACTTTGCCAGATTTACAAAGGCATTTAGGTGCCTAAAGATGCAGATAGGAGCCTACTGGGATTTCCAAACAGTATCAAAGTGAATTAGGTGCCTTACTTCCACTGACTGTCAATGGGAGTTAGGTACTTAACCAGCTTAGGTGCCCAATAGGAGTCTCAGAAGCACCTATTTGCATCTTTCGGTGCCTAAATACCTTTGTAAATCTGGCCCAAAAATCTATTACGAATATGGTGTGTGGTGCCATCATCCTCATTGCTTTGCATGTATGATCTGTCCTTTCCCCTCACCCTTCAACAGTCTGGTTAGACTGGCAGCTCTTCATGTCTGGGGTTGTCTTTTCCTATGTCTTTATACAGTGCCTAGCACATTTTGAACACTAACACCATATAATTCAACAAATTTATCATAACCATGATCTTGCTGTTCATACTTTGATTCGGAGGAAGCCACCAGCCATAAAATCCCTTCACTTATCTTAGTATCAGACAAAACAAAAAATTGAGAATCATTCTGTCGACGAACAAATGTTATTGAAAACTACTGGTGGGTGGACCTCAAAGGGTGTGGTGGTTCACTGCAGTAAGGATAAGTACCCAGAAGACACTTACAAGAAATCAGCTGACAAATAATGGCACAGTTCAAAGGTAGAGTTGGAGGTGGCGTGTGTGTGTGTGTGTGTGTCTATATATCTATATCTATATCTATAGATATATAGATATATAAAATTACACCTACTTCAGAAACCAACCTTTCCACTCTGTAGATCCATTCAAAACTACAGTATTATCAAGACAAAGCCAATCATCACCTTGAACAATTTACTTGCATCCTAATCCCTTTCCCTCCCTCTTTTTATTTTTATTTTTTATTTTATTTTGGTCCTTTTAGCTGGTGAGTTCTTTATGGCAAGCATTATTCCTTCCAGGATGTTTGAATAGTACCTAGCACATGGTGGGTGCTACTGAAACACAAAAACAAGCAAATCAATAATGAACAGGTAGAGGTCTGAGTCTCCTCTTTCTCATACTGATTTTACACTGGTGCCACTCCATTCAGTTCAGCTGAGTTACTCCTGATTTCCACCAATGTAAATGAGAATAGAGTCTGGCCACAGTTTCATAGCTGAAGCTTAGACACACTGTCCAGGCTCCTTTGGTCTGCAAAATTGGACTGGAAGTCTCATAAGAGAACTCACTGGGAGCTTTCCAGCAATTCCTCCTTTAGGGTTAGCTGGAGATACGCGCAGAATACTCTTTGACATGCCACTCTGGCACTTCCTGGGATCAGGTGGAATCAAGCATTGCTGAAAAGTTTGAAAAATAAAAACCATTTTTTGAAAAGTTAGCCTTTTTCTTTTAGGCTAGAGAAACAAAACTTCACTTCTACATTGGAGCAGGTCCAACATACTGGGTAGAATACGTCTATAGCTGGAAGCTCCAAGCAGCTCTAAGAACTATCACAAGGATGCTGGAGTGGGATATAGCTGTTGAGGGACTCCTGTGGGGGATGCAGTTGCAGCTGGGCGCATCCAGGTTCAATGTAGAGGTCTTTATGTTACATATGTTATAGAAAACAAATAGCAGGGATTTATAAGTCAAGAGGAGCTTCTGAGATCTGCAGGAATCCTGGTCCTTGCCTCTGTCTTTGCTTCATATTGTAGCTACTCCACCAGTGTCATTTTTTTTTTCATACAAGGAAGTTATTTAAAAGGTTTTTTGGGGTGTCTGGGGGGAAGAAAGAAACCCCACTTTAAGGAAACTGCCAAACAAAGCCATCATTCAGAGAGAATTATGGTTGTAATGACAGATACACTAATTCAGATGAAAAGATTATTAAGCCAAATTGGAAAGTTTTAGCTACTCCCAATAGCTGCTTTCAATCACCAGATAACAGCCCTGGCTGTTCATGCCTTCTCAAGCACCTAGCATTGGCCACTGTCAGAAGACAGGATTCTGGGGTAGAGGGACCGTTGGTCTGACCCAGTATGGCTGTTCTTATGGTCTTATATTGGCTGTATTCTACAAAACATCTCATTCTACAACCAGACAGGTTAAGATCTTACCTTTGGCCCATAGAAGGTAAAGAGGAAGTGTCTAAGATTAACTGTGATAGTAACCATAGAGCTGGCTCTGTGTCACATGGGTGAGGCGGCATGGTAGCCTCAGAGTTAAAGTTGTTTGAAAGTTGTTTGAGGAACCTTACTGCTGAATTTCCAGATTTTCAAATGCTTAAGTTTTTTTAAATGTATCCTTAACTTTGCGTATCTTTGATTTGATACAGTACAAGATTTGATCTGACTCAACTGATCTTTCTTTACAAACTTTGTTCTAGCTCCATGAGGCGCTGTGGCTAGATACTGATACCCATTCATATTCTGAACACCTTTGTGCTCTGAAAAGAGCAAAGGACTGAAACAGTTATGTCCACCAACTTGCCTTATGGCTGAATTCCTTTCACAGGCATGTGTTCTCCCCAGTGCGCACACACGCCACATGCTGGACCTCACCTGCTCCTTACACAATAGAAATTATAAACATAAAACAAAGATCACCTGATCAAGAGGATTCTGAGACTCAGCAAGGTTCCCTATTACTTATTAGCCAGCCTGCCTGTCTGAGGCAGACTTGAAAGTACAATAGCTATCTCAATCACTAGCCTTATCAAAGCTTGGGACACCAATAGCAGCACTATATGGAGCAACAAGGTCACAATGGGCTAGATTGTCAAACAGTTCCGCCCTGTGCAAAAACAGCACTTACACGTCCCAATGGGCAACAAAACACAATGGGCAGCTAAAGGTGAGCTTCAGCAGATGGCGCCTAACATCACAATTGTCAAACACACCTTCATGTGAAAGCGTGAAGGCCTTGGTAAGGTCGGAAAAGGGCACAGCCTCTGAGAGTGGGTGAACTTTTCAGGATTAATCAGCCAATGACGCCTCTGGCGTAATTGTGGTCAAACGTCCCTGATCAGGATTGCATTACAGCATTCTAGTTAAAGCTCAACTGGCCCAGACCCCTTGGAGCTGCAAAAGTGAAAGTGAAATTTTGCAAGGACAGTCTCTTTCTCACGAGCTTCCCACTAATTCTGCTTCCAGTCAGGCTGGAAACAAAGTACTGTGAGACCAGCTTTTCTTGTATATTTCACAACTTTTGCTTCTAGGAGTGTTTGGCCCTGGAAGTACAGAAGCATGGGAAATCACATTCAGTTTTTAAGTGACAGTGAGTACCCTCTTGTCAAGATGGCTGTCAGAGTCGTATACCAAGCCTATCGCCATGGTATCTCAGCGCCTTCCAGTAATGCATTGAGGCCCAAATTCAGCAAATCACTTAAGCACAACCTTTACTTTTAAGTCCATAAATAGTTTTATTGACTTTGGTGAGACTTCTCATGTGCTTAAAGTTAAACACACACTTAAGTGATTTGCTGAATCAGGGCCTAAATGAAAAATTACAGTGGAGCTTTTTCCTCAAGAGGAAATAATTTGAAAGGTTTACTGGATTGGGTATTTCAAGGACTGTTGGCCTCTTATAAATACATTTCAGACTCTTGCAAAGTGTTTTTCTATAAAGTTGTATGCAAGTTGGCTAAATATTCTTGGCATACTGTGTCTTACCCAAAACAGCCATCAAACATAGCAGGCAGAAGATAGAAATTAACCCTTCAAACAACAGTGAAGCATTGGCCAGTAGAGATTAAAATGGTTTGGCCAGTGAGGACTGGCTCCAGAGTCCAGAGTCATAAGATCACTCCTCATCTATCAGAATTTCCATAGTAAGGGAAAGAAAATGAACTCACATTCAATGGGGATTGTAAAGACTACAGAGCATGGTGAACATGCAAAATGAAAACTTGGCTTTGCCTTAGTGTTTTATTCTGGGTCAAGAGGGTACAACTTGCGCTCTCCATTTCTTCAAACATGCCTGCTGCTTTGTATGCCAACTCTCCATAGAATATCATGTCATGCTCAAGATCTTGGTCCTTACGTGCAAGGTGCTTAAAGATCTAAGCCCAGAGATCCTGAAAGATGGTCTGATGTCCCAGGATGAGGACCTTCAGTGACAATTCTACTCTCCTGGTGAAATGCAACTATCTTCAAAGGGAAAAGTTTGTGTGTGCAGAAGATGGGGTTTTCTCACATGGCCAAGGCAGTGGAATAAACTCCCAGGGAACCACAAAGAGCTGGTAGGAAAATGGGGGGGTTTTCTGTGGAAAATTTTGATGCAAATGGGGAAAAATAATTTTGTTTACATTTTCCATAGAATTTTTCTTTATTATTATTATTATTTATTTATTAATATTTTTGGGTGAAAATTTGAATACCAAAAGATTTTGGATGAAAACCAAATGTTTCCATTTGGAAATGCTGCCGCAGAGCGTTATTGGAGTTGTAGTTTGTAGTTGCATGATCCCACTCTCCTGTAGAGGTCAGGCTCCCTGGTTGGACTACATCTTCCGGGATGCAAGTTTTCCCCTGCAAGGAGGAAGCAATTGTGTGAGAGATGCTGGTTATGTCACTAAATGGACTTCAGGAAGGCATCAAGAGATCTGCAAAATGAGCACTGTGTAAGAACCTGAGTAGAATAGAAAATATATTTATTTAGGGTCATCAAAACCTAATCAACCCTGGAGATAAAATGCTAAATTAATCTCTTAAAAAGACTTTGTGATTATGCATTACCATCAAAGGCAGGTGAGATGTTGTCTTAATTCCTGAATTTAGCATCAGATGTTGCATCCCATTGAGGAATATAGGCAACATGCCTGCTGAAAGCACTGATATTTTGTGATCATATCTTGATAAAGTTTATTGTGCTTTAAGTACAATTAAGGTGAAATTTAAAAATCTGGGGAATGAGGTTTCTGTGCTGCAATCACAACTTTGAGTCATCCGTCCAGAGCCTTGGAATAGTAGATGTATATAAGTGTAAAAGGGAAGATTTAGAAAATTGATTGTATATTGGAAGCTTTAGTAGTATTGAAATTATACCAAAATAGACATGTTGAGTGAGTGGTTGGGAATCTCAGACTTTAGCTACTCTCTGTCCTAGGAGACCATGCAAAACTATTCCCAAACACATTGAATGAATTGCTGTTCCACTTTCATATGAAGATCATGGATGTCACACAACTAACTTTTGTTAGTCCCTTGAGCAGTCACTGGAAACTGGTTTCTCTGAATTTGCACCATCATTTTTTGGAGCCTGACCTCAGACACTTTACAGGGGCCTGATTTTCAGAGAGAAGGTGCTCAGCATTCTCTGAAAAGCAGGTGTGAAAGTGGATACCCTAAAATTGGAGGAACCCAAAATCCCTAGTCACTTTTGAAAATTTAGGCGTTAGTCAACTCGCATGACAGCGGCCTGTGCTTTGGGGATAGAGGGGCTGACAAGACAACAAGGATTTCTTTACAATACACTCTGGAGTTATTGATATTTTATATTGCTACTAGTGGGAATATTGATAATGAAGTATGCCATGCATCCTCCCCCAGCCTCCTTCCTCCAAATCCCTCCTCAAAAATACTTTATCCTACAATCCCTCAAACAACAATTTTCTAATTTCTTATAAACAATTTAAAAACTTTATTTTTAAATAAAACCATAAAGATTAAGGAGTGAACACACTAAATCCCATAACGCACAAAGAACCTCACAACTGGGTCTGTCTCTTCTCTCCTCCCATCCTTACATGTTATTGTCTGGAACTTCCTTCTTTCTTCCAATCCTGCTACCTTCCCCCCACTCCTTTGTCTGTATATTATCCTTTTAGGGCTAAATTGTGAACCTCTGACTCACATTTAGAACTGTTTGGAAAATGCCAATTATTTTCCAGAGGAAATTTTTCCCCAATAGTTTATGATTTTTTCCAGGTTTCTGACAAAAACCTATACCTATTTTTTCTTTTTTTCCCTTCTTTTTTTATTTTTTTCCTCCTTTTTCTAGTGGCAAAACGGAAAAAGAGATAAAGGGAAGGAAACAAGGGAGAGAAGAAGAAAAAGCCATGAAAACTGAAAAATTTCAAATGAAATGAAAATTTCTCATGACAGTGCTTGTTTACAGAAAAAAGCTAATTTTCAGTCAAAAAAATGTTTTTGACAGAAAAATGTACAGGAGCTCTATTCACATTGGTAAGCAGTTCCTGCAAGAATAGTCCCATTGGCCTCAATGGGGACAGATCATGCGAGTAACTACTCGCCAATGGGAGTCAGGGGTTCACACTCTGGCCCTGAGATTGTAAGCATTTTAGGACAGGGGCCTGTTGTATTGTGTTTGCTGGCCACCTAGCGCATTTTAGCTGCGATATAAATAATTAGCAATAACAGTTCTTACTAAACCACATCTGTTTACGTGTTGAGAGGAAACTCACTGAGTTCTATCTGCTTCCAGCAGAGGGTGCTGCTGACAGGGGCGGGGTGAGGCATTTGCTGAGGAGGCAGGGTAGCAGTTTCAGGGGCACTGGGTACCCCCTTTCCTATGCCTAAGTGAGATGCATTTCCTGGCATAGAGAAGACGCTGATTGCAGCGTGTTGTGTCTTAACTATCAGCATTGCCATTGAGTTTATTGGGAGCAAAATCAGGCTCTATCTGCAATAACCCTAGCAGGGCAAAGAAAGAACTGAGCTGTCCATATTTAAGATTATAGTGGAGAAAAAGGAAGTAAAATGAAGACAACCTAGTTAACCCTCTAAGGTCACAGATGTCCCTTTGGGAGGGAGGAGTGGGCTTCATTCCCTGTACTTTTGGGGCCATTTAATAGACTATGCCAGAGGTTCTCAGCTGTTTTCACACTGTGGGCTCCTTTTAAAATCAGAGATATTTCTCTGTCCCTGCCAGTCCTGATTCCACATGTTCTGTGTACTAACTACAGTGTTTAGAGACCCCGTGGGTTAGATTGTGACTCACACTGAGCAGTAATCTTAATCTGCAGGTAGTTGAATTGAAATCAAAGGGACTATGTGTGCATAAGGTACTAGAGTAAGGGTGGTGTAACCTGGCACAGAATTAAGGTAACAAAATCAAAATAAATTCCCTTTAATGTGATGGGTGTGACTGCTCAGTTAGCTCTTTCCAAAGTACAATTCCACTTGAGTCTGTGAACTCTGGATTCACCCACCCACCCATATTACCTTTGAACAAATTCTATTCTGATATGCATGCTTGCAATTCCTATCAAGTCAACAGCAGTGGCAGATATGTTTCTGAGAGCAGAGTTTGGCCTTTAGTAGCATAGTTGAACTGTAAAAGACAAAATCCAATTACAAGTATCTTGGCGACTTTTTCCTTCCCTAACCTGAGCAGCCACATTTTGTTATTATTTCCACTGGTGAAAACGTAAAGTCTTTCCACTGAAGTCAGTGGAATCACTATGGATTAACACTGGTGTAACTGAGAGCAGAATCTGAACACAAATCTTTAATGGTGACTAAGATGGGAAATTATTCCGATAACAGCCCTGATGCTGAAAGATGTCTGACTGGGATCAAACCAACTTCAGATACCTCAGAGCTGCAGGCAACTGCCATTAAATAAACAGATAAGATGAATTAGTCAATGTTAGCGCTATGAATGTGCAAAGCCGCATATAAATGCTATGTATTATTACTAAATGCAAGAGCACTCTGTCTTGGTGAAATTTCCCACAAAAGCAGTTGAATGAATGCTACAGTGAATGAGCTGCTGTGTTGGAGGGGCCATCAAAACAAATCATGTCAATAAAACAATCTCTCTTACTGGGCTACCCCGTAATCTGACATATTAATGTCATCAGGGTGAGATTAATACCTACCTGTAGTGCCACAGGGACTAGACTGATAAGCAGAGGGCTCAGCCATGCCTTGCAGGCTCTTCCCATAGTAAGGGGTACAGTGGCTCTCCAGCCAAGGAAGCACAGGAAGGAATCCTGCATCATTTAGGGCCAGATTATGGCCCCTTTGCTCACAAAGTAGCACCTTAGTGCAGCAATGGGAAGGCAGGCTGTGCATGTGCAGGACTCTGGGTGGCATTCTGCCAAAGTGCCAGATTCCAACCCCTTTACTTATAGATTCATAGATACTAAGGTCAGAAGGGACCATCATGATCATCTAGTCCGACCTCCTGCACAACGCAGGCCACAGAATCTCACCCACCCACTCCTGCGAAAAACCTCTCATCTATGTCTGAGCTACTGAAGTCCTCAAATTGTGGTTTAAAGATGTCAAGGAGCAGAGAATCTTCCAGCAAGTGACCCGCTGGATGGATCCCTACCCCATGACTTTCCCCCTTGGTTTCAGTAGAACTACTTGTGCAGTAAGATCACAATGTGAATAAGGAAATCAGAATCATTCCCCTAGGGAGTAAGCCTTCCAGGGTTCTTGGGCACGCAAGAGTGGTCTGCTTAGTACTGCATCCTCCCGGGGGTGCAGAGTACTTCCCCCTTGTGTGGCTGGCAAGCTCCAGAAGCCATCATGTGGTAGATGGGTAGGGAACAGATCCATGCCCCCAATTCCTCCCTGTTCCATTGGGGGGCACCATAAGAGTCCATAATGAACTGATTGTGCCCGATGTTAAACGCCTTGAGAGGAAATCAAAGAGTGACAGTTATCATGTTGCAGCATATTAAAACAAACGATATGCTGGCTGAACCTTTCTCTCTGTGTAAACTTTCCCATGATCATCTGTGTAGTTTTCCTCATTCCCTCAAGCACAAAGCTTACAAATGGAATGAGTGCCACTAATACAAATTTCCAAGGGCTTTAGGAAACACACACACTAAGATGTCTCATTTGCATTAACCATTATAATTGACTGTTCTGACAATCAGTCATTATTTATCTTGTCTTGGTGCACGGTTAGTTTAACCAACATTTCAGACTTACATACCAGCAAAAGCATGTGGCTGATCCAAGGATCAAGTATGCATTCAAGGTACAGTGTAGGCGTCACACCTAGTTAAAGTCACTCCTGCACATTCTATACATGTCCCTTGCATTTTGGCAGGAAAGGGAACATGAATCTCTTTCACAATTTTATAATAAGCGAGAACTCTTGCTAACAGATTTGCCATAATGTAGTGCCTTAAGGAGCCATCCCATGCCTTTCACCCCATCATACAAAGATAAAGGACAATGACCAGTGAATGACAATGAAATAAAGGGGACTAAATACATTGGGTTTCTTATTTACAGTAAAAAGAAAAGGAGTACCCGTGGCACCTTAGAGACTAACAAATTTATTAGAGCATAAGCTTTCGTGAGCTACAGCTCACTTCATCGGATGCATTTGGTGGAAAAAGCAGAGGAGAGATTTATATACACACACACAGAGAACAGTAAGGCCCTTTACAGCTCTTTGTTTTGTCCTACTGCCAAAGTACTGTGAAAAAGCCTTAGTGTAACATATAAGTATTGTAAAAGTCGAGTATAAGTTCACTAACCAAAAATAGAGGTGACTGGGAAATTATTTTCCCCACAAAGAATGTCAGCTTCTCACCAAAAACTGAAAACCAGAAAGTTTTCAGTTGCTGAAAACTAAAAACATTTTTTTTGTGTGGTTTCACTTTTTTTTTTTTAACAAAACCCTAAATACTTTTGTTGCAAACAAAAAATTTTCATGAAGAATTTTCTTTTTTGACAAAAGCAAATTTTTTGGGGGAAAAAAAAATTGTCAAAAACATTTTAAACAGCTCTACTTAAGTTACCTGCACCTTTTCTTGCTTATTTCATTTTTCTATCACATTTTCTTCTCCTTCTATCAGACCCATTCAACTGGTACTTCGATCCAATAGTAACAGGCTCTATAAAAGTACCATAGATAGAGCTAACTCTTTCCTTTCTTTCTTTCTTTCTTTCTTTCTACCCATCCTTCATAATATTTTCTCTTTGTTCATATTACTGTTATTTTCTCTCCTCTCCTCTTTTCTTTCATTTCATATTCACCCCTGTCCTTTGTTGTCAAGCTCCTTAATCTCTCCTCTTTTGCTCCATATTCTATTTTTTCTGGAACCTTTAATCCCTGTGCTTTCACTTTGCTGTCCCCCTTACTCTTACTCATATGTTGTTTTCTCTCTGCAGTCCTCCCCATCTCTCGCTTTGAATAATATTTACCTCTACAATGGTGTACAAAGATTAGCTATTGATAAGCACATTGCCGGGTGGGGTAAATAAGTAAATATAATTATTCCCATTTTACAGATGGGGCAACTAAGGCGGAAAAATTAAGTGACTTGAACATGGTCACAGAGAGAGTCATTATTAGAGATGCTGTTAGAAAACTATAAGGATAGTTAAGCACTGGAACAGGTTACCTTGGGAGGTTGTGGAATCCACATTATTGGAGGTTTTTAGAACAGGTTGGACAAACTGTCGGGGATTATCTGTGTATACTTATTCCTGCCTCAGCATAAGGGGATGGACAAGATGACCTCTTGAGTTCCATTCCAGCCCTACATTTCTATGACAATAATACAGGAGTCGCTTTCACTGAGTCTGTTAAACCATGCTGCTCCTCACATCACTGAGGTGCCTTCTATACCCCATCCTCACAGGACAACAGACCTCTCAGCCCTGCACCTTACACACTGTCTTCAGGAGGGGACAATTGTCTCCATCCCCATCTCTTGGGATCTTCAAGACATTTACCTAGAAAGTGCTTATGAATTTCTGGGATGCTCAGTTAGCAAGAGGCAGCAGTAGAAGCAAGCTCTGTGCCACCCACTGGGTAAAACCGGGCAGCCTCCAACACCCAAGACGACCTTTATGTGGCTTGGATTGTGTAGTGGAGTTAGAACAAGCTACCACCTGAAGAAGCAAGGTGGGGTGAACAGCTATCCAGCACCCTTTGAAGATGACTGGGAGGGAGCCAGCTGTCTTCTACTTGAAGACATAGAAAGATGTATGTGTGTGTGTGGGGGAACAGGGAGGGGGGACGGGACACAGGCAGGCAGGACTATTGAATGCTACCTGGACCACTTTCCCCCCTCCCAGAAAATGTTAGAGACAAAGGGGACCCCAAGCCTTTTTCCAACCAGCACTTTAACCAAAATCTCTCTCTCTTTGCTTTCCTCAGGGTCACATCACCAATGCATCTCTGGCTGTATCTTGGCTTCCTTGTTGCCTTCACCCTCTTCTTTTGTGTTGTTTCTGCTGCTTCTCTTTTCCCCAGCCCTCCCCCCCAGTCACAGATGTGAAATCAAATCAATCCCCAGCCCCTGCATTTACCAGACCCCTGGGAAAACCCCTTTGGACTGCATGGCCCAGTCACTGCTCACATCTGCATGCAGTGTTGTCCTGGGGTCATGGTTTTCCATTGTTTCAGCTATTACTAAACAAAGAGGCATTTCATTGTTCCCTTGCTTAGCTGAATGGAAGGCTCCTATCATGCCCAACAGCTTCTATAAAGTGGTGTGATTGCCCAGCATAACAATACCTTGCATAACTGAATCCATCCCCCTCCCTCACTTTGCAAATATGGACCTAGAATAGATGATTCATTCAATTCAGCCTTCATTCAGGCTATTCCTAAGGAGAGTTTGAAGGGAGGAGATGAACATCTAGAATCCCCAGTGTTTCCCTGTGATGGAAATGGCATTTATTATCCCAGAAATCAAGCAATCAACCTCAGAATAACTACTCTCAATTGGGTTTGCCTTGCCACATTGACGTTCACGATACATTCATTTTATACCACTGTTCCACCCAGGGCTGTGATCTTGTTAGCTCTGTAAGCTAAGCATGTCTGGGCTTGGTCAGTACTTGGATGGCAAACCAGTAGAGAAAACCCATGTGCTGTGGAAAGTGGTGATTCAGTAGGTGACATTCTTCCCTCTGAATCACTGTTGAGCCAGTGCCCAAGTGTGGTGTTTGAGGGCACTGTTTCACCGTTTTCACCCTGAAGGTGAGTGAAGTGTTTCATATATGCAGGGCAAAATTCTCTTTTCATGCACACACAGTAGGTCTTACGTGATATTTTGGGAGTTCAGTCCTTACATACTCAAAATCCCCACTGATGTTTGTCAGGGTTCTGTACAGGAAAGAAGAACACCAAACTTATGATCTGCCATGAGATCTGAAAATTTATTCCAGAGCAAGTAACTCAAGGGTGTAATTCAGGGCTTAATCCTGCAAGGTTCTTTGCACCCTCAGCTTACAATGTAGTGCCTGGAAGGAAGTCCCACTGGACTCACAGGAGATGCTCAGTACCTTGCAGACATGAGCCCTCAATACGTAAAAGTTCAGGAAGTATCTGGAGATCCTCCTGAATGAACGTTGCTATATAAATAGGATGGAACCGACTCTCCACTGCCTTTTGCCAGCATTTACTCTTGTGCAAAGCTGGCATAAAATGCTACCAAATTGGAATGGCTGTGTTTTACACCTACTTTGCACTCACCCTCCTCAATTATCATCGCTGAAATAAGGTGCAAGGCCGTGGAGGATCAGGCTTTGTGTGCCATTCTTCAAACAGATGCACTGCTTGACACTGGCTTTGTTTGGTTTATACTAGCAGCAATTTATAGGGGCTTGGGAAAAACAAACGAATAAAGCAGCAGCTCCTGGAGGCCACTGTCAGTTATTGATAATACCTAACAATTTGCTATCCTAAAACAGATCTGATGCTCCTTGTGGATGGTGATGATGCAGTGTGTAGGAGTGGTATCAATCATCACAAATTAAAAGTTGCTGAAGGGCAGAAGCAGCAACTGTGAGACTTCTTTATGGTTTGTGTTCACAGGGAAACTGTATCAGAATCCTGGTGCAGTGGCTTATGTGCTTTACAATCACATTTGCTTCATGCACTTTGGCCAAGACTTTCAAAAGCAGATGATTAGGTAGGGTCCTTGGATCAGATTTTCAATCCTCAGATTTAGGGTCCTTACTTCCACTGATTTCAAGTGGCTTGAACTTCAAAAAAGTACTGAGTAACCAGTAGCGCCCACTGACGTCAGTGGAAATTGCAGTCCTGCCAATCCCGGTTGTTCAGAAGTCATGCTGAGCCCCCCAAAATCATGAGATTTAAAAATATTATTAATTACTTGTATTACCTTAGCACCTAGAAGTCCCAGCCATAGATCAGAACCCCATTGTGTCAGTCGCTAGACAAACAGAACAAAAAGACTGTCCCTGCCCCCAAAGAGTTCACAATCTAAGCATTTGGGGGTTCATTTTATGTGCATTTAGGGGTCATAATTTCAAGCTTTTCTCCACACTCATATGGGATAGAGACTTAGCTTGTGCATAGCTATAAAAAAGCTGAGATTGTCAGGTAATAAATTTCTTCCAGCAGCTGGAGCTTTAAGGGTATGTTTACATGGCAATTATACCCCTGTGGCTTGCCCGTGCCAGCTGACTCGGGCTTGCGGGGCTCAGGCTGTGGGGGTGTTTCATTGTGGTATAGATGTTTGGGATCAGGCTGGGGCCTGGGCTGTAGGACCCTGCAAGGTGGGAGGGTCCCAGAGCCCAAACATTTACACCCCAATTAAACAGGTCCACAGCCCGAGCACCAGAAGTCCGAATCAGCTGGCACAGGCCAGCCACGGGTATTTAATTGCAGTGTAGACATACCCTAAGAAAAACACCAAATATCACACAACATGCTATAAAATCAAGGCAAAAATACTTTGAAAATCAGGCCAACAATTTAGTTGCCAAATAAGGATTTAGGAGTCTAAATTTAGGCATTCATTTTGAAAATTGGGGCCTGTTTAGTCTTTGTGAAAACAAAATAGAAAGAGTTCTTAGAGAGCTGAATAAAACCTGCCTAATTTTAGATAACCATGTTTGAAAAATTTGGTGTTGGCATTTATCTGAATAAGAATATCTCCTGTTACATTAGACAGAGTGCACATTTACAAGGGATATAAATTCTCATGCTTCAGGACCTACTAACTACTTGGGATTAGGAAGTAATTTCTACAAGAGCAATGCCATAATTGTCAGCAATGGGGATTTTACACCTGCTTTTGTGACATCTGGTACTGGCCCCTTTAGGATGGATCCTAGATGGATCCAGTATGGCACTGGTTCCTGTAAGATCCTGTTTCCAGGCAAATATCTAGTGTTAAACAAGCAAAGAAAGGAAAACACCAAACGAACAGGGAGCACTTTGTCCCCATTCAAATTCAAACACATCAGCTGAATTTATTCTAGAATATTGTCCCAGCAGCCTTTCTGTAGAAAACCAACGAATCAACTACACTACTTTCAGCCTGTATTAAAATGCCTGATCCTTTTCCCAACCCCCAAAAAGGTTTGAAAAGTGTTTGCCATTAGGACTCGTCCAAAATTTTCTGCCAAAGCTGGTTTTCTACAGAAAAATGAGTTTTAGATAATTGTAATTTTTCACCAAAAGGTATCCATTTTCTATGGAAAATGTTGATGTTTTACTCAAACAATGGAATGCCTGAAAACAGAAATATTCTGGTCAAACGCAGAAATATTTAATTTGGAGATGCTGTCATGATGCCTCGTGGGAGTGTTGTAGTTCAATGGCCTTGGTTGCCTGGGATTCTCATTATGCAATGTCTTACCCCTCCTAGAGGGTTGACTGTGGTGCATCATGGGAGATGGAGTCTGACCAGGGAGCCCAGCCTATAGAGGAGAATGGAAACATGAGGCACCCAAATATCAACTCCCATGTGGCAATATGGTGGCATTCCCAAATTGAAATATTTTGGTTCTCCGCTGAAATATTTTGAGGTTTTGAATTTCCACCAAAAAATTGAAATTTTCCATGGGGGGAAAAACCGTTTTTAACCAGCTTTAGTCACCATCCTTACTTAAAGAAACAAGCACAAGTAAAATAAGTAAAAATCAGGATTTACTTGCAATTAAATATTTTTGCTCTTAATTTTTTTCCTTCAAAGAGGTTGTTGCTTTTCACCACTTATAATTTTAGTATCATGCATTGAACATTAGTGAAACAAGGTATGAAATTAACTTCACTAGATGACTTGACTTAATAGCTTTCTGATAAGAACCCACATGTTTTCCTGATTATCTTTCTATTTTAAATCTAAGGGATCCCAAAGCACTTTACAAACTTGAAGAGCTATATTAACCATTGGTCAGACCCTCAGCTGGTGTAAATTGGCATAGCTCTATCAACTTCAGTGGATCTACACTGAGGATCTGCCCCCAAACTATAGCTCTAGGGATCATTTCACCCACTGCCAACATGCAAACAGTAGGAGTTTGACAATAACTTGTAGTCTTAAACAACGTTTTAGGATTGGAAGTGAAGAAGAATACTGCAGGGTGAATGTATATCAGCAGAATGCAATCAACCAAAATGGAACTTGGCCAGGACACCATTGTTATTTTCTTAGGAAGAATGGTCTTGTACTTCATTATAGAACTTTTCTAACATCTCAGATGAGTTGCTTTGGGCTTAACGACACAAGGTGCTGAGCACTGTAGATTCTCATTGACTTCAGTAGGAACTGGGGGTACTCAAACTCTCAGGATTTGGTCCTTAGCTTCCCTGTGCCTTAACTTCCCCATCTGCAGCATAGGGATAATAATTCTTGCCACCTTACAGGGCTGTCTTGATGATTAATTCACTAATGTTTGTAAAACATTTTGAGATGTTTAATTACAAAATGCTATATGGCTCTGATCCAGCCAAGAATTTACTTATGTGCTTAATTTGAAGCATGTGAGTAGTCCCATTGACTTCAGTGAAACTATCTGCATGCTTCAGTGCTTTGAGGAATTGGGGTCTTTATGTGCAAATTATTTTATTATGGTTCCTGTGAAAGTGTCATGATGATTTGCTGCTGTGTGTATCTTCTCTTCTGACCCTGCCACCTCCCAGAGGGAGTATCTTAGAGCTACTGCAGCTGCAAAGAGGCAGCAGTGACCACAGAGATACTCCTTAGCTGCTCTGCATCCTGTGTGGGATGATTCTTTCCCTCCAGCTCTTTCCTGTGGACGATACCTGGCATTCAGGCTGGGTTCTAGATGGAAGGATTTGAGCCTTAAGGTAATGTAAGTGTATTCTATTGGAAAAAACCAGGAGTCTGACTCTCACATTGTTATCTATATTGGAATCAAGTAAAGATGGGCTTGAGATTCAGATTTCAAACAATCTCAAAAGCCAGGGTTGTTTGGATTCAGATTTCTGCTGCAGCCCATAATAGAACTAGGCCCTAATCACAGAATTCAAATCCAGATTAGTGATCAGAGCCTCTCAGATTTGAGGGGTGTTTGAATGTGGGGGATTCCGCTCTACAGCCACTCCTCCAAAATCACCTGTAACAAAGTGATGCCATTTACAGTGAATTTGCAAAGACAATGCTGCTAAGTCACAAATGATTAATTATTTGATATATTTATTAATAAACATTATGAATTATTAACAACTAATCCTGTCTGGAGAACCAAATTCTCAGGTTCTGTAAATCAATGGATCTCCATTGACTTCAGTGGACCTAGGCTGACTCACGCCAGCTGAGGATGGGCCCCAATTACATCTTATCTCACGTACCATTGAACCTGTCTTATAGTGACCAATCCATTTTTTGTCTATGAACCGGTTCCTGCCTCCTTGATGTCAGCAGGAATTTTGCCATCAGGCCCTGCCATGTTAGGCACTGTACAAACACATATTAAGATACATCATAAGCTTACAATCTAAATAGACAGACAAACAAAAGGTGGGAGGGGAAACTGAGGCATGGATAGGTGAAGAGATGGGACCAAGTTCACACATAGCAAGACGGGGCCAAGATGGGAATAGACCCCAGGCATTTTATTCCCAAATCTTGTGCCCTATCAACTAGACAATACTGCCTTCTAAAACACCTTTGTACTAATTATTGGGTTATGATGAGTTTCCTGCTTGTTGATATAGCTGAGTCCCATTTGTAAAGTATAGAAGAATTGTGGGTACTTTAATAGAATGATTAAATTTCTATTTGTGCAGGCCATCTGGTCTCTTTTGGATATTAAGGATTACTGGTACATATCCCTGAGAACCTGGGGAAAATGATACTCACTCAGTTTTGCTCTACGTCATGAGGCTATTAAAGATCTAAAGCTCTGGAAGTCTCCAACCTGAACCCTGATGCTCTCTCTGACCCTGCTCCTGACCCCAACCCTGACCCTATCCTTGGCTGGCAGGATAAACATTCTAAAAATAAATATGTTGCTCAGATTGTTAAGACATCTTTAAAGTCTTAATGTGCAAGACAAATGCTTCCAAACACTGCATGATGCTGCTACTCAATTTATCTAAATGTACTTAACAAACAGGACAAAAGCTCAGATAGGCTGATGCTTGTGCATATCCCTCCAAAACTCAGGATTAATCTCCAATGATCAGCTGTCCGACAACAAAAGTTGAGACAAGTTTATTTATTATTATTAATTATTATCATTATTCCTCCATATTACATCATGAGGATTAAAAAACCCCAAATAGCCTTCAAAACATACAAGATTTTTAAGCATAAAAAGGGGAAAGCTACCGTCTAAAATTTATCTTCATGAGTCACTAATAAATCCTGACCACGAACCGACTCTGAAGGTTTGGGTAGTCAGGAGTTCTGTCACGCCTGCTGCAGAATTCTTGCATTTTAGGTGCTCAGATGCACTTGTTCTCCTTTGACTTTCCTTATTATTAATTATTATTATTTTGTTTTATTATTTGTATTCCAGCAGCACCAAGGGACCATAAGTGAGATCCATTTTGCTGGATGATGTACAACGGCACTACTGAGATACATTATGCTAGCTGCAGGAATACAAATTAAGAATTATTTAGAATTAACAATCTAAGGAGACAAGAGAGAAAAATGGAAGGAGATTAAACAGAAGCAAAGAGGTTAAGTGACTCGCCCAAGGTCACCAGCTGGTCAGTGAATGAGCCAAGCATCAAAGTTCAAATCTCCTGAGCTTCACCCACTAGATTATATTTCCATCCCCAGGAGCTACTAACCCTCAGTCAGATTTAAAAATCCTTTATGCGGGATACAGGGTAGAACTTTCAAAGGCAACTAAATGACTTAATAACCTAAGTCCCATTGAATGAGTTGCTTAGGAACCCAAGGCCCAGATCCTCAAAAGTATTTAGATATTTCAGTAGCTCCATAATGTTGATCCTGCTCAAAAATGAAGACCCAGGGAGTTTTCTATCAACTTCAGAGGGAACAGAATCAGACCCTATATTCAGTCCCCAAGACATTGGTAAAATAGAGGCTTACTTACAATACTTAACAACATTATTTTCTAGGGATCCATTCACTACCCTTTGGCTGAAAAGTATTATAAGTGCAATACAAGAGTTAAGGCTGATTGTCATTGACCACTACATGATGGCAGAGTAGCAATTTCAAAATGGAAAGAGTGAGACTTTAAAGAAAGTCAAAAGCCACTGAACTGACACCCTATAATAAACAAAAATTCCTCATTTACCTGTGACCCTTTGGGCAGGGTCTGCTGGAATTGTAACAGAGACTTAACTGCACCATCCCAGACAAATTGGAATGACATAGTATTTTAGAGAGATTATGGGTTAAAAAGAGATGCCTCTCTTCTCAGCTGCTATCAAAGCACTCAATGCATTACTGCAGACTTCATTTCAAACAAGCTGCTGCACTGTATCTTTAAGGTTGTTGTAGGAACCTGAACTCCGAACTTCCTGACTTTCCTGTGCTTAAAATAAAAAATGTCAATTGCACTTACACAGAGTTATGTTTGTGGCTGGTTTGCACAGGAGCAAGTATATCTAGGATGGAAACCAGTAAAGAAATAAATTTGTTAGTCTCTAAGGTGCCACAAGTCCTCCTTTTCTTTTTGCGAATACAGAGTAACACGGCTGCTACTCTGAAACCAGTAAAGAAGTTAGAACTTATGAAGTACTGAGCACGCACAACTCTATGTAAATCAAGCCCTTAATTATGTAATAATTCATTTGCAAGCAAAGACATGCCTATTATTATTATTGTGCTGACTGTTGATATCCCATCGACATGAACAATTTAGAGAATTCCAAGCATTATGCAGCTTTCCTGCCAACTCAGGATAGGTTGACACAGCTACCTCTTTAAAAAGATTAGCTGGATTTTATTTACCTAAGAATTTACAGTGACAAAACCACACCCAGGAAACAATCATTAAAAATGAGTTATTGCACATTCTTTTATTAGCTGTGTGGCTAACCTTAGAATCCTAAAATAAACACAGCATGCAATGGGATATGCCCTGAAACATGTTCTCCCAGTCTTCCAGGTTACAGCTAGTGCACCATTAATTCTCATTACCCATAGCAGCACAACTGCAAGGATCGTGCATGGAATATACAAAAGTTTCCTTAACTAGGCATGATCCTTGAATAACTACCTGAGTTTTGCAGGCCTTGTACGATCTCTGCATGATCCTTGCTCTTTTGCCACTATGGGAAGCTCTTTATAATCCACATTTTTATTCTTTTAGCTAGAAGCCTCGTAGTGTAGTCATAGCCTAAGTGAGAGCTATGAAGGAAACAACACAAAAATGTATGTGAAAGCAATGTAAGATATTTGGGGAAACAGAAAAAAATGAATCTGGCCCTCTAAAAATGCCTCTAATTCAAAGGTTAATCTGACCTCTTTCTCTCTACTGTGTAATTATTTGTATTCCAGTAGCATGCAGAGGGAAAATGATGCAAGGTGCTGTACAAAACAGCACAGAAGTCCTGTACAAAAGTCCCTGCTCCAAAAACTTACAATTTTTAATTAAAATTACTATTACTTCTTTTTCAATGCAGGCCAACATTTTCCAAAGGGACTAGTGATTTTGCGCACCTCAGTTATTAGTTGTTCAATTTGACAACTTAAAGAGGCCTGATTAGGAAAGTCATTTAAGGACTAACTTGATTCTTCTTCCTTGGTTCAGAGGGCTTCCATACGTGAGTGTACAAACTCAAAGACAGGAATTAAGTTAAACTGATGGTTTAAATTGCTCACCCGCTTGATATAATTTACATGATGAGAACGTACCATGTCTGATTGGTGGTCATGAAGATGTCAAACTCACTCAAAATGGTTTAAAAGTACAATGGCTTTTTTAGGAAACAAGAATAGAGACTTTTACAAAAATGTTGGGCTCCTAACACTCACCTCAACTGGAACACATGTATTTCATAGAGAGGGAGCAATAAATTATCCTCAACTGTGGAACAAGTTTGCCCTCTGATAGTGCTCCACGGCATTACTACCTAGATTAACATTTAAAAAAATTTCTTTATTGTATTGTCTGGACACATAGGGCTATATTTTCTAAAGAGCTGTGCACTCCAAACAGGGGTCAGATTTTTAAAAGAGCTCAGCTTTCATTTCGGTACCAAATTAAGTGGTTAATTTTTCCAGAGGGATTTTCAACTCTTTGGGTGAGCTGGTTGAAAAATAAAATCCTTATTTGTCAAATTTCAAACTATCCAAGTTGTTTTCATTTGTTTAATAATGACCCATTTTTTCAAAATTTTACATAGATTTTAAAATAACTTTATTTTTTAATCAAAACATAATTACAAGGGTTATAAATATTCTGGTTTATCGAAAACCAGACTGTCAATATCATGGCAAACCCCAAAGGAGCATGGCCTACTTGCAAATTGAGTGCCATCCACACTGACCTCAGGCAAGGTGCTTCAGATGGTCTGATTTTATATTCAGAGTATGTCAATCACTGGCAATCTTATTGTGCCACCCAAGCTTATGGAGCCCTGGACATTTTTGGCTGTGTAGTGACATTCATTGGTCTTTCATTCTTATACTCTATTCTCTTGGTATGGATATGTTATAAAATAATAAGTCACTGCACTGAGATCTATGCTTATCTGAAGTGCATTGGCAAGGAAGCAGTGTAAAGAAAGTCAAGGACTATATATTTTTCTTCCCAGGCTGCCCCAAAGTGTTGCTCCGGCAAGGGGTGGCTACTATATGTATTACTGAAAACATGTTTTTTGGTAAATGAATAATTTCAATGATTACTTCAATCGTGTTTTCAATAAATGTAAAAAAAAAAAATCCCAAACCGGCAGAAATTTTTTGGTAAAAGAAAATAACAAGATGAATCATTTTGATCAAGATGACAGTTTTGTTTTGTTTTGTTTTTTTAAAATGAGTTTTTTAAAAGGCCACTTTTCAACCAGAAGACTTTTAGTCTGAAAAATTTCAGCCAGTGCTGATACTCAGTTTTTCTGAAAATGTCATAAATGTCTCAATGGGAGTTGTTGGATGTGGTGAGCACTTCTGAAAGTCTGACTCACATTTAGGTGTGTAATAAAGAGAATTGTTCTTTTGAAAATCTGGTCTCAATGGGGGTGCAGAGTCCTGGAAAATCTGGCTCTGAGCTCTTTTGAAAGGTAATAATAATTAAAATGGATTATTTGTATTGTGATAGAATCTAATCATGTGGGTCCCAGTCAAGGATCAGGGCCCATTGTGCTAGGTTCTCTACATACATGTAACAAATTGGAGACTATCATAAAGCACAAGCAAAAGCTAACCTCCCTCCCCCCAACACACATAATCTTGATCTTGATCTGAAGTTGGTAGCTCATCTTTATCAAGTGTTTGCAGTATCTTACATATAAAACCAATTGCCACCATTCCCACAGTCCTCACACAAAAACTACAGAAGTTATAACAAAATAGGGGCCCAATCCTGTAAATCCTTATTCATGTGGATGGTTCCACTGAAGCCAATGGGAGCACTTTTGGGAGTAAGGATTGGTCGTGTGAGGAAGGATTGGCAGGATAAGGCACTACATTTCCAAACCTTTAGTGAGGTGATACCTGCTCCTCCCTGTCCTCAGAAGCACTGGGTGAGGCTCCTCCCCTTCAGCAGCAGCTGCAGTGGCAGATGCTTGCAAGTAGCCTGAATCCCATCACGGCACTTCTCCAGGCCTGCAATCCAGTCCCTTCAGCACAAACTCTCTGTCAGGGTTCCTTCCCCCCTCTGAACTCTAGGGTATGGACGTGGAGACCCTCATGAAAGACCCCCTAATCTTATTCTTACCAGCTTAGATTAAAAACTTCCCCAAGGTACAAACTTTGCCTCGGCCTTGAAAGTATGCTGCCACCACCAAGCGTTTTAAACAAAGAACAGGGAAAGAGACCACTTGGAGACGTCTTCCCCCCAAAATATCCCCCCAAGCCTTACACCCCCTTTCCTGGGGAAGGCTTGATAATAATCCTCACCAATTGGTACAGGTGAACACAGACCCAAACCCTTGGATCTTAAGAACAATGAAAAATCAATCAGCTTCTTAAAAGAAGAATTTTAATTAAAAAAAAAAGGTAAAAGAATCACCTCTGTAAAATCAGGATGGAAAATATTTTACAGGGTATTCAGATTCAAAACACAGAGGATCCCCCTCTGGGCAAAACCTTAAAGTTACAGAAAACAGGAATAAACCTCCCTCTTAACACAGGGAAAATTCACATAAAACAAAAGATAAACTAATCTTCCTTGCCTGGTTTACCTATACTGGTTGCAATATTGGAGACTTGGATTAGGATGGCTTGGAGAAGATGGATTTCTGTCTTGGCTCTCTCAGTCCCAAGAGAGAACAAACATGTAAACAAACAGCACAAACAAAAGCCTTCTCCCCTGCCCCCCCCACCCCCCCCCCAAGATTTGAAAGTATCTTGTTCCCTTATTGGTCCTTTGGGTCAGGTGCCAGCCAGGTTAGCTGAGCTTCTTAAACCTTTACAGGTAACAGGATGTTGCTTCTGGCCAGGAGGAATTTTATAGCACTGTATACAGAAAGGTGGTTACCCTTCCCTTTATATTTATGACACTCTCCATGTCTCTTCTCTCACAAATCACACCAGTGTTCCATAAATTCCACTGGCTACTCATCTCTTTCCTTATTAAATGCAAGTCCTTCTCCTAATTTATAAGGACATAGTAGAATTAGGGCTGGGCTACCAAGAAGACAAACTACTTATCCACAGCTACCCTTAACATGGATGCTAGAATTAGACTGGTCCAGGATCAGACCCCCAGGTCCAAGAGGCAGAACATTCTCAGGAGCAGGACCAGAGCTATGGAATATCCTACTTGAGGAGAGTATACTGAATGGTCCATCTCTAAATGCAAGATCCACCTCTGTCACAAAGTCTTCTCCTTGGAGCAATATCGCCCTCAGGACTAACCCACAATGGGGCAGCTAGAAGGCATACAAAAAGTCCACTCGGGAAGAGTGAGACACAATGAGATTACAGCATGTAATGCTTCATTGTTGTATGGCTCTTGAATGTCATGGTGCTAGCAGTTTTAGAAGTATCATAGATACAGACAGCCTCTCGACTAGCTGCACCATGCCACTTTTCGACACTATAAAGCAAACTATAGCTGATTCTACCCTTGGATCAACATGAAATATTGATCACTGGAAATTATCTCAAATAAATCTCTATGATTACCTGTATGATCGAACCTGATTCAATTAATTGCAATAGCTGGGGGAGTGATTGCTATTGTGTAGTCTCAGTCTGGTTCCTAATGGACAAATGTCCACATCACCAAATTACCACTATATTTAGTATCCTTTCTGGCAGTCCCATAGATGCTAAGGACTGAGGTTTAAATTTTCAAAGGGGCCTCATCCCCATTGACTTTCAGTGGGAGTTGACAGGTTTCAGAGTAGCAGCCGTTTTAGTCTGTATTCACAAAAGGAAAGGAGTACTTGTGGCACCTTAGAGACTAACAAATTTATTTGAGCATAAGCTTTCATGAGCTACAGCTCACTTCATCGGATGCATTCATCGGATGGGAGTTGAGTACCTAACTTGCTTAGAAACAATAAGGAGTCCGGTGGAACCTTAAAGACTAACAGATTTATTTGAGCATAAGCTTTCATGGGTAAAAACCTCACTTCTTCAGATGCATGGAGTGAAAAAATTTCCTTAGGTTTCTTTGAAAATCCCAGTCTGAATGGATAGGGATTCTTGTCACAGGAAGTAGTTCCCCATAAGGTCAGGAATAAGGCACAATTGGCAAGTCAACACAAGAAGAATTTGTGACATTACACCCCATATTCTTTATGGAAATACGCTTATGATATGGATATGGCACAGCTGAGGTATATTTTATGCAAAATGGGTCTTGTAAGGCATCATCGGAAAGGTTATAATTTACTTAATGTGAAGATCCAATTTGTATGCATGTATCATTTCTGTTTCTAAAGTTAGGAATATTGACTATGTAACAATTACAACTGTATATGTATTTGGAAGACACCCACCAGAAAGCAGGCCATTAGCTTTGATGGGCCATTAGGAAGAAACAATAAGACTTTGAGTATACTAATCTCTCTCCTTCCTGAGAAGCGTCCTGGGGTGTAGCTGTGACACTACTAGGTCAGGTGGTCCTGTCACCTGGTACCAAACACTATCTTGGACTTCTAGTAATTTTCCACTAAAAGGGACGGGAGATCAAAACTGGGAAACAAAAGATTCCTGCCGTATGTAAATCTTATTTAAGGCTAGGGAGTAAGGCAAACAGGACTCTTCTCCATTGCCTTCCTGCCCAAGAAGAAAGGCTGCTGAAAGTACCTGAAGAGACAAAGGAACTGAGCTGAGGGAAAGGCAAGGGCTGAGTCCAGACTAAGACAGAAGGCTAGTCTGTAAAGAACAATAACTGGAACTCCAGGCTACAGAAACTCTGCACATGCCTGAAATAACATTTAGGGTGAGAAATTACTTCTTGAAATCAGTCTCTTTAAGAACTTAAGCTTAGTATGCGTATTTTGTTTTATTTGCTTGGTAATCTGCATTGTTCTGTTTGCTATCTCTTATAATCACTTAAAATCTGCCTTTTATAGTTAATAAACTTATTTCTTGTTTATAACATAACCCATATGTCATATCTGGGGGATGGGGTAAGAAGTTGTGCATATCTCTCTCCACATTGAGAAAGAGGGTGAATTTTTATGAGCTTGCACTGTGCAGATCTTTCTATACAGCACAAGATAATATTATCTGGGGTTTACCTCTCCAAAGTGGGTGTGCATGTGAGTGCTAGGTGAATCCTCTCACACAGATCTGACTGCAGTTTGTGTCTGCAGCTGGGTGTGGTCTTACCTGGGTGTTTGCTGGAAAGGGGCTTGAGAGCCTGGCACAGCAACCAAGTGCAAGAGAAACCCAGGCTGGCAGGACCAGAGTGCTGAGTGGGACCCCAGCACATCACGTGGTATCCCGGACAGGAGGGGTCTAATCCATCACAGAATTTGTGCTGCCACTGCTCATGTCTGTATCTATTTGGTTGATAGGAAGTGTTAGACTCCAAGTCAAGCTAGCACCTTACTGTTGTATCAACCAGGCAAGGTACTAACAAGTTTCAACAGGACTTTATTTTCAAAGTGGAAACCTCTTTACCAAGCTGCGCTGCACCCTCTGTAGCTTTCTCCCAGCCTCTCAACTCCTCCCCACTCCTTCCTGTTTCCTGTCCTTTCAGACTCCCAAAAGCCAGTGCTCCCAATTCTGATAATTACAAGCAACATCTAAACACCACATTCCCTCCTCTCTTAAGAAACTCTCCCAATTAAAATAAACATTATTTGTTCTAACCACAAAAACAAATATGAAACAAGACACTATACTGTTGGCAGAAATATTACACTGAAAACACTGTAGATACTACATAACATAGCCTCTAGTCCAGACATGTGGTCATCTGGGTCTGACAGGCTGTCTCTCAAGCCCCGGTTCCAGTGCAATGTTTTGTTGTGTTGGTACTATGGTGAAGTCATCCAGTGCAGACTGGGTGTTAGCATAATCTCCTCTTGGTGCATAGGCAGGTGCAAGATAAGAAGCATTCCATACCCGCCCATTAGAAAGTTGATAGGTGTAAGGTCCATTCTTCTTTATGATTTTAAGAGGAGCTATGAATTTATGGTCCCCTTTGCGTAAAATTCCAGGTTTTCATATTCTAACAAAGGAACCACACTCAACCTTTGGTTCCTTAGCACCCTGCCGCTTGTCCGTGAAAGCCTTAGACTTTGCTTGGTTGTGTTCAACTGTTTTTTTCACATCATCCTCATTTGGGGCATCAGGTCGTGCCTTTAACAATCCAGCAATGTTCAATTTAGTATTCATCTGTTTCCCATACAGTAACTCTCCGGGTGATCTTTGTATTGTGGAATGTCATGTAGCCCGGTATGCTTGCAAGAAATCAGTAGTGAAGGGTATCCACAATCGCCCTTCCAGTTTAGCCATTTGTAAACACTCTTTCAAACTTCTGTTAAACCGTTCAATTTCCCCACTGGCTTGAGGGTAATATAGGGATGACCTTCTGTGTAAAATGTTCCTCTGTGCTAGAAAAGTTTCAAACTCCAGGGAAGTAAATTGACAACCATTATCTGAAACCAGTTCTTTGGGGTTACCTTCCCTGTTAAAAACTGAGAGAGGAACTTAATTACTATAGCAGAAGAGGTTTGTGACATAAACGCTATCTCAGGCCATTTACTGAAATAGTCTATTGAAGTGATGGCATAATGGCAGTCAATTGGAGCAGTATCAAAGGGTCCTACAATGTCAATCGCCACTTTTTCCCATGCAGATTCAGGAAGAGGAACAGGCTGTAATGGAGGGGTTCATGTCACTGCTGGCTTATCATGCATTTGGCAAGTGACACAGGATTTTATGAGTGCTTCACTTTGAGAGTCCATCCCTGGCCACCAACACAGATCCCGTAGTCGTTGTTTGTTCGGACAATTCCTTGATGAGTATCTTGTGCCAGGTGTATGAGTTTTTATTGTAATTCTTCTGGCACAAGCAGCCGATGTGTACCTTGTCGCACACAGCCATCAAACAAAGAAAGTTCATCCTGAACCCTAAAATAAAGCAGCAAAATTGGGTCAAGGTTTTTAGGGTGACTGGGCCATCTCTTTGTCAGAAATTCTTATAGTTTTTGTTGAATTGGACACGCTGAACAAGCAGTTTGAAGTTGTTCTCTTGTAACTGCAGTGAGAGTGCTTGTAATAAGCACAACCACTACATCCTCATCCTCCAGTGGATCATCTGGTGAAGGCAAAGGGAGGTGAGAAAGGCAATCAGTGACCACATTTTGGTTTTCAGGCTTATATTACAGTTCTTAATTGAAAGAGAGTAGTCTTGCAGACCATTGAGCAATACAGTATCCTGCTCTTCCCAGTCCTTTCATGGTGAGCGACATCGTCAAAGTGCTGTGGTCTGTGCGCAACTTGAATGTGCGGCCCCACAGGTAAGTTCTCCATTTTTCAGTAGCCTAGACACAAGCAAGTGCTTCTTTTTCGACTGTAGAATATTTTCTCTCAGCATTACTTAGTGTCCTTGAAGCAAATGCAACAGTCCTCTCTGTGTTGTTCTCATGCAGTTGTGTGAGAACAGCCCCATAATCAAAAGCATCAATAGTTACAATTATGGGCAATGCAGGACTGAATAGTGCAAGTACTGGACTATGTACAATCAAGACTTTCACAGTTTCAAAACTGGCTTGTGCATCCATTGTCCACACTAAGGTTGAACTTCTCTGTAGTAATTCCTGTAATGGTTCAATGACAGAAGCATAATTGGGAATGAATTTTGCATACCAGGAGGTAAGACCCAAGAAGGAACATAAGGTTTGCAAATCTGTTGGAGGAGGAGCATTTGAAATTGCCAGGATATTATCTGGATCAGGTTTTAGTCCAGCCTGTGAAATCGTATGCCCCAGAAAGGAGAGTTCAGTTTGTCTAAATTTGCATTTGGACCTATTGAGCTGGAGGTCTGCTGTGCTGATGCAGTTTAGCACAGGCTGCAGGTTATTGTCAGGCTCCTCAGAAGTATTTCCAAAGACGATGATCTCATCCAGATAGCACTGAACTCCATGTTGATTCTTCAGAATCAATGACATCATTTTTTGAAAGGCACTTGGGGCAGACGCGAGACCATATGGAACACATTTAAAACAAAATAGTCCCTCATGTGTAATAAATGCTGTGAGGTCTCTGCTATCTTCATGCAACATAATCTGGTGGTATGCACTCTGCAAATCAAGAGTAGAAAACATCTTTGCTCCACAGAGTTCTGCAAATACTTCTTCTATGTGAGGAAGAGGATGGCTGTCAAAGACAATAGCTTTATTTGGCTCCCTTAAGACCACACAAAGGTGAATGCCTCCACCCTTCTTTTACATCACTACTATAGGTGAAACCCATTCCGAAGAGTCGATCTCTTCAATAATGTCCTTTTGAACAAGATTTCTAAGTTCCTCTGAAACAGCTTCCCTAACTGAAAATGGTAAGCACTGTAACTTCTGTCATACAGGCATCACATTATTCTGCATTTTAACTTTATGCAGAAACCCATAAGCACAGCCGAGTTTCTCCTCAACCTGGTGTTGGGTCCCAGCTGAAACTGGTCTGTGTACTGCAAGAGTGCTTTGCTGAGCAAGATCAACTCATCTATTAATTACCCTGAGATTTAAAGCAGCCAATAAATCTCTGCGAAGGATAGGAGTGCCTTTGTGGACAATGTAGAGCTCTGCAGTTACACAGCAATCACCAAAAGTAACTTTTCCTGGCAGGCATGGAATATGGTTTTTCAAATAGCACACCAAGTGAAGTTTGGGTTCAGTAAGAGGCACTTCTTTAAAGTAATGCAGATAGATGGAATCAGGTAGTATAGATATGGCTGAGGCAGTGTCCAACATTAGCAGAATAGAGTGTTGTTTGCCTGAGGGTAGGGCGGAAACGTTTACAGTGCACTTTATCTGTTCTGGAATATGTGCAGTAGTGATTTTGTCCATGCTCAGCACAGTACCATCTGGTATTGTAACTGCATGCACCTGTTGATTGAACTGACTGCTGCAACATACTTTAGCAAAATGTCCAATCTTTTTGCAATGATTGCACTGAGCTACTTTTGCTGGACATCCTGTGTAGCTTGCAAGGTGTTGTGGGGATCCACGGCGAAAACATGCTTTTACTGTATTTTGAATTTGCTGATTTGGTGGTTTTTCATTAGTTTTCCTCTTGCAATTGGGTATCTGCAGTGGTAGTGAACTTTTCTGCAAAGGAGTCACAGCCTGGACTGTGCCTCCTGTATCCATGCTCATTATTTTGGCTTCAGCTGTAGCTGACTCAATCTGAGTAGCCATGGTTATTGCTTTTTCTAGTGTAAGTTGTGGTTCTAGAAGTAAGCGTTCTCTTACATGAAGCATGGTTGTTTTCTCAATGAGCTGGTCTCTAATCAGCTCATCTGCCATATTCCCAAAGTCACAAATTACAATCAGACTCCTCAGGGAAGCAATATACTGCATTATAGTTTCCCCTGGTTTCTGCTCACACTGGCAAAATCTGTAGCGATTAGCTACTACATTCACTTTTGGCACAAAAAAGTTCTTTAATGCAGTCTCATATTTATCATCTGCAAGGGGAAAAGTGTAAAATATATGCTCCCCTTCTGCTCCAAGGCAGTGGATTAGCAAAGCACGCTTTCTTACTTCAGAAATCTCTGTAGCACTGACTGCAAGCAGATAAATCTCAAAAACATATGGATCCAGGTAGTAAAAGCAATTTGAGGCTCACCTGGGCTTTGCAGAAAGGATGCAGGTGGGTTCAGAGGCAAAAGATCCATCTTCATCGCCAAAACGTTGTATCAACCGGACAAGCTTCAACAGGACTTTATTTTCAAAGTGGAAACCTCTTTACCAAGTTGTTTCTTCACCCTTTCTAGTTTTCTCCCAGCCTCTCAACCCCTCCCTGCTCCTTCCTGTTTCCTGTCCTTTCAGACTCCCAACAGCCAGTGCTCCCAATTCTAATAATTACAAGCAACATCTAAACACCACACTTACAGAGACCCTAAATTTACTGTATAAAGATCCTTCTCTCACTTAGCTTCTTTCAGCCTGTAGTAAGGCCAAAGGACCTCCCTCAAGTACTGAAGGGGTTAGTGTCCCCTAGTGGGCACAGCCAAACCTGTCTTGCCACTCTCACAGGAAGTGCAGGGGTGTGGCCAGAAGTATAAGAGCAGGTCCCTGCAGCTCAGTTGGGGCTGGACCAGGGAAGGAGGTAGATGTTTCTCTGAACCCTCTGCAGAACTGATGCCTGGCTGCTGGAGACTAACGAGAGGATGTGATGCCTGGCCACCAGACTGAAGAGCCAACAACCACAATGATGGAACATCCCTCACTGAGAGTGGTAGGAAATAGCCTGGGAAACCAGACCTTGTTCTAGTTGTGCTTCCAGAAAGTGAGGCAGTGTGGTTTCCCTGCAGACCAGTTGTGGGGCCATCTGCCATTGTTAGGGCCCTGGGCTGGGATTGGGTGGAGTAGGGTGGGCCCAGGACTCTCTACCCCTCTGCTGCCACCCCATACCTGGTGTGGCTGCCAATTCACCCTAGGCCAGAAGACCTACAACAGAGACTGGAAGACTCTTTCCTTGTGTTGCCCCACCCTGAGGGCCAGAGCCCAAATGACTGTTGCTTGCCCCAGCCAAGAGGCTGCAAGCCATAAACTGTTTTCTGCTGTGCCCACACCTAGGGGGGCAGAGCCCAGACCTATGGCCATTCACCCCACTGGAAGGGGGCAGCCCTAAGCCTGAAAAGGGAGACAGTTACACAGCCTCATTTTCCCCATCTGTAAATTGGGGGTGGAAATGCACCTTTACAAAGTGCTGTGAGATCAAAGAAAGAAAAGCACTATGGGCTTGATCCTGCTCCAGCTGAAGCCAATAGTGAAACTCCCATTGATTTCAGTGGTGCAGTATAGGAGCCTATGTCAGGAAAGATGGTCTTGTGTTTACAGCCCTGGACTGGGGTTCAAGAGAGCTTGGCTTTATTTCTAGCTCTGCCAGAGCATCCAGCTATGAGTGTGGGCAAGTCACTTTGGATGATATCCTGACCTCATTGAAGTCAATGGGAGTGTTGGGTCCATGATTTTACCCTTACATGTTGGATGTGAGTTCCCCACAAAATGGGTAATAATACTTCCTTTATCTGACTTGACTATTTATACTGTAAGCTCTTTGGGGCAGAGATGGTCTCTTACTATATATAGAGCACCAATAATAACATACAATCTAAATATTCTGATTTATAGGATTGAATGGGGGAGCTGAAGATAGGATTTAGTGATGTGATTTTGATTTTTAAAAAAGTGCTTTCATTGTGTAAAAACAGCGTGGTATGTTCAAGCATCTGAATGAAACTACTTCTTTTCATTGGCCATAAGTCAGAAAAGAGACCTAGAAGTGCAAATCTTTTCAACCAGAAGAGCCAGATTGGACTGAGAGGGCAAAGCAATTTAATGCTGATAGCAGGTCAAAACAGAAATTTTAGCATCAGACAGGAAGAGCAATTCTAAAGCCCAGCTTTCACAAGTAGCACTTACAAGAGGTATCAAATTAACCCTGCTGTCATTATTCCTATTGGGTAGAAAATGAGGTGAAGGCTATGACCTGCAAAGCAGAGGTCAGATGTTACAGGCCACCAGACAAAGGAAGTGACAATGGGGAAAAGTTTTTTTCTTTGAATAACTACCAGATGGTAGTTAATCTGAGTGAGAGGAGAAGGCAAAGCCACGAAATCTCTACAGACTCCCTGAATCTGACACTCAGACGTTACAAAGGAAAAGATCCGTTCCTCCAACTGTTGCAAGGAAGACCACACAGTGCAGCTATTAAAGTTAATCTTGACTTTGTGCTAGCTTTGAAAATAAATTGTCAAGACCAAATGTATAACCTGAGTTAGATGAGCAAAGGCTCCTATTTAGGAACATGGATCTGAAATAGCCTAGAAGGACTGCTATTGTTTCTGCCCCAAAACAAAATAACTTATGAACACAATTTAGCTTTTGCTTTAATGGTGTCAGTCAGAGCACTCCTGACCAGATTGGGGTAGCTCCATTGACTGCCATGGAGCTGCACAGATTTAGATCAGTTGAGGATCACTCAAGAAGGTCTAGGCACATAGTGACTGAAATCCTAGCTCCTTGAACTCAGTAGGAGTTTTGCCAGGACTTCAGTGGAATCAGGGTTTTACCCCGCATGCTGAACTTGGATAATACACCCCTTAAACATGTTTTGTATTTAAAATTAACTCAAGAAAATACAAATGTATTTGATGTAAAGATGATGGCCCCTGTCGCTTATTAGAGGGAGGCAGTATAGCCCAGTAGGTAAGGCACAGAACTCAGAGTCTGAAGATCTGGATTCTTTCCTCAGGTTAATCACTAATGGGCTGTGTGTGACCTTTGGCAAGTTACTTACAGCTTCCTTGCTCTTCAGTTTTTCTATCTATAAAAGAGAGATAATAATCTCTCTTTTGTGGGCTGGGCTTGAGGTGCCTTGTCAGAACTCCTCACACTTTACCAGAGCTCCAACCCCAGCACTGTTAATGTCTGCATTTTATGAGCCTGACTGAGGCTTTGTCTACACTAGCACATTTGTTGGCAAAACTTTTGTTGGTCAGGGGTGTGAAAAAACACCCCCGACCGACATACGTTTCACTGACAAAAGTGCCAGTGTGGACCGCGCTGTGTTGATGGGAGACTCTCTCCTGCTGGCATAGAGCAGCTACATAGGAGACCTTACAACAGCACCGCTGCAGAATTACAACAGTGTAGACATAGCCTTGGTGTTAAGCACACGATTAAATACATCCCTATTCGGCAAAGCACTCAAACACATGCAAAGAGTCCCATTGAAGCCAATGGGAGTTAAGCATGGGCTTAAGGTTAAATGTGTGCAGTGCTTAATTTGTAATGAGAGAGGTGCTGAGGCTCAAACAATTTTTTTACTTTCATAACTAATGCAGCAAGCCCAGAGGTGCTGGGACTATGAACTGCCAAGCCCAGAGGTACCGGGACTCAGCCCTGGCAAACCCTGGCACAAATTAAGCATTGCATGTAGACAGGGTTAAAGCCAGTTAGGCATACCTGCTACATGTGTGCTGTAGTTAATTAGTTGCTTCCTAGACAGAAGGGGCAGGACTAAGAGGGTTCAGGTGATATTTTAATGAACACTTGGGCCTTATAAGAGGCTGAGCTTGGGCGGTGGATGAACCCCTGCTTTGGGGAGGCTAGCCTGCTAGCCCTTCCACTTATGCCCAAGGCCACGCCCCTGCCCCCCCCAAGCCCTGACCTGGCGGGGCCCCCTGTGACTGGACGAGCCCCAGCCTGCCTGCCCCAGCCACATCAGATGGAGCCGTCGCTGCCCCCGCAACCCAGTGCCCTCTACCCCCCCGCCCCAAGCACCAGGCTGAGCTGCCGGCCCCCTCGAGCACCAGCCCCTCTCACCCCTGAAGGCCTGCCAGCGCTGGGCCGAGCCGCCAGTGCCCCGAGTGCCAGACCAGCCCCAGCAGCAGGGACAGCCCCTCGAGCCACCAGCCCTGGAGGCCCCCTACATCCCTCCCCTGCCGAGCCGCTGGCCTCAGCGCTCTGCTGAGCCTCCTCACTCATCTGGCTGCTGGCTCTCTGTGTCCCTCCTCACTCCCCTGTCCTCAAGGCGGAGAGACAAGGTGAGCAGCGGAGACCTCGGGAGTGGTGGTGTGTGGAATGGAGAAGGTGGTGAGGGTCTTGGGGGGCCGGGGGGGGGCGCCCAGGTATGCTTTAGTGAATTCATACATCATTTTGGCCTGAATTCATACAGCATTTTAAGGGCTAGTAGGACTCATTAACCTCACCCCTGCAGGCAGTATCTATTGCAGTCCAGAGTTGGATTTGGTCTTTATACATGTGTGCACACACACGACTTTGATCTATTGCACCTTGAACAGTCATAGTCTGATTTATGACCCTCATTACTATGGCTGCTTGGGAAAGAGATGTACAGCACCATGTGGCTGTTTAAATATACTGTAGTGCTCTTGTAGGTGTGACCTGATATGGGAAAAACATCACTTTCTCTTTAACAGACTTGCCCCTGAACATATTGTAAAATGCCATACGTGGGTACATGTGTTGTTGAAGCCACATTACATCTTAGAGGGGCCAAATCCAAGATTATTATTGGGGAGTGGAGAGGGGGAATAAGCCTTCTCCAGGAACCAGCAGAGAAGGTATAAAAATGCTCTTTGTTGGCACATTTGCTGCTGCTTCCTGAGAATAAGAAGCAGTTATACCTCATCCTTTCTTGTTGTTTTTGATTATTTTTTCTTACACTAATCACATAGGAAGGGTAGGCACACATAGAACCCTCTGCCTTTTCATAGACCTTTACAGTCACAAGCTACAGTCCTGGCCCTTTAAAATTCTTCCTGCCATGCTAAACAAGGAGTGTCTTTTTTTTTTTTTTTCCCCTCTGAGACCTTAGTTGTGTTCCCCAGGATTCCCTTGGCAGCAAGTGAGACATTTTAAAGGGACAGGACTACTTGCACCTTAACTGGAGTTGCAAGGCAGCCATTTGTTGGCAAATGAGCATCATATCACTTTCTTTCTTTCTCAAACTAATGCAAAAAAATGAAAAGAGGCAAAGGAGAACATACATGTTGTGAGATGCAGGCTGTCCCAGAGCTGCAGAGAAGGCTTTCGGAGCAGTAGTGATGAACTTCTATACAGGAACACAGAAGGCTGATGCCAGATGAAGACAGAGCAGTAAAGGAAACATAGACAAGGATCTAAATTCCTCCCTTAGTTACATCAGTGTAAATCTGACATAACCACATTTAACTCAAGTTGACAGTATGAATCATGAAAGGAGGGAGTGACAGTAAAAGGGAGAAAGAGATTGGTAAAGGAGCACTGCTTAGTAAAACAGATCCAGTGAATGCCTAAGTCCAAAGTTGGAAAGAAAATGAGTTTAACGAGAGGAAGCAAGAGGCAGAGAATTACACAGGTCGCTGATGTGAAAACCTAAGTTACTCAGGATGAGGGCAGGCAATCAAGAATTAAAGAGCTGGGCATCAAAGTTAGAGACAAAGAAAACCATGCAACTAGGGGCATAGTGTATAATAGCCACTCTGAGGGAGCGAGAAGAGCCTGCTAGAATGAACTTCTAAGGCATTCAAAAGAGTGGGGAGGGATAAGGGGAAGGGGAGAGACTGAAAGTGACAAGAAATAGAGAAGAGGTGAAGCCGTTTGGGTTGAGTATTTAGGCCCTAATCCTAAAAATCACTTGGACACATATATAGGTTCCAGTGATGTCAGTGGGACGTATGGTAAGTGTGTAACTTTAAGAGTACCCAGAAGTCACCTACTACAGGACAGGCCCAACAAAGAAAATAACAGAACGCCACTAGCCATCACCTTCAGCCCCCAACTAAAACCTCTCCAACGCATCAAGGATCTACAACCTATTCTGAAGGACGACCGATCACTCTCACAGATCTTGAGAGATAGGCCAGTCCTTGATTACAAACAGCCCCCCACCCTGAAGCAAATACTCACCAGCAACCACACAACAGAACCCCTAACCCAGGAACCTATCCTTGCAACAAAGCCCGTTGCCAACTGTGTTCACATCTATTCAGGGGACACCATCATAGGGCCTAATCACATCAGCCACACTATCAGAGGCTCGTTCACCTGCACATCTACCAATGTGATATATGCCATCATGTGCCAGCAATGCCCCTCTGCCATGTACCTTGGCCAAACTGGACAGTATCTACGTAAAAGAATAAATGGACACAAATCAGATGTCAAGAATTATAACGTTCAAAAACCAGTTGGAGAACACTTCCATCTCTCTGGTCTCTCGATCACAGACCTAAGAGTGGCTATACTTCAACAAAAAAGCTTCAAAAACAGACTCCAACGAGAGACTGCTGAATTGGAATTAATTTGCAAACTGGATACAATTAACTTAAGCTTGAATAGAGACTGGGAATGGATGGGTCATTACACAAAGTAAAACTATTTCTCCATGTTTATTCCCCCCTCTAGCCCCCACTGTTCCTCAGACGTTCTTGTCAACTGCTGGAAATGGCCCACCTTGATTATCACTACAAAAAGTTTCTCTCTGTCCCCCCCCACTCTCCTGCTGGTAATAGCTCACCTTCAGTGATCGCTCTCGTTACAGTAAAAAGAAAAGGAGTACTTGTGGCACCTTAGAGACTAAAATTTATTTGAGCATAAGCTTTCGTGAGCTACAGCTCACTTCATTGGTGAGGCTCATTGTGAGGATTGCTGCCTGCCCCCACTGGGAAGCAAGGGCAGTGCTGGGCATGGGGGGAGCTGAGACCACAGCTGGGTGGGGGACCCACAGGCAGGGCAAGTCGGCTACCAACCAGGTTCGCCTCGTCCAGAGGTGCTGCTTGGAAGTGATCCCACGGCAGGGAGGGAGCGACCAGGGTCAGGGCTCAGCGGGGCTGTGACCCCAGGCCCAGCCAGTGAGAGGGGAGACTGGGGAGCTGAGTCTGCAGAGCAGAACAGCTGGGTAGTTAATCTCTCAAGAGTGCAGGGGATGGCAGGTCTACTCTCATCTCTAGACACTTTGGATAGGACTTGTAGTCTCTCAGTGACTTTAACATCTAGTCCCTTGTGGAAGCAGAGGTTGGTAAGGGAAGGACAATGTAGCTTTGAGAGCACAGCTTGTAAAAGGGAACCTGAGAAGGGTAACTGCGATTTGCTGGAAGTAGCCCAGTGTAGTGAGAAGAGCAGCAGTTTACCTGTTGGGAGTGGCAAGGTGCTTGGTAAGGGAAGTTTGGATGAGCCTACGCAGCCTTGTGAGCTGATGGCTCTGTCTAGTCTGCAGTTGGGGAAGGCGAGGAGAGTGAAAGATGAGTGTCCTTGTACTTTACCTATTACCTGGATGGAGAATTGTGACAGTGAAGGAAATGTGCCTGTGTCTGTCAAGGGTATTGACTTGCCTATGGATGGAGCTACCCTGGTCTCCAAGCAGTTGTCTGTGAACAGCCCTGTGTGCTGGCACCAGGGAAATGAGATCCCAAGCTGTGTGTCTGGGAAAGGAGAATGTGTCTCTAGCTTGTCGTTGTCTGTGGAGCAGACGGAAGGAAATCTTATGCTCAAATAAATTTGTTAGTCTCTAAGGTGCCACAAGTACTCCTTGTTCTTTTTGCCGATACATGGCTACCACTCTGATACTAATTTGAGTTACTGCTGGTCTCCAGATTAAATGTATGATATTAAGGAAGAACAGAATGGCAAATAAGTCTAGTTAAACAAAAATGAGTTATTTAAACTACCCACATATAAATGGTTTCAGAGTAGCAGCTGTGTTTTCTTTTTGCGAATACAGACTAAACACGGCTGCTACTCTGAAACCATTTATATGTGGGTAGTTTAAGTAACTCATTTTTGTTTAACTAGACTTATTTGCCATTCTGTTCTTCCTTAATATCATAATTTAATCTGGAGACCAGCAGTAACTCAAATTAGTATCAGAGTGGTAGCCATGTATCGGCAAAAAGAACAAGGAGTACTTGTGGCACCTTGGAGACTAACAAATTTTATTATTTATTATTTAATTATTTAATAAATTTGTTAGTCTCTAAGGTGCCACAAGTACTCCTTTGTTCTTTTTCCAAATTAGTATATTTGTATTCAGGCCACTCGGGGGTGTGCACAGGAATAAAAATGTTGACTGTTTTTAGATGGGCTCATTCTGTGCCCCGGCTGGGGCCGAGGGGGTGGAGGAGCTGTCAGCTCTCCCCGGAGTCCCCTGGCGTCCCGTTGTGATGGCTGTTCCTGCCAGGTCCTGGACAAGCCATCGGCTTCAGGGCGGGAGGAGTTCAGTGCCCTTGCTGATTATTGGGGGCAGGGCATGTCCCTGCTTGCTCTCCCCTGTGCACACCCTTGATACCACTTCAGACTTTTACTCATTCAGACTATTGTGTTTGGTTTTCTCCATTCAGAAATTTAATCTCATTAGATTCTATGGAATCTTTTTATGTGCATTAGCAGAGCTGTGTGCAGGAGCCCAGGACTGGAATAGCAGAGGGATAGATTCAAGCAGAGATTGAAAAAAAATTAGCAGTACTCTAATGCTAAAATGGGAGCGGGGTGCAAGAAGTTCAGGACTACGTAGCAGGGATTGCTGTGTTATATGACTGAGGTGCGCTGGCAGGACTTTGTTGGGATCCAGGACTGACACATCCAGGTGCTGCAGGTTAGGTCTGACTGATTGAGCCTTATGTAAGGGGACTGCTGCCCCCTTACTAACATTCAGTGGGGTGTTTTGGTTGGCTAGCTCCCAGTACTAAAAGGAGAAGGGTCAATGGGGAAATCAGGACCCTTAGATTGACAGTCCACAGGGGCAATGGGGGGAAGCAGTACTCCAGGTCAGCCTGAATGACAGGGCGGGCAGGCAGGCTAGTCAGGAGGCCAGGGGGGTCCCATCCTCTGTGTGAGCTGGAATTGCCTGGGTCAGATAGAGTTGGGCCAAGCTAAGGAGAAAGCAGGGGCCCAAGCTGAGCTGGGGAGCAGAGCCGTGCCAGAGTCAGAGAGGCCAGAAAAGCAGCCCAGGAAGCAGGTCAGAGTTGGGAGCAGAGTCACAGAAGCAGCCCAGGGAGAGCAGATCCTGTGCTGGGAGCAAAGCTGCAGCCACAGAGCCAGGTGTGGTGAGCAACTGGGGCCAGCCAAGGGGGGACCCTGGGCAAAGGGCCCAGTGCAGAAAGACACTCCCAGCCAAGGGTCCTTGCAGGCCAGACTGAGAGGGGGATCTTAACCCAATGAGGGGATGATGCTGGGAAGAAGGGTCCCAGCACCCAAAGCTTGAAGGTGTGTGGCTACCACCAGAGCAAGTGTCCAACCTGCAGCGTCCCTGCAGCACAGACAGGGTCTGAGAAGGAGACCTGGGACCTACAAGGAACAGACTGTGAAGTGTCCTGATGTCCAGAGATACTGTTTGTAATGTTCCCTGCCACAGAGCAGGGTGATGTTTTCCTTTAACCTTTCCCATTTTTTCTTATTTTTTTAAATTGTTATTAAATAACACGCATTTGCTTTAAATTGTATATAATGATCAGTGGGTCAGGGAAGTGCCCAGTGCAGAGAGAGAGAGAGAGAGAGTACCCCTGAGTGGGGACACCCTAGCCCCTGTCCTAGGTGACCGCAGCAGGGTTGAGGGTCAAGCCCCTGCAGGAATCCTGGGCCCAACCTCGTTGGTGTTAAGAGGACTCTGCCAGACAGGAGAGTGGAAGGGGAGCCTTCAAGAGCAGGGAGGCCTCTGGGTAAAGGAAGTGGGAGCGAGGACTCAGATCCTTTTGCTAGCCCACCTCACTGGTGTAGTGCAGAAGCCAGGAAAGTTCCCCACAATAGTGGGACCATTCTCCTGCTTACACTTGCACTATACCGATCGGCCCTTCACATTTCTGTGCATCACTTAAGCTTTAACAGTTGTTACATTTTGTAAACACTTACTTATAAACAACCATTTCAGCTGATTTTTCATTTTAATAATTTTGATCATCGTTATCCTGTGAGTCTCTCCAGGGAGTTGCTAGTAGAGATGTTGGAAACATCAGCTTCCAAGTTTGTTCGGATTCCAGGAGGAAAAAAAGAGAGAGCAGTGAAGTATCCTTCGTGAGGGTCCAGTTGCTGTACAATGTGAAGGGAGATAACAACTTGCCAGTCTTGCATGTGGAGGAGCCCTCAACTTGCCAGTCTTGCATGCACAGATTAGACTGCAGCAAACAGCCTTCAGTACTGATCTGCCCATGACCCTCATGACATCGCACTCATTCTGAGAGGGTGGGAGGGGATACTAGGCTGCTGAAGCTCTGGGGGCATTCGAATCCTAGTATGTGGATAATTGGTCCACTTCTAGTTTCTTCGTGCATTATGCTAACTTATGTGAAAAGTACGGATGGCCTTGTCTAGTCTTCACTCGGAATTTAGCTCAAGTTAACTAAAAAAACCCCTTCAAGTTAACTAAGGCCTGTGTGCTCTGGGGTCTCAGATCATTGTGGATTCAGCCAAAATGTAAATATCCCCACAAATCCTGTAAGGACTATTCCTCATTAGTTACAGAAAACCTGATCAGAGGTTGGGTGGACTTGATCAGCATATGATGCTGGTGGTGGCTGCAGCATCTGGGGCTCAGCTCCCCCATTAAGCTGGCCCATCCTCTCCCAGCCGTGGCAGCCCACATCCAGTGGATACCCCTACCACAGGTATCCCCCTAGCACCTCCCAAATATCCCTCCTAGTACACAGAACCCTGGCAGCACCCCCTAAGTGCCCCCTCCAATTGCTCACCCCTCCCCTAGTAGTGTCTACTGTTTGGGAACTTGAAATATGGTAATCCTAGGGTTGCTCCATTCTTAGAGCTTTGGTTTCTGGAGCTGGCAGGAGTCACTCCACCCTGGTAGCAGAGCTCCGGCTGTGTGATCGCAAGCCTAGCAGCCATGGCACTGGAGCAGGGCAGCCTAGGGGAGTAAGGGGTTCTGCTCTGAGTGCAGGGAGAGTGACCCAGCTGCAATGGCAGGTCCCCAGGCAGTGAGTGGGGTGTGACCACGCTGCTGAGAGGCAGGTGCCCAAGGGGGATGAATAATGCAGGGAGCACCTTGGGGAGCATCTCATGGCAGCCAGACTCCATGGGCAGAGTCTGGCTCCAGGGGGTGTCGCTGGCTGGCGCTGGGCTCGTTTTGGGGCAGATCGTGTCAGGGGTGCAGCTCGGAGCTGTGCTGCCTATCCTGCCTGGGGAGTGCTTGACCATGAAGGGTCAAGGGACAGCTGGCTCAGGGAGCAGGGCAGGGAGGCAGCTGGCTCAGGGAGCAGGGCAGCCCTCCCACAGCATAGAGGGCCAGGCAGCTCCCTCCAGCTTCCCATCTGTTGGCTCCTGGCAGGAGGCGATGGTTTTCAAACTGTGCGGCGCATCTCCCTAGGGATGCGCACTACACAGTTTTGAAAACCTCTGTGTTAAATGGGAGGCAGAAATCTAGAGGGGCACGTGCCTCCAACACATCACCTCTAGGAGGCATAAATATGATTGATGGCTCCGGGTGCTGAAATGCTTAGTTATGGCTCTTTGAGTTATTACAGAGAATTCTTTCCCAGGTGTCTGCGTGGTTGGTCTCATCCACATGCTCCTGGTCATATGAGGTCAGGAAGGAATTTCCCCCCGATCAGATTGGCAGAGACTCTGAGGGTTATACACGTTGCTCTGCAATGTGGGGCTTGGGTCACTTGCAAGTTTAAATGAGAGTAAACAGATTCTCTGTAACTTGAAGTCTTAAAATCAAGATTTGAGGACTTCAGTACCTCAGCCAAAGGCCATGGGCCTATTACAGGAGTGGGTGGGTGATCAGCAGTAGCCTGTGATGTGCAAGGGGTACTGTAGGGAAGGACTGAGGAGCATTGTCAGAGCTGTGTGGGGAGCCTAGGACTGGAATAGCAGGGGGCTGCAGGGCAGGACTGAAGGGAATAAGCAGTTCTCTGTGAGGGGGTGGGTGTATGCAAGTTATTGAGGACTGAGTAGCAGGAGATGCTGTGGCGCAGGATTGAGATGAGCTGGCAGAAATACAAGCGAATCCAGGAGTGGAATGACAGGTGTACTGCAGATCAGAATTGACAGTGCTGTGTATGGGGAAAGCTTGCACTACCTGTCTGTTACCTGCATTATCAGCCCTCATCTTTATGTGCTCTAATTAAACAGGAAAGATTGTTATGTTGTAAAAATGTTAGTAAATGGACATAAAGCCAAAGCAATTGCAGCTGATTTGGGGCTGTAATATCCTTTTATTATTAGTGCTGTCCAATGAGTCACTAGTACAACTACTGAAAACATCCATGGCAAACGTGTGTTCTTCTCTAAAATAAGAATAAAGAGAGTGTGTGTGTGTGAGAGAGAGAGAGAGATGGCAGCAAGGCCCCTCAGTGAGGATTTCCAGTCACACTGCAGAGGGAGGAGGACACCCTGCTGGTGTTGGTCTTGAGAGTGCAGGAGCTCCTGTCTATCGGTTGCACTGGTCAGTGCCGCAGCAAATGGCCTTCACTGCAGACCCCCCCATGGCATTCATGACTTTACATTCATATGTGCTGGAGCATCGCTTGGCGTATTTAGCTGAGAGACAGGAAGAGAGAGAGAGGGGGAGATGGAATAACTCCAGGAATTTAGTGACTAGGCATACTTGGGTGAGACTACCACTAATTCCCTTTTCATGTTCTGCTTCTCCACCTTTCTTCTTTCTTCTCACCCCTTCCTCTGCTCCTCTTTTCTTCCCTCCCACCTTATCCATTTCCTTGCTACTTCTCACTGTTTATCCTCCCTCTTCCCTTGTTGCTTTGTCTCTGTTTCCCATTGCCTCTTGTGGTACCATAGCAGTTATCCAGCAGCTCTCCTTCTGGTTACAATGGGCAGGGTTGGGCTGGACACTCAATGTTAATTATCTTCAGGCCCCTCCGACACTCACCCAGGTTGGGGAGCTTGGTCAAAGACTTAGACCTAACCCACCGTGGCTGCTATACATTTAGCTCCGTATCACATTAATCTGAAGTATCTGTGACCCTGCCTGTTCCCCTGCCTCTATCCTCCTTACCAGTGAGAGGGAAGAACATGGTAATACATTGATCCTGGTCATCTCTGCATTTCTGAGTGGTAAAGCATCTTCCTCCATTAGGGCAGTGATAACACTCCAGAGACACAACAGCTAAAGGAGACAAAACACAGAGGATCAACAGGATAACGGCCAAGGTGCCACCTTTCATCCAGGTGTGATTGAAATGCCAGGCTTTCCCACCAATTTTTCTTTGTGGGGGCAGGGCAGATTGAACAAAAGGCTGGCCCAGCTAGTAGGGTGTGACGAGCTTGGAACTTGAGATGTGGGTTCATTTACCTGATGTGCCACAGACTGTGGTGACCTTACGCAAATCACTTAGCGACTCTGTGCCTCAGTTCCCTATTTGTACAATGGCTATAATAGCACTGCCGTGCTTCCTAAGGGTGTTTAGGTAAAATCATTAAGGATTGTGAGGTGATCAGATACTATGGTATTGGGGTGGTTATAAGTAGCATAGATAGATATCTAGCTATGGAATATGCAGATTTGGTAGGCATGAGGAGGATGGATCAGTCTCTGACCTAGTCTATGCTTGTCTGTACTTGCGGTAGCATGTGGGGTAGGCATAGCTACAGGCAGCAGTGAAAGGCTCTGGCAGGAGAGAGGCAGTGGGGAAAGGCTCTGGGAGCTCCTTGCTGCTGGAGCCTTTCCCCACTGCATCCCCCGCATAAGAGCCTTTTCCCACTAGCAGAGTCTTTCCCTGCAGTATAGAAAAGCTCCACTACCAGGAGGCGGTGGGACAATAATATCTAAAAATATCCGTGTAGATGAGGGAGGCATGGCTTGAGCTAGTAGTGAGTTGTGCAGTGTATACACCCGAGGGTTCAGGTGTGTAGAACATTCTACTCACATAGGCCGTGTCTCACTGTCTGCTCTGCTGTTTATAGCTGTGCTAGCTAGGCATGCAGCATCTGTACCGTACAGCCTGCCATAAGTGTAGAACTACCCTTTGTCTAACTTTTCCTTTCTAACGTTTCATATTGAACAAAGGGGTCAGTTAGGAAAACATGAAGGATGGTGAAAAGCAGCAGAGGCTTTACAAACGGGGGACCCACCTTGTGCCATCAGCGCTAGGGCGAGCGCACACACAATCAGGTTCCTCATTTTGTGTGGAAAGGCTTTAAACAGACACCTGGGGATGAGAACGAGCAATTTTCTTTTTTAAAAAAAGGCAGTGTAATTAGTGGGCTGCATGTGGCGAGTCAGCACGCCTCAGAGCACAGAGGTGGGACTCCCTTTCTAGACAGCTCTGGCCTGCCATTCTGGAACCCTGTGTTCACCTCTGATCCGGAAAGCTATCTGAGTCAGTAGCAGCAATTCAGAGAAGAACCACAGAAACCACCAGAGGCTGAGGGACTGACCACTGAGGAAAGCTCAAAAGAGCTAAGTACACACAGCTGGGGTTAGTGATGACAAAGGCCTGCGTGGGGAACATGGTAACAATCTTTAGACAACTGACAGAGTAAACGTCATGGAGGTAGAGGTAACTTTGTAAGGTGCATAAAGGGTCATAACGAGGCATGATGAGGGAAAGTTCCGCTGAATATCCTATATTTTAGTTCATATTTGTCTTGTCCTTTAAGGAAATAACGGTTATAAGGGCTTTGTCCCCAGGGCATTGGAGGTTCAGTACCTGACTAGATGTCATTCTTGCAGTGCACAGGACTGTTGGTTTAGTCCATCTCAATGCTGTCACACAGAATCACACAATTGAGCCAATACAATTCAGTCTTGGTGGTTGTTAAATCTAGGGGGACCCTAGGATACATTGCATGAATTGTTCCACAATCTACCTGTGATGAAGCACTCTCGTATTTGGACACAGGACATGCTAAAGTCACATAAGAAGTGCTCCATATTGAAAATGGTCAAAAAGTCAGGTCTAGACTGGTGGAACTGCTTCTGTCAATTAGGGATGCTGAGCTGAGTAATGGTTTGCACGATCAGGCCCTCATAATAAAATCACAGGTATTCTCTAAATATCCCCTGCAGTTATTCAGCCTCTTTTTAACTGCCCTGTGATGGGGTTTATAAACTGCACATTACAAGTGATGACTTGAGGGGAGCTAAGGAGCCCGACTAGCCCATATTAGGCCACCTGGAACCGGGAGACAGGTAATTCTGGAGTGGATCCTGGTGGGTAGAACCAAACTGGATGATTCCTATAAAGAAAGGACCGTAGGGCACTAGGGAGAGGAGACTCAGGAGAGAGGTAGGTGGGAGTTTTCTTTCTGGGGGAAAGAAACCATTCAAGTGCTTACTGGAAAGATCTGGTATCCTGGGACTATCCCTGAAGGGAGAGGGCAGCTGGGGAGAAGAGGCTTCTGAAAGAGGCATGGGAGAAGAAAAACTCCAGAGAAGAAGCAGTGAGGGTCAGTGGCTTGAAAGGATCTTGGTTTCTATGGAGAAAGTTCTGGAAGGCAGCACTTTGGAATAAAGTGAGGAAGAATTTTGCAGAGCTTAGAAAGGGGCAAAGAGGTTGTGGAGGACTGAGCCTGGGAAATGGTGGAAGAGTTTTTAATTTGGACAGTGTTACCCCTGGAAGTACTAGAAAATCACTCTTGTCATTCAGATCCCTCCAAAAAAAACTCACTCCTCCCGCTCAGTTTTTCAATGGAAATCCACCAAAGCAGCTAAAACATTTACATACAAAATGAATGGCTCTCACAATGCATCTTCCTCTTTCCTCACCAGTGCATAAGGGCCTGTATTTTAAAACATGTTTTAAAAATTTTGATCTCCAAGTCCACATTAATGCACTTTGATACATGTGGGCTGAGTTTCTGAGGTGCTGAGTACCCAGAGCACAGCACTTACTGAATTCAGCGTTAGTTGGAGTGGCTCAAAATCTCTGAAAATCTGCCACATTTAGTTAGCTGCTTAGCTTTGGGACCACGCACAACTAAAATGTTAGACTGAACTGTTTTGTCTGTAAAACTTCTTGGAACAGGGACTATGGACCAGATTTCTTAAAGGGGATTTAGGTGCCTAAAGAGCAGGTATTGCACTAGGTTCCTATCTGCATATTTAGGTGCTTAAATACCTTTTAAAAAACCTAGATTAGTCTTCATCTACTAATATACACTGTACAGCACCAAGCATGTTGAGGATGCTAAACAACATACTTGTGAACTCCTGCTCTAGAGAAGAGTTAGAGGAAACTCAAAGTTCAGTAAAACCAGGGAACAGAGGCTGGAGTCACAAACACAGATTAGATTAAATAACACAAAATTGGAACCTGACTGTGTCTAATGCTCAATTTCATGTTCTATTCATTCTGCTAGTTCAAGGAAGGAAAAAAATCTCATATACCTGGTTTGCAGCTGAAGTGAGGGGGATCTGTTTCATTGCTGCTGTGTGGTACAGCTGGTTTATATACTTCCCCACATTCCTTTCCCCATCCACTTTGCTCCCACTCAGTAGACCTGGAATTTCCCACATTTGTTGACTTTGTTTTATAATCTCTTTGCACATGGAAAAGAACAGCCTGTAGCAACGTTGAGTAAACTTGTGTTGAAACACTTCCTTTTGGCTGGGACTCAGCTTTTAGGGAAACTGGCAGCTCTTACACAAGGTGGAAAGTATACGGTGTATCTTCCAAAGAGATGAGGAAATATTCAGGGAACCTGGATGGCTGGAGTAAACAAAAGAAAATTCTCTAAGAGGTGCTTCCCACCACAGTAAATCTATGGTATATGCTTATGGCTCAAAACTACAGCATTCTTGTCAGCAAGTTAAGGAAGTATGGGCTGGATGAATGCACTATAAGGTGGGTAGAAAGCTGGCTAGATTGTCGGGCTCAACGGGTAGTGATCAATGGCTCCATGTCTAGTTGGCAGCCGGTGTCAAGTGGAGTGCCCCAGGGGTCGGTCCTGGGGTCCGTTTTGTTCAATATCTTCATAAATGATCTGGAGGATGGTGTGGATTGCACTCTCAGCAAATTTGCGGATGATACTAAACTGGGAGGAGTGGTAGATACGCTGGAGGGGAGGGATAGGATACAGAAGGACCTAGACAAATTGGAGGATTGGGCCAAAAGAAATCTAATGAGGTTCAATAAGGATAAGTGCAGGGTCCTGCACTTAGGATGGAAGAATCCAATGCACCGCTACAGACTAGGGACCGAATGGCTCGGCAGCAGTTCTGCGGAAAAGGACCTAGGGGTGACAGTGGACGAGAAGCTGGATATGAGTCAGCAGTGTGCCCTTGTTGCCAAGAAGGCCAATGGCATTTTGGGATGTATAAGTAGGGGCATAGCGAGCAGATCGAGGGACGTGATCGTTCCCCTCTATTCGACACTGGTGAGGCCTCATCTGGAGTACTGTGTCCAGTTTTGGGCCCCACACTACAAGAAGGATGTGGATAAATTGGAAAGAGTACAGCGAAGGGCAACAAAAATGATTAGGGGTCTAGAGCACATGACTTATGAGGAGAGGCTGAGGGAGCTGGGATTGTTTAGTCTGCAGAAGAGAAGAATGAGGGGGGATTTGATAGCTGCTTTCAACTACCTGAAAGGGGGTTTCAAAGAGGATGGCTCTAGACTGTTCTCAATGGTAGCAGATGACAGAACGAGGAGTAATGGTCTCAAGTTGCAATGGGGGAGGTTTAGATTGGATATTAGGAAAAACTTTTTCACTAAGAGGGTGGTGAAACACTGGAATGCGTTACCTAGGGAGGTGGTAGAATCTCCTTCCTTAGAGGTTTTTAAGGTCAGGCTTGACAAAGCCCTGGCTAGGATGATTTAACTGGGACTTGGTCCTGCTTTGAGCAGGGGGTTGGACTAGATGACCTTCTGGGGTCCCTTCCAACCCTGATATTCTATGATTCTATGATACACTTCTTAGTTCTTAGATCACTGATTAGCATTATGTCTATATTTAAAAGTTGCACAGTTGTAGTATTTGTGGCACCTTAGAGACTAACAAATTTATTAGAGCATAAGCTTTCGTGAGCTACAGCTCACTTCATCGGATGCATCCGATGAAGTGAGCTGTAGCTCACGAAAGCTTATGCTCTAATAAATTTGTTAGTCTCTAAGGTGCCACAAGTACTCCTTTTTCTTTTTGCGAATACAGACTAACACGGCTGCTACTATGGAAGTTGTAGTATAAATCAGTCTAACTATACCTGTTTAGATACACTGTTTGTGTATGTTCACACTGTAGTGCTTGCATTGGTATAGCCCCTGTCACATTACAAACCATCTGTTCACACAGCAGTGTGCAGTCTAGGTAGATCTCCCAGGATTCCTTGTGCTGTTTCTAGGCTAGCTGCATTCTGGGCAATTTCCATAGGAGATATTGGGATACTTCTCAGAGGCCAAGAGTAGTGGGAAAAGGGGTCAAATGTGCTTAATCCCATTTGTGCCTTGGTGCCATTTTGAACACTTTCAGCATGGAGGTGGCACACATGAACAGTGGGCTCCAGTCCCTTACTAACTGTGAAAAGCAGATCCCGTCGTATTGGAGATGCTTCAGTGAGGCATCCTCAGCAGCCCACTAGACCCAGCAGGATTTTTACAGGAGTTGGAATGATGGAGGACCAGGTGATGGATTCCATGGACACGTCTGTATAGTCTGTGTATTTGGTGAACTCTACTCAACAGAGCACGGCTTTGGGGGTGGGCCCATCAGCACAGAATGGTAGGACCAGGCAGCTATTCAGGCCATAGACACACACATGAAGCATTCTGTAATATATCTCTGCCTTTCTAATATGTCTATCCTAAATTCATTATTGGAATGCTCCACTATATATTAGTGACTGACCTTTTTATACAAGTTCTGGGGTTTTCAATAAAGTTTGTATTTCAGTGATTGTGTAAGTACTTATCTTATACATCTAAACTTCAATAAACAATCCTGATTTAGACATACATGCATTTCTAAACAGTCATTTACTTACTGAGCAGTTTTGCAACCCATATTCACATGCCATTTAGTGCTACGGAATGAGTATTGATTGAAAAATGGAACACTTTTGTAATAGGGTTTTGTAAACATTTCTCAGAATTTTCCTTAACAACTGTGAATGTTCTAATATTGATTACTTTGCTATCTCTTTATGTAGATATTTACGAATGATAAGAATTCCAGCAGGCTTCTGCTTTCTGATACTGCAGAGACAAGCAAATATCAGGAAGATCACCCTTCGTTAGCCACAAAACCATGTCTGTTGCCCCTCTGAGCATCTATACCAAATCAGAGAAGCTGCATTTTAAACTTCCTCTTGCTTTAACTTTCTATATCAATTTTTTATATACTGTGTTTTTAAAAAATAGATGCGACTTGGGCTAATAACCTAAACAGTTTATTATTGAGCACCGTAAGCAATGATATGCCAGCCAGGACCCACCAGCCTTAGTCTTTTGCCCAATTAGAAGCAGTTTAAGTACTTATGAGATAGTAAGCTTGGCTCACAATATATTTAGGAAACAGTATTGTGAAAGATAAGGTGGGTGAGTTAATATCTTTTATTGGACCAACTTCTGTTGGTGAAAGACACATTTTTGACCTGCACAGAGCTCTGCTTCATGTCTGGGAAAGGTAATCAGAGTGTCTACGCTCAATACAAGGTAGAACAGCGTGTTAAACATAAATAGTTAACACGTTGCAAGAAACCATTCAGAATGAAGTGGGCAATTAACACCTCTGCACTCACAGGACAAAGGAGAGTTAGCAGGTTTCAGATTATTGTAATGAGACATAGAAATGGATGTAAGCGGGGTTGGAATAAGCTCTCCCCGACCTTGCCAGAAACACAGGAGTGGAGGAGCTTTGTCACTGCCCTAAACACCAGAGGCGTATTAGGGACATCATGATGATGACCTCTATTAATGAGCTGGGAGATGGGGGGACTTCAGGACCAGACCATATTTACATAAACACCTACTCTTGCGTAGGTATTCAGGAAACAGTGCTGCATTGCCAAAGTGATCAATTTTGGCTGGTGTTGGGTTACAAATTGAATGCATGGGTAGAGCAATGTTGTTATCCCTATCGTATGAGTAAAGGGCAGCAGAACTGTGCTTAGCTTGTCCTGATTTGAGGGGGTCACCCTCAATTGAACTGAACTCCTTAACCAGGGCATAGGGATGCCAAAGCCCAGTGAAAGAAGACTGTGGGGGATAGATAGGTATTCCTATTTGGTGTGGGCTCTGCCTAAGGGCAGGTCTACACTTAAAATGCTGTAGTGGTGCAGCTGCCCCAGTGTAGCATTTCAGTGAAGACACTACTACACTGACAGGAGGCCTTCTCCTGCTGGCATACTTAATCCATCTCTGTGAGAGGTAGGTGGTAGCTATATTGATGGGAGAAGCCCTTCTATCAACGTAGTGCCATCTACATTGGGGGTTAGGCTGGTATAACTGATTCACTCAGTGATGCTGAGTAAGTTTATAGTGCAGACCTGGCCTTCGAGTCCTAGGCAACATTTGACCCTCCCCCCTCCACTGTTTTAGGCAGAACCGATTAGGCTCAATCGAGCATCTTTGTTTTGGTAAGTGATCACCAGAGCTGAAATCGCTGATTCTCAGATGTAGCAGTTGAGCCTTGAGGCATGTCTACACTACAAAATTAAGCTGACTTAAGTTTAGGTTGAGCTACAGCCACTGCAGTAATTAAAGCGGCTGTTCATGTCCACACTACCCTCCTTCTGTCAATGGTGCGTGTCCTTACCAGGAGCGCTTGCACAAACTTAAGTGCGGTAGTGGGGGGCAGTCAGCCCCAGGGCAGCAGGGCTCCGATGGTGAGCCCAGCATGGGGCAAACAGTTTGGGCTGTCAAAGGCAGCAACAGGCAATGCAAGCAACACAGTGTCTACATGGACACTGCATCAACCTAACTACATCGACCAAAGCGCTACACCTCTCGTGGAGGTGTAGTTATTAGGTTGGTGTAGTGGGCGACTTACCTTGGCAGGAGCAACCTTGTAGTACAGATGCTTAGAGAGTTTGGTTGACATAAGCTGCCTTACGTCCACCTAATGCTGCAGTGTAGACCAGGCCTTAGACCTGCTGTGGGACAATGTTCAATGAAAGGGATCTCTCAACTGGCATTGAGGTTCCCCACTACCTACTGAAATCACTGATAGGTGGGTTAAGTGGTGGAACATCAGAATGTGGCCTCTCGGAGGGTGGCAGGAGAGAAGCAGCCGTGCCAGAATGAACAACTGTGGCAGACTGAACAGTGGCAGCAGCGGCTAGAGGTGCCAGAGTGACCAATGGTAGCAGGTGGCCAAGTGAGCAATGGCTGCAATGGGCAACAATGGCAGAGTGAACGGTGGCAACGGTGAGTCAGTTGTGGAAGAGTCAGCAGCACCTGAGGCATTGCTTGATGTCTCCCTGGCCCCCCAGGGTGGGAAGTGAACCCCCATGAACACACCTCTGAATTCTGGGTCTTTGCTGACCAAGGATAACAGACTGTGAGTGGGTGGAAGGAGAGGGGAGAGATGTGCTAAAGGGAAACTTGTTCCTCAGACTTTCCCATTGCAAAAATGGGAAACTGAGGCAAAGAACAATGACCAATGCACTGTGTGGTCAGGCTGGCTTTTGATCGCATGTTGTTTGAATGTGGTTGTGGTGTTTTCCCAAACTAATGCTGGGTTCCCTTTCTCTTTTATTAAAAGTTTATTTTTTGTTATACACAGACTCAGTGCTTCTGAGTGGGGAAGTATTGCTTCTTAGAAGTGCCCATGGGTGGTAAGTTTTTCCAGATTACTGGGTGGGGGCTTGAGCCCGTTCTGGTTTGTGTTAAGAGGGGCTCCTAGATATTGAACCCAGCCCATGTTGCTACCAACTTCCCCTGGCAGAAGGGTTACACCAATGTTTCTATTGAGTCCATGATATTTGGTGTGTAGTGGAGTTCTTGACTTAAACTCCCAGGCTGGTCTATGGAAGGTGGAGTGCAGGTTTCCTTTGAGAATGAGGACTGAGTAGTCTGATATGGAGTGGTCATTTTGTGAAGTGTTCACCGACAGAAGACAGGTTTTATGTCTTTATCATTTTTCTGTGAGTTCATTTGAGAGTGTAGTCATTATCTAGTTAACCCTTATAGCTGTTGTTGGGGCATTTGATGCACTGATGAGGTACACCACATGTTGTGATAGTCATATGTAGGGTCCCTGGATATTAAAAGGTGTGTTGAGGGGAGGAGGTGTTCATCATCCTAGCAGTGGAGATATGTCTGTAGGTTTTGTATCTGTTCTGGCAGGGTGTGGTGCTGCTTGGCACTGGTGTCTCCTGGTCTGTGGGGAGCTTGTTTTTAATGATGAGCTTGGCAAATTTGGGGGGGAGTGTTTGAAGACCAGAAGTTGGGGTTCAGAAAAGATTTCTTTCAGGATGTGGTGCTCATCAAATATGGGTTGTAATTGTTTGATACTGTGACTGAATGCACCCCTGTATTCACACTTCACAATACTATTGGGATAATATTTTGTACAAAATATGACTTGTGAGGTATCACTTGAAAACTAATAACTCACCGGTCAATAATATGATGGTGAAATGTATGTAGCAATGTTATATGTGAAGTTGTGAACATAAGCTGAAATCATGACTGTAGTCTGTTTACCAGACAAGTCTGGGAAGTGAGTAAACCTGTTTTTCAAAGACAAAGGTCAAGTTTATGCCAGGCAGGTGCCATCATAGGTGATGGGCCATCACCTGTGAAGTGGCCATTCTTTGGCAAGGAAAGGGGGCAGGAACAAACAGATTTGCATCTTAGCAAACAACAGCAAAAAGCCTCCCCTCCACCAGATTTACCTAGGGGGTTACTCTCAGGAAAATGCATTTCAAAGAGAGATTGGACTATAAAAGTGAGGGGCAAAACACCAAATTCTCTCCCTATCCATTTTTCTGGAACCCAAGAGGACAAAAGAATCCAGCTCTTTGACTTTGGGTAGGATCCTGACCTAAAGATTCATCAGTAATGCTGTTAGGAGCATGTGATAAGAATTTTACCTTGAATCACGCCTAGGTTATAAAGTTTTAGTATCAGGAAGTGTTTTATCTTTATTTTTCTTGTGACCATTTCTGACTCTAATACCGCATTACTTGTACTCACTTAAAATCGATCTCTTTGTAGTTACACTTTTTGTTCTTTAATCACAATCAACCCGGTGTTGTGAACTGTGTGGGTAACTCCATTTAAGGTGGCAAGTTGTTGTAAGGGAACAATAAACAGGGACAATGGACCTAAAACATCTGTACTGTCCAGCCCTCTCCTGGACAGTTCAGAACACCTTTTTCGAGGGAGGGGGGAATTTGGGACTGGGAGTGTGTTGAGGTTACCTTGCAAGTAATAACCATGGCAGGAGTTTGCTGACAGGCTGCTTGGATCAGAGTTGCTGAACCAGAACCGTGGCCCTAGGCAGACACTGAGTGTGACCTGCATGATGTTTGGCTGTTTGTGAGGAGTCCAGGTTGGGAGCTACAGCAGCAAAGCATTCTGAGGCATTCTTGGTTGCAGAGTAGGGGTAACACAACCCCCTCGCTGGTTATAACTGCATCCTGAAATGTCATAGATACCCTATAAGGGCCAGGGTGGTGTCATATGTGACAACGAGGGGTGCGCAGTCATATATTGGTTTCTATATTGGATGAGCCATTTCATAAGGTGATCTACATCTCTGTAGTGTCATGATTTGGTGAAGGTGGTTTTAAGTATGTTCAGGTGTGCATGCTGGACTGTTTCCTTGGAACATATTCTGTGGGATCTGAGTTCCTGGCTGGAGAGAACAGATTTGGTGTGTGTGGGTTGCTTGCTAGATCTGTGGAGGTAAATCTGGAGATCCGTGAGTTTCTTGTATATAGTTATCCGTAGGGTTCCCTTGTTGAAGCTGACTGTGGTGTCCAGGAAGTTGACGCTGTGTGCGAGTGTTCTAGAGAGAGTTTGATGGATGGGTGGTGGTTGTTGAAGTTTTGAAGGAAATCTATGATTGTGACAGATAACAGCGATTTCCTGCAGTATCCTGGACAAATCTTAATTCAATAAATTAAATCAACAATGTTAATTGTATGTATCATTGTGGACCAAGGAGTGTATGTAATTGCAGGAGGAGGGTAACTACAGCTCTTCCAGGAACACAGAACAGTGGGAGGTGATTAGGCAAATTCACTCAGGTTGTAACACTTCTAGATCACTAACACCTCCTTGGAGAGGCTGTGTGTACTGGTTCAAACTGGATTCTCTGGAAAACCAGGAGACAGACAAAGGAATTTCTCCATATCATAAACTATTTTGTTTTGACTAGCTAGGTCTGTGGCCCACAAGAGGAGAAGCTGCTGTTGCCTTAGTTCTAAATTACCAACAAAATAGTAGTAATTCCGTTCTACCCCATAGAGGACATACCTCAAATTGCAGGCAGATTCTCCATTTTGCTTGTCTCTGGTTGTTGAAGGCTGCTTCGTCCTACTCGGAGTCTGTGGTTTGGTCCACAGACTGTTCTATGGCATCCTTGACAGAGAGGCATATTCCCCTGGGCTATCCTGGGTCAGTTCTTCAAACACCTACTAGACTCTGCTTTTGAGCAGCAGGCCAAGAAAATCCATCCTGATGGCATCATTCTAGCCATTTATTCTTGCAGCTAGTTCAGAATGGTTGGTCCAGCCTTAGCCAATCCCAAGTACACACTTTGGCATGAAGATGAGCTGCCATATTTCTCAGTGGTGACCTGTCTATTTCCCCCATCATGTATCGGGGGCATGTCAATCGTTTGTTGATTTCCACGGACCATACAGCCCCCTGGTATCTTGTACCTATGGCACCAGCAACCCTAGCTCTGACAGCCAAATCTAACAACTGTGTCTCCTCCCACCTGGAATGTAATGGTATCCCAGGGTTACAACCAGTTTAACATAGCTGCTCAGTACTGTCATACAGCAAGTCTATTACAGTGCTCAGTAGTGTACCGGGGTAGCATGACTTGGAGAAAAGGGAAGAAGGTGCTTCAGCTGCACCTGAATAGAGGCAATAGAGGCACTACCTCTGGTGGGTCTCAATAAATGCTCAGGCAGCTCGCTCCAGCAAAGGGATAACTTTGAGACTGGCAGGAAAGGGGAGTGGCACAAGCAGTTATACTTCAAGCTAGGAACCAGTTTTACCTTGGCCCCTGGGAGCAGCTCAATGGAGGGAGAGAGCTCCTCAGGCCTTGTGCCTCCAGAGCCCTCTCCTGCCCAATCTTCCATTAAGGATGTAGGAACTTGCAGATTTCCTGGCCAGAATTGGTCCTTGGTGTACCACATTTGGGGGCCCCCTGGCTGCTGTGATAGGAGGCTGCTCCAAGTGTGGTGGCAGCTAGGCTACACGCCCCCCCCCCATGATCTCTGGCTGTAGATAATTGTCCTTAGCAAGGCTGAAAGCCTCGTCTCACGGATCGAACAACCAGTCAGAGCCCACCAACCACTTATCAGATTCATTCCCAGTGTGTAGGGTGCTTTGGTTCAATAGCCTTCTTCAGGCGTCTGTCCCTTTAAGAGCCTGAGCTAGCCACTGTCTCTGACAGTTCTCTCTCTGCTCAGCCATCTGACTGCAGGGTGGCTGCTGCTTCCCACAAGGTCTGCATGGATCTGAATTCAGCTGTAGCAGCTTGCTGGTCACAGTCTGCTTTGTAGGCAGATCTCTGAGCCCTACTGCAGCCTGCTCCTCTGCTTGTGATGTGGTCAGTGTCAGTCAGCTTCCCTGCTCTGCTCATGGCTCACCATGTGGCCACAGCTTCCCCTAGAGTGGTTACTTCCTGGGTCAGGGTCTTTCAGGGAGTTTCTACCCTTTTCCCCTACTGGTGGGGGGAGGGAAGCATGTGCTGTGGGGAGTGGGATGATGGGAATGGTATGTTTCATGCTTAGTAGATTCTTCATGCTACTTGAACTGAGTCCTGGGTGTAATTTAGGACTAAGGCAACAACAACTTCTCCTCTTGTGGGTCACAGCTAATCAAGAAGCAATAGTTTATGATGTGCAGAAATTGCATCTTTGTCATGCCCTGACATGACATTTATATGTGGGTAGTTTAAATAACCTGTTGTTGTTTAATTAGACAATTGTTTGCAACTTTGTTCTTCCTTAATATCATACATTTAATCTGGAGACCAATAGTAACCCAACTAATATGTTTGGTTTCAGACCACTTCAGACTTTTACTCATTCAGACTATCATGTGTAGTTTTCTCCATTCAGAATGTTATCTCATTAGATTCCATGGAATCTTTTCACATACATTGGTAGAGCTGTGTGGGGAGCCCAGGACTGGAATAGCAGGGGGGCTGCAGGACAGGACTGAGGGGTGTTGGCAGAGCTAGGTGGGGAGCCCAGGACTGGAATAGCAGGGTGGTTGCAGGGAAAGATTGAAAGGAATTAGTAGTACTCTGTATGGAGGTGTGTGCGCAAAACACTCAGGACTAAGTGGCAGAGGTTGCTGTGTTATGACTGAAGTGCATTGGCAGTACCATTTTGGGATCCAGAACTGACATAACAGGGATGCTGCCGGTCAGGATTAACTGAATGAGGCTTGCACTATACCTGTCGGCCCCTCACCTTTCTGTGCATCACGTAAGCTTGAACGGTTATGTTTTATAAACACTTACTTATAAACAACCATTTCAGCTGATTTTGCATTTTAATATTTTGGATCATCACTATCCTGGCATGTGGGTCCCTCCAAGGAGTTACTAGTAGAGATGTTGGAAACATCGGCTTCCAAGCCTTGTTCCGATTCCAGGAGGAAAAAAGAGGGAGAGCAGCAAAGTATCCTTAGTGAGGGGTCTAGTTGCTGTGCGAGGTGAAGGGAAATAACCTGCCAGCCTTGCATGTGGAGGAGCTCCTGTCTATCCGTTGCATAGATTAGTGCCACAGCAAACAGCCTTCAGTACTGATCCACCCATGACTCTCATGACATCACACTCATACTGAGAGGCGCATCGCTTGGTGTATTTAGCTGCGAGAGAGAGGAGAGAACTGATTAGGAGGGAGAGCTTCAAGGGCTGTCTGACTGGGCATATATGGGAGAGAGTTACCATTTTCTTGGGGATGACTCCCCTGGTTTACCACCCAGTACAGCAGAACAGGAGAGAAAGAGGCAAGGGCTGGGAAATGGCAGGGCATGGATGCCATTGTTTTAGTAGCATAGAAGGGAAAGGAAACTTGAACATGTACTGGGGCATCTCTTTCCCACTTTTCCCCTTCTTTGTTTCCTTCCTCTATTCTCCCTGCACCCCAATTCTCTGCTCCCTTTGCATTCTTCCCTGCTGCTCTTCCCTTTTCCCTAATTCTGTCTCCCCCACCCTAGTTCTTTCCCATTCTCTGGACTTGCATTTATTCTCCTGCCACTTCTTCGCCCTTTTCTCCCCTCTTCCTTTTTTGCTTTCTCTCTCTGTTTCACATCTGCACACCACATTGCCTTCTGTGGTCATCACTACAGACAGGGTCACTGGAATGGCCGTACTGGATCAGACCTGTGGTCCACCTAATCCAGTAACCGCTCTCTGACAGAGGCCAGCACGAGGGGATTCAGAGGAAGGTGCAAGTAACCTTGGAAATATGCATATGGGGAATAATCTGCCTTTACATTGGGTCTTACCCTCATCTCTTGTAGTTAGAGACTGATTTAACTTCACAAAAGATTTAGCATAACTAATTATGAAACTCTGGATATTCATATACATGCTCAGTCCCGTTTTGAATGCTGTTAGTTCTTGGCCTGGATGACTTGTTGTGGCAATGAGTTCCACAATGGAATTACATGTTTGAAAAAGTACTTCCATTTACCAGTTTTTAAATATGCAAACTGTTAATTGCATTAAATGTCCCCTTGCTCATGTGTGATGAGACAGGGAGAACAGAAGCTCCCACTGTACCTTTTCTAGACCATTCATTATGGTGTCTACTTTTACCATGTCCCCTCTTATTTGTCTCCTTCCAAAGGTGTAACAAACTCAATCTTTTCAGTCTCTCTTCATATGAGTTTTTTCTAGACCCTTCCTCATATTTGTTGCCCCTTCTCTGAATGCCCCCTCCCGCCCATCTATTTCTACAATATCCCTTTTAGGGGGATGGCGTGACCAGTACTGCACACATTGATTTATATAAAGGCATTATGATATTTTTCTCCAGCTCATTCCTTACAGCTGCAAACATCCTGCTAGCTATTTTTTATTGCAGAGGTCTTCAAGGAGCTGTCTATAATCATGCCCTGGTCCCTTCCTGGAGCTGATACAATCAATGTAGAATCCTGTAAGTTGCAAAAGTCAATTCAGATGTTCCCCTCCAATGTGCATTGTTTTTCATTTTTCAATATTGGACATTATTTGCCACTATCAAATGCCTCTTCCTTCAGGTAGGAGGTGGGGGCACTCATTGAATTAAGTCCCCTCTCCCGCCAGTCTGTGGTTGTGGAGTTGGGGAAGAAGCTTAGGCCCTACTGACACCACTATAGTTGCAATCCATACTCTTTAGGAATGTCTTTGAACCCAACTTGTTCCTTTGATCCCCCACTGCTTACCAAGGGTAGGATAAAACATGGTAACACACTGATCCAGGTCTTTTCTGCAGGTCTGGGTGCTGAAGCATCTTTAGAGCCCCACAGCTAGAGGAGAAGGGTGACAAAAAGGAGAGAGGGTCAAGTTTCAATAGAGCCAGGGGAGTCAGGTCAAAAGTAAAAAGGGCCTTATCTCCAGCCAGGACCCTCCAAACCCCCGATAGCTGTGGAGGGGGAGGACAAACAGAATTATGGCTATTTGGTCATGGCAGTTATGTGGGGAGGCTGGATCAGTCTCACTTCTCTGTTTCTCAGTCTCCCGCACCCAGACTCCCTCCTGGAGCCTGCACCCCGGCCCAGAGCCCCCTCCCACGCTCTCAACCCCTCTGCTCCAGCCCAGAGTACCTTCCTGCACCCCAAACTCCTCATCCCCTGCCCCACCCCATAGCCTGCATCCTCAGCTGGAACCCTCACCCTCTCCTGAACCCCAAACTCTTCATCCCCAGCCCCACTCCAGAGCCCACATGCCGAGCCAGAGCCCTCATCCCCAGCCCCACTCTGAACCCCCCAGCCCAGAGCCCCCTCCTGCACTCCAGAGCCCACACCCCTGCCCCAGGCCAGTGAAAATGAGCTAGTGAGCAAGGTTGGAGGAGAGCGAGGGACAGGGCCTCAGGGAAGAGGTGGGGTGGGGCCTCGGGACAGGGGCCAGGGCAAGGGGGGAGGGGAGCTTGGCGGCCACAGGAAATAACCTGCACCGCGTGTTTGAGACCCCTGGTTTAAGGGATTACTGAGGAATAAAGTTGAGGAAAAGGAAGAGTTCTGCTGGATATCACATTCATTAGTTAATAATTGTACTGTGCTTAAAAGACAGTTCTATATAAATGTTTAGCATTTGTATTGATATTATTTATTTGTTATCCTGTTTCCTACTGATATCTCTTGTAATGGGGCATCCTTCCCCCTTGAAATAAAGACAGGTGCACCAATTAGATGTAAACCTCTTTGTATAGGTGCTTCATAGACCGGAGCAGTCCCAGGAGCATTTATGGCAATGGGCAAGGACTCAAATGTATGTTTTCAAAACAAACAAAAAAAATTAATCTCATTGTTAAAGCTGAATATTTGAAATGCCCAAGTCTGAATAGTCTAAAGTTGAGGCTCTCCATGCAGTGTTAATTCAGTCCCTTTCCATGTGGAATGTTTGTATTATGCAGTTAAACATACGCCTGCAAGTTAATGCCATAGTGGGACCCTTACCTTTGGAATGTCCGGACTTTTGTACATTTGAAATCCCCACCATAATGTTTTGGTAAATGCAGTCTGATGCACTGGGTACATAATGTGAAACTTGATCCTGCAAACATTTACGCACTCACATGTGTTCATTGAATCAGTCCCTTAGTTTTCTTATTAGCCTGATCCTGCTGATCCTTGTTCTTGTGAGAAGCCTTTATGGAAATGTTTTGGTCAGATCTGTAGCTGAATATTGCACAGATGAATTGGGAGTGCTTTGCCAAAAAGATTTGTCCACCCTGGAAATAGCTCACAACTGGGACCTACATCTCTACTTGGGAAAAAAATGTAGGCTGAAATTTTAAAAGTTGTATAAGGCATTTGAATGTCCAATTGTCACTAAAATTAATGGGAACTGTGCATCTAAATCCTGTAGACAGCTTTGAAAATCTCAGCTTTAAACTGGTAGTTTAGCTTCCTGTCAAATGGCTTCCTCCTTTAGGCATTGGCAGTTAACTACTTGAGTAGAGAAGCCAGAAGTAACACAGTTGAGATGATGTGATCCAGCCTCAGTTATGATCTAGTCTCAGAGGCCTCCTGGCATACAAATCGTAACATAGCAGGACCTATGCCTGGTGGAGGGACTCTTGGCGTGAATGGAGAGCGTGGTAAAGCCATGTGAGAAAGAACATGATGTTGAACATGATCTGACTAAATCCTCTAGTCTAAACAAGCCCAGGGGGATTGATCCTGTCAGCCATTGCTGCTTAGTTGGGTAAGGGTTTGCAGGATCCAGGCTCTGAATCTTTCCTTGTAATATCACTGGTGTTCTTTGACAATAGATTCATTTTCATTCTCTCTGGCTCATATTTATACAGAGCAGAACAGCTTTACCAGGCGCAATTGGGAGACTACCCCCCTGCCATTCTATCCCATATTCCAGCAGATAAGGCACTCACCTGAGAGGTGGGAAATCAAAGTTCAAATCCCTCCTCCACATCATGCAGAGGGGAGAACTGAACCCAGGGTGACTGCCCTAACTATGGGGCTAAATGATACAAGGGAGGCAGCTTCCTCCTCCTCCTGTTTTGGTGTGGGGTTAGGCATGCTCTGAGCACACCCACCAGAGCAGGCTCCACAAGCAAGATAGGCAGGGGACTTTAACAACTGACATTTAAGTACTGCTAGAGTAGCTGAGCAGGGATTTTGAAGATCTCAGGAGCACCTAAGGCCTTTTGTGGATCTAACCTTTAGGCTTCTAAGTCCCTTTAGGGGAAACACAAGGATACCAGTAAAATCAGGGAACACACGATAATCAACTGTCAGGCTGGGGTCACAAACACCATTTAAATTAAAGAGTTTTTATGAAAGTTTACAATTTGTAAAACAGGTTTAGCTTTGGAGTCTCTATGGGTATGCCTACACAGGGATAGAAGACCTGTGGTATGGCTGTGTCAGCTGACTCAGGCTTATAGGGCTCGGGCAGCAGGGCTAAAAATCGTTTGTGTAGATGTTTGGGCTTAGGCTGGAGCCCTAGCTCTGGGGACCTTCTGCCTTTGCAGGGTCCCAGATTTCAGGCTCCAGCCCAAGCCCGAATGTCTACACAGCACTTTTTAGCCCCATAGCCTGAGCCCCATGAGCCCAAGTAAGCTGACTTGGGCCAGCTGCAGATTTTTTTTTTATCCCTGTGTAGATGTACCCTTATTCTCTAGTCTCTCCCCTCTGTAAATTTGAGTGAGGAAAGAAGTTTATACTTACCTGGTTTGTAGAAGTAGTGCAGGAGGATCTGTTCATTGCCGCTCTCTGCACTACTGTTTTATATACTTTACGCATGACCCTTTTCCCCTCCCTTCTACTTCCTTCTCAAGACAGGTAGAAATTCCCTTCATTGTTGCCTTTGGTTTATTTTATTTTATTTCCCCCTTTCATGTGTCATGTGGAAAACGGGGGAACAGCCCAGAATCCTCCTGCTGGGAAAACATGTATTTCTAGTTTGCTAGGACACAGAGTGTATGGGGGAAGTTAGAAAAAACAGTGCAAACTCTTACACTCAGTCATGTACTGTGTATCTATGGCAGTGCGGAGAAAATCTTCAGGGGACACAGCATGGCTCGCTAAAGAATAAAGTGTGGTACTACATGCCACAGCAAATGTGTCACAAGCAGCAAAAGGCTCAAAACTGCTTTTTATTTTAACCCTGTGAGCTCTGACTATGACACCCTCCTGCCCAACGCCCCTTAATCTCCTTCAGTTCTGCCTGAAGGTGATCCCCGCTGCTTGCTATAGAACATGGGGTTAGATGGGACCACAAGGGCCATCTAATCTCTCTCTCACACACACACACACACACACACACACACACACACACACACACACACACACACACACACACACACACACACAAGATGCAGGATTTGTTGTGTCTAAACCATCCAAGACAGATGGCTATCCAGACTCCTTTTGAAAAGTTCCAGTGAAACATCTTCCACAAATCCCTAGGCAGTCTGTTCCATTGTCCTACTGTTCATACAGATAGGAAGTTTTTCCTGAGATTTAATCTAAATCTGCTGTGCTGTAGTTTGAACCCATTGTAGCTTGTCCTCCCCTCTGTGGCAAGAGAGAGCAACTTTTCTCTATCTCTTTTTGTGGCAGCTTTTCAAGTATTTGGAGACCGCTATCATGTCCCTCTCTTAATCTCCTCTTTCCCAAACTAAACATACCCAGTTCCTTCAACCTTTGCTCTTATGGCTTGCATTCCATCCCTTTGATCATCTTTGTCACTTGGCGCTGGATCCTTTCTAGTTTCTCCACATCCTTTCTATACATTGGTGACCAAAACTGGACACAGTACTCCAGCTGAGGCCTAACCAGCGTCAAGTAAAGTGGTACCATCTCCTCCCATAACTTGCATGCTATGCCTCTGTTAATGCAACCTAAAATTGCATTTGCTTTTTTTGCAACAGCATTGCATTGCTGACTCATGTTGAGGTTGTGGTCCACCACAACACCCAGATTCTTCTAAGCAGTGCTGCTGCTGAAACGGTTATCCCCCATTCTGTATTTGTGCCTTTGGTTTTTCTTCCCTAAGTGTAGCACCTTACATTTGTCTTTGTTGAATTTAATTTTGTTGTATATAGCCCATTTCTCCAATTTATCAACATTCCTCTGACTCTTAGCTCTATTCTCCAAAGTACTGGCAACTCCCCCCTAGCTTTGTGTCATCTGCAAAATTCATCAGTGTTCTATACCTATACCAAAATTCTATACCTATATCCAGCTCATTAATAAGGATGTTAAACAACACTAGACCTAGAACAGATCCCTGTGGAAACCCACTTGAAACCTCCCTCCAATCCAACATCATTCCATTAATAGTTACTCTTTGTTTGCGGTTGTCTAACCCTTATGTATCCACTTAATGGTAGTTCCACCAAGCCCCCATTTCTCCAGCTTACTTATCAGAATGCTATGTGGGACTGTGTCAAAAGCCCTGCTGAAGTCTAGGTATATTATGTCCACCCACCAAACCAGTGCTCCCCTTGGCTTCTTTCACTCTGTGAGCACTCTGGCCCTGATTCTTCAGTACAATGAAGAAGCACTTAATACAAGTCTGGAAGCGTGGCTGTGTTTACATGTGTGGGAGTGCAGAGATGGCTTTTGGCCACATTTATGCCCCCTCTCTCACCCTATCCCCCAGTCCAGGGGCTGTTTGGGTTAATGCCTTGTTCTTGGAATAAACTAGAGCAGCCTAATGGCTACTCTAACTTTAGTTACCAATGGTCCCTCAGAATAGATCCAGGGTGCTAGGGAGCCCATGTCACACTCTTTCTGTCTGGCAAGGTGAAGTTGTGCTGACGAGGATACTGCTTAGCTTTACTTTACAACTTGCAGTAGTCCTTCAGTAGCCAGCCGGGCTAGATTTAGGGCCATTTTGATCTGTTCTGGACCAGCACAAAAGTTAGGATCTGGCCCTCTGTCTCCCCATTGGTCTTCTCCATGACCACACCCACACAGAGATATGCTCGTGGACAGCCTACTTCACCCCTGCCAGGACCTGACTCAGTTGTCAGGCGGTGAATAGGCGATGGGCTGCCTACGATGCTGTCACAGATCCCCTTGAGCACCCTCTTCACTACTCACGAGACTCCTGTGGGGGGATCCAGCTGCTGGGTCCCGCATGTTTTAAGTCTCTAATGTCTGAACAGAGTCCTATGTTCTGTCTCTAGCCTGAGGTCTCTAAGAACATTCTCAGGGTGCAGATCCTCTGTCTAGCACCCCTCCTGAGACTTACAACCTTGTAGTCCAATTTTCCAGACCCTGGATCCAGTATTGACCCCCCAGATTCCCTCAAAGTGTAAACACACCCTCTCCCATGCCATGTGTGTATTCCGGGTCCACAGGTTAACTATCCTAGGGCATGTGATAGGTGTAACAAATAACTCACACACATTTTGCACAGGATTTTAATATGCCATTGCTCTTTACTTAATCACAAAAGAAACAGAGGTCAATACAAAATAGCCCCTACATGCACTTTCCTGCCTCAGTTTCCTTACCACTCTAGAGCATTCTTTGTGCTGGGGTCAGAATCCTCTGGCACCAGAATCCTCCTCCTGCAGTGCATGACTTCTCTTCTCAGTCATGGAGGATCCCTAGCCCAGCTAGGCTTCACTGACCTTGACTGGTTCATGCCCTTCCTCTCTCTCCTGGCCAAAGTTCTCTGTCCCCATGTGTGTCTCTAGTTTATGTATTCTTTGTTCCCCTTTTAGTGATTTTCCTCTCTTGACTTCCCCATCTCCCTTGAAGGTAGTCAGAGAAACTAGTTTCAGCCAACCTCCTTAATACACTAACTATCTGGTCAAAGTACAGTTGTTCAGGTTAACATCTCTCCACAGTTCCTGGTCTGTCAGAAGAGCAACACGGGCCTTGTTGCAATGGTGGAATCCAGATACACACAGAGGTATTCAGTGATACAAATTCTGGTGATATTATGAAGATAAAAATTGCTGTAAGTTGTACAGACATGACCAACACAGCTGTACAATCCAGAAATATGAGTTTTCCATATGGGGAGGAGGATGATATGGGGAATGCATATTAAGGAAGATGGGGATGGTTTCCTTCAGCAAGGAAGCACGTGGCATGGGGAACACCTCTGCTGGGGATTAGAGAGGGTGTCCGCTAACAAGGAAGTGGTGATGTGGGAAATGTATGTCTGAGAACCTAGTCACATTGGGGAGCACATGTTCATGGATTTGGGGAGGGTTTTGGGAACTGGGAATGCAGGTGGAATGGGAAATGTGTCCCCCAGGGACAAAAGAGTCTGGGAGAAGAACAGGCAGGATGGGATTTGCTCCAGGCAAGGATCACATCCAAACCCATTTTTCAGTTGCTAGGACTCTTACTCAAGACTATCCATCCCAATGTAACTTCTCTCCCAACTACTACAGGGAGTGAGCTGCCATCTGCCTCAGAAACTGCCATGTAATGTCAGGGCTAGTTTTGTAGTTTGGAGATACATGAGTGTGGCTCTTGGATTTTTCTCTTGATACATTGTTTTATTTAAGCGTGGTCTTGTTCGTAGCTCTTTTCTGATAAATTTGGGCCTGGGTACGTAGCAGTGACAATATATTATTATTATTAATAATAATAATAATATTACTAGAGGGTATTAGCGGAGGGGGAAAGAGCATCAGGCAAGATCAGGTAAGAGATAAGCCAGGCTGGGATTATTTTATTTTAGAGAGAAGAGTTAGGAGGAACTGGATTAAGATATTCTAGATAATGAAAGGTCCTTTATACACAACCCTATAAGAACAGAATGAAGGGTCACATGATGAAGTTAAAAGGCAACCAATGAATTCAGAACCAATAGAAATTAATCCTGTATCTTTAGCCTCATTCAACCCTGTCATGAGCAAGTCCTGCTCTATTGATTTAAATGGAATAATGGCCACTATAACTGCAGCTCAATTTGGGCCCTAGTGAGCAATCGGGGGGGTCATCAAGTCACGTACTGAGGATGGATTTAGTGGGCTGGATAACTTGACTCATATTTGTAGTAAAAAAAAAAAAAAAGGAGTACTTGTGGCTCCTTAGAGGCTAACAAATTTATTTGAGCATAAGCTTTTGTGAGCTACAGCTCACTTCATCGGATGCATTCGGTGGTATTTTCCACTGAATGCATCCAATGAAGAGAGCTGTAGCTCACGAAAGCTTATGCTGTAATAAATTTGTTAGTCTCTAAGGTGCCACAAGTCCTCCTTTTCTTTTTGCGAATACAGACTAACACGGCTGCTACTCTGAAACATATTTGTAGTATAACGTTTTGAAGGGATGCATAGTAGATGGAGGCAATCAAACCTTATGCTTCAGGGCAAGCAGCTTGACACAAGGAAGAGGAAAGAATTTCTTCTCCTTATGTACAGCATTGCATAATCTGTGCCATTTAGCATGAGGGTATATTCCCCTGCCTGAAGCATCAAGAACTGGATACTGCTGGCATTGGAACACCATAATGCATGACCCTAAATTCTTATCTTTTGAAGTAGGGAGTTTGGCTACTGGGTTAAGTGGTCTGATGGGACATGGCAACTTCTGTGCTCCACTGATATTGTAACCATAGAAGAATAATAAAGAACAGTTTAACAAATCTGCAGCCACTTAAGGTTTTTGCCAGTCTGCTGCACAACATGGCTACTTGGAATATTACAACATCAGCAGAGATAGAAATGGGGGTAATTATGCTTGTCCTGGAGTTCTATGAAGATGAATTTGCTACAGTTTTTGAGACACTTGGATACTCTGGTGATGAGGGTTATAGAAAAGACTATAAGGAAATTAATAGTTCCATACTCAGTACATTTGTGGTGGGCAGGAAATATAAGAGATAAGGCCACATGATGAATGATGAGAATAAAAAGAAATACTGAATAGCTACCCATTCAGAGAGCACCATCCATCCTGTGCACTCAGTGAGGCAGAGGTCTGGTAGAAAAAATAGTTTGATAAAGATTATATCTTAATACATGTGCAATTGGAGGGAATTAAGTGTGTGCAGGCAACCTTAGGCTTGGTTTACACTACAAAGTTTTACCCTTAAAACTTGCCTACTTTTGCCACATCTTTGCATTCATTCACACTCAATTTTGAGTCCTGTTGGTTAAAAACCTGACTTTCTGTTGGTGGCTGAAAACCACTTCTCTGCATGACATCAATTCTCCATCAAACTGTTCTGCCAGTAAAATGCATGTGCAGATACTGTACTAGTAAAAATAGTCCTCCAGCAACAGTCCCACAAAGCTCCCCATGTCTGTGACAATGACCACTCAGGTCACAAATCTGAACTCTACTGCCCAGAGTCACAATGAAGGCCACTTTCCTCCCCCCAAGTTTAAATCTGCTGCATGTGTTTAATATGTTTCTCTTTCCACTAGACCACCTTTGCAACTTCATAGGTCCATAGATTCACATACAGCTACAGCTAAACCTTACGCTGCTGCCTGGTCCAGTAAAGATGCCCTAGATTTCCTCAGGCTGTGGGGAGAAGGGGTTGTACAAGCCTAGTCACAGAATAACTGCAGAAATAAAGATGTCTATTTGGACATAGTAGAGGGCATGTAGCAGCTGGGGTATGACTGGGATTGGCAGCAATGCCAGGAGAAGGGGCATTTGTACCAGAAATCAACGGAGGGCAGCAAAAAAAATCTGGGGCTATGCCACAGACCTGCTGCTTCTCTGAGGAGCTGGATGCCATATTTGATAGGATCCCCACCACCACCCCATGAATGACAGTGAACACTTGGGAGACCCAGAGACAGGACCCCAGCAGTGGCCAGTGACAAAGAGCTCACCTAGGAGGGAGATGTGGGGGGATGTAAAGACCCTGGAGAGCCAGGAGCTCTTTGAAAACCAGCTGGACCTGATCTGGATGAGCCAGAAGAAGGAACCAGCTGAGGAAGGGAGCTTAGGTGGGTGTTTTATTTCATGGCTTTAAAAAAAAAAAAAACAATCCCCAAACCTGTTTGCAGACCCCAAAGGTTCCCCCTTCCCTTCCTTCCTTGCTTCTCCAAATGTTGACAAAAGCTGTGGAAGCAGCAAACAAAGGAATTGCCTTTCAAAGTAACCAGATTATTTGAGCAATTTAGTTTGGCCAGGCCACTGCTTCCCGCAGCTCCCATTGACAGGGAATGGTGAACTGTGGCCACTGGGAGCTGCGAGTGGCTGTACCTGAGGATGCTCAGGTAAACAAAGCATCTTGTGGCCCACCAGGGACTTATCCTGAACAAGGCACGAATGAGGTTTGCGAACCACTGCTTTAGAGACATGTTAGAAAAGTATGTAAATAGTAATTAGGGACATTCCATGTTAGATAGGCTAGAACTTTGAAATGCAAACCTGTTTTGTTAGAGAATTAGAGGTGATACTAATTGTATGTGTTTACTTGTATCTTGCTAGATGTTAGCCATGTAAAGAGACAGTTCCTGTCTATTACTATAACTATTGATTCACAGATTGAAAGGGAATATTAACATTTAGATGAATCTTGGGTGAAATAATGTCATTGTCTATATGTCTCTTTAAAGTTTGTGATAAACTGCTTAATGGATAAATTACCTTATATTAATCCATGTAGTAATTACCGGTGATGTTTGGTAAACAGAAGGTTACATCAAAGGCCTATTTTTCAGTCAAGGACTCTGTGCAGCCCAACTCTTGGAATCCAATCCTTTTTATTTAAAATCTCGTTATGCTTTATTCGGGGAAGCTTTGAGCTGCAAGATTGGAATCTCCAATTTAATTTGGATTATCCTGGTATGGAACATTGGACTGAATCTATGGACTAATTCTAAGAACTCTTTGCAGCTCCGAAGATCATTATTTCTACTATGAAATTGATCTCAGAACTGTACTCATGTCTGTATGTACAATGGTCTTTTAACCAATCTCTTTTTTTTTCCCTCTTTCAAAATAAATTTTAGTTTAGTTAATAAGAATTGGCTGTAGCGTGTATTTGGGTATGATATGAAATATTCATTAACCTGGGAGGTAATGGGTCCGATCTTTTGGGATTGGAAGAACTTTCATATTTGACTTGGCTGTCTGGGAGAGAGCCCAAGGCTGGGTTTCTATAAAGGGAATTGTGTTTTTGGTGTGTAACGAGTAAGGTAGTGTCGAAGCTGTTTTGCACTGGCTTGGTAATCTAAGTATTTGAATATCCACCAGCTTTGGGGATTGTCTGTCCCATTCTTTGCAGTTTGCCCTAATTGAGAGTAACCTCAGTGTGCCTCCCTCACCCCCGGGACCCTGGTCATAATTCCAAAGAGTAGATTTGGTGCAGTTGAAAGATAAGGGGGTAGTTTATTAGTCTGTTTGGGATATATAGAAACAATTGTTCCATTAAAAATATTTTTGTCCAACATCAGCTACAAATCCTCCCTCCCCCACAAGCCACTCCCTCAAAATGATTAATTTACCACCTTCTCAGAAATCGGGGAAGGTAGATAAGGAGATGGATTTGCATGGTAAATTGCTTACTAATGTTATCAGCATTGGTAAGATACCATACTCGGGACCAAAGGATTCCTGAAAGCCCTCATGCATTAAGGAAGTGGATGAATTTTTGAATCAACCCTGACTGAAGGAGCTAAAGAAAGTGATAGTGAGATATTGGCATAGGAGTTAGTTAGCTAGTTTTGCCATTCTTGGGACCCGTTCACTAGGATCAGCAGGGCCAGGTGTGTTTGCAGAGGCCACACAGTGCCCTCATGGCTAGGTTATTTTGCTGATATGTGGAAAATCTAAGTTTCATTTACATTTATGACCTCACTCCTTAGCTGTTGATGCTGCAGGCAGAGTGTGCTCTGCCTCGGCGCCAGGAATGCCTCATGTCTCTCAAAAGGGACTCCTCTGGCTGGTAATCAGCCTGATTACCAAAGGAGTCCTGTGTATCCCTCTCAAGATAGCGGGAAATTCTGCTTGGATACCAAACAGGAAAAAATATTATGGAAGGACCTTTTTATGTGTGGTGTCCATTTGTTCACAGCATTCGAGTTAGTGAATGATGGGCTGTCTTTCTCCACTTACAGTACAATTCTTTTTAAAATAAGGGTTACATACACTGTATTAGGAAATAATAGACAAGGCAAAAATACATAGATATAAGAATTATGTGTACTTTGTAAACAAACCGGGGGGGGGGGGACAGTAGACCAGATTTTAGAATGAATTGTTATTGGAGTGATAGTTTAATGCTAAAGATGCAAGTTCCTTTACTTTGAACACATTGGTTTGTGTCAGCCCATCAGAACTTCGTGGAGCTGGATTTTTTTTAATCAAAACTTCTTTTTTTCATGAAAAAAGCTGTGAAATGGTAATTTTCTTTAAAAATGCTTTTGAAAAATACCAGGCTTTCATCAAAAACCCTTTTAATTTTTTTTCAATTAAAACACAAAATATTCCAAAGGAAAATATGAACTAAAAACATTCATTTTTTTTAAAGCCAAAATTTTCTTGGGGATGAATTCCCACCCAGCTCTGTAAAATTTATATTTTGGAGGTGTTCATAATTAAGGCTATGGATTCCACAATTTTATGAGACCTCTGTGGCTTCCTGAAAATTCCAAGAATTGAGCCCTGAGCGGTGGGGATCCGGGCTTCTGTGATTCTTAATAAAAATGCCCATGCCAAAATTGTAGCCTTACTCATAATTATTAGCTACCCTGAGAATATTCTTTTTTCAGATACCCTCTCTGGTGGAAACTGATGCAAATAATTCATTTTGCTTCTCTCAAATGTCCTTAAATCTTATGTGCTCCGTTAACTCACTGGTAGTGCAATGGACTCACTGATTCTCTTACAGATTTCCTGCTTAGCTATACTGAAGGAATTGCTTTTTCTTATGCCTGGCTACTTCCTTTTCAAATATCCCCTTAGGCCTCTTCATTTCTGTCTTACATTCCACTTACTGTAGTTAATACTCTTTTCTATTGGATTCAAGTTGATAGGATTATTATCTTCTGAAATATAGCTGTTTGGCTCAAATAACCACTTGAAATTTGTTGTTTACTATATTCGTTTCTTCTTTTTTCTTGATTAGAAGTCTGCGCGTCTTCTGTGAATCTGGCTTCAATAAATCCCACCATGAGTCTAAGGATTTTAATTTCCTTACTTTTGAATTGATGTTTTTTTATGAGCTTCCTCACTTTTAGACATTCCCCATCTCTACTAGTTTTTTGGGATGAGTCCTCCCAAATATACTCACTTTATACTACAGTCACTATTACTCAGTAGCTCAACTCTAGTATCATTCTTGAACCAAGCCTTATGTGTTAGGACTAAGATGAGTATAGGCTCTCCCTTCTGTTCTCTAGACCTAGCTGTTTCAAGAAGCAATTGTTCCTTGTGTCCAAGAACTGCCTCTCTACACCTTCTCCTATCATGAGATTGACCATATTATAAGTACATAGTTTCAGGCATTTGTAATGGGGTGACTTGCCCTGTGGGCTACAGAACTTCAGGCTAAGCCAGCCCTGATTACAGGATGAGCCCCATCTGGGAGGAATCAAGTGATTCCAGTACAAAAGGAGCAGGCACTTGCAGTGAAGGAAACTTGTCTGTAGATGCTGTAGTGAGCAAGAAGACTCTTGCAGGGCCCTGAGTCAGCAGGGGAAAAGCTCAAGAAGCAGGAGTGAGTGACAAAAACTCTCCAGGCCTGGAGCCTAGGAGAAACTGCAGAGGCCTAGCTGGTAAGCCTGTGAAGAAGGACAAATGCCAGACAGAAGGTGCTGGGAAGCAGAAAGACTGTCACTCAGGGCGGTGGGGTTGTGCCCAGCTGAACCAGGGACAGAGACACCGAGTTTGTATTCTATTTTCCAAGACTTTGTGGTATTGTAGACCACTGGGGGAGACTCTGAACTAGGCTTGGGGCCTAGAAGGGACTCAGTAACTTGGTTCCCAGGAGGGGATTGTTTGAACTGAGTGAGTTCTTAAAGGGCCCTGAAGAGGGAGAAAACAGGAAAGTCTCCGCAAAGGTTCTACTCCTTTCCCCGCTGTAGTTCAGAGGATAGCCCTGCAGTTCAGGGCTCTCCCAGGAACTGCAGCAGGGAAAGGAGCAGAATGTGGGGCTGTCAGGCAGCCCCCCGCCAGCAGTCCCTCCCATGCGACTGTACCACCCCCAGCCCTGCACCCCCACCCTGCCCTGTCCTCCAGTGGCATGGCACCAAAAAAATAAAAGGCAATGCAATTAGGGTTACCATGTCCCAAGAGGCTGCATGTATAGAGGCAGCACATTTCTTACCTCCATGCTCTGTGCCTCTTACTACGCAGTTCTGGCCCTGCCATCCTGGAACCCTGTGTCCCCCACCATCTATAGATAACTGAAGGGTATAAACACCAAGGAGGTAGAGGTAGTCTGTTAGTGGGGACTTAAGGGAGCATAAGTGGCCGTGATGGGAAGGACTGAACAAAAAGGAAATTTCAGCTGGATACACACTTATTACTTATTTGTACTATGCTATAAAGACAGAGGGCCTGATTCTCTGCTGCTTATAGCTTTTATAGTTATTCCCACCGTTGCAAAGTGGGAGTAAAATGCTATGAGGTGAGAATGGCAGTTTTTTATATTCACTGTCCTTATTTTGCACAAGTGTAAGTGGCTACCTAAGCGGTAGAGAATCAAGCCCATAGAAGTGCTACATTCATGCATTTGTTTTGCTAATGCTGAGACCTGTTGCATTGTGCCACAGCTCACTGCTGAAAGAAATGCAGGTGTATTTAATGCTGGGATTAGAGAAAGGGCCAGAATTTGGGCCCAAATCTATGCCCGTTATCCATTTAGTGTCACTAGAGAGCTACAGAAAGCTGGTTTATAGAGCCTGCTGGGGATTAATTGTGCATAAGCGATTCCCATGGCAGCACACAGCCAGTGTCGATAACTCTTCCCCATCCTCTCTTGCCCTATTCAGAAGAAATGAGTCTACTAGGTTCTGGTGATCCCCACTGATGAAGCCTCTTGGGGGCTGCTATTCTAGCCCAAGTTAGATCAGCTCTGTGACTGCTTTAACTTGAAGAAAAGGAGTACTTGTGGCACCTTAGAGACTAACAAATTTATTAGAGCATAAGCTTTCGTGAGCTACAGCTCACTTCATCGGATGCATTTGGTGGAAAAAACAGAGGAGAGATTTATATACACAGACACAGAGAACATGAAACAATGGGTTTATCATACACACTGTAAGGAGAGTGATCACTTAAGATAAGCCATCACCAACAGCAGGGGGGGGAAAGGAGGAAAACCTTTCATGGTGACAAGCAGGTAGGCTAATTCCAGCAGTTAACAAGAATATCAGAGGAACAGTGGGGGGTGGGGTGGGAGGGAGAAATACCATGGGGAAATAGTTTTACTTTGTGTAATGACTCATCCATTCCCAGTCTCTATTCAAGCCTAAGTTAATTGTATCCAGTTTGCAAATTAATTCCAATTCAGCAGTCTCTCGTTGGAGTCTGTTTTTGAAGCTTTTTTGTTGAAGTATAGCCACTCTTAGGTCTGTGATCGAGTGACCAGAGAGATTGAAGTGTTCTCCAACTGGTTTTTGAATGTTATAATTCTTGACGTCTGATTTGTGTCCATTCATTCTTTTACGTAGAGACTGTCCAGTTTGGCCAATGTACATGGCAGAGGGGCATTGCTGGCACATGATGGCATATATCACATTGGTAGATGCGCAGGTGAACGAGCCTTTGATAGTGTGGCTGATGTGATTAGGCCCTATGATGGTATCCCCTGAATAGATATGTGGACAGAGTTGGCAACGGGCTTTGTTGCAAGGATAGGTTCCTGGGTTAGTGGTTCTGTTGTGTGGTGTGTGGTTGCTGGTGAGTATTTGCTTCAGATTGGGGGGCTGTCTGTAAGCAAGGACTGGTCTGTCTCCCAAGATCTGAGAGAGCGATGGCTCGTCCTTCAGGATAGGTTGTAGATCCTTGATGATGCGTTGGAGAGGTTTTAGTTGGGGGCTGAAGGTGATGGCTAGTGGCGTTCTGTTGTTTTCTTTGTTGGGCCTGTCCTGTAGTAGGTGACTTCTGGGTACTCTTCTGGCTCTGTCAATCTGTTTCTTCACTTCAGCAGGTGGGTATTGTAGTTGTAGGAATGCATGATAGAGATCTTGTAGGTGTTTGTCTCTGTCTGAGGGGTTGGAGCAAATGCGGTTATATCGTAGCGCTTGGCTGTAGACAATGGATCGAGTGGTATGATCTGGATGAAAGCTAGAGGCATGTAGGTAGGAATAGCGGTCAGTAGATTTCCAGTATAGGGTGGTGTTTATGTGACCATCGCTTATTAGCACCGTAGTGTCCAGGAAGTGGATCTCTTGTGTGGACTGGTCCAGGCTGAGGTTGATGGTGGGATGGAAACTGTTGAAATCATGGTGGAATTCCTCAAGAGCTTCTTTTCCATGGGTCCAGATGAAGATGTCATCAATGTAGCGCAAGTAGAGTAGGGGCATTAGGGGACGAGAGCTGAGGAAGCGTTGTTCTAAGTCAGCCATAAAAATGTTGGCATACTGTGGGGCCATGCGGGTACCCATCGCACTGCCGCTGATTTGAAGGTATACATTGTCACCAAATGTGAAATAGTTATGGGTCAGGACAAAGTCACAAAGTTCTGCCACCAGGTTAGCCGTGACAGTATCGGGGATACTGTTCCTGACGGCTTGTAGTCCATCTTTGTGTGGAATGTTGGTGTAGAGGGCTTCTACATCCATAGTGGCTAGGATGGTGTTTTTAGGAAGATCACCAATGGACTGTAGTTTCCTCAGGAAATCCGTGGTGTCTCGAAGATAGCTGGGAGTGCTGGTAACGAAGGGCCTGAGGAGGGAGTCTACATAGCCAGACAATCCTGCTGTCAGGGTGCCAATGCCTGAGATGATGGGGCGTCCAGGATTTCCAGGTTTATGGATCTTGGGTAGCAGATAGAATACCCCAGGTCCTGGCTCCAGGGGTGTGTCTGTGCGGATTTGTTCTTGTGCTTTTTCAGGGAGTTTCTTGAGCAAATGCTGTAGTTTCTTTTGGTAACTCTCAGTGGGATCAGAGGGTAATGGCTTGTAGAAAGTGGTGTTGGAGAGCTGCCTAGTAGCCTCTTGTTCATACTCCGACCTATTCATGATGACGACAGCACCTCCTTTGTCAGCCTTTTTGATTATGATGTCAGAGTTGTTTCTGAGGCTGTGGATGGCACTGTGTTCTGCATGGCTGAGGTTATGGGGTAAGCGATGCTGCTTTTCCACAATTTCAGCTCGTGCACGTCGGCGGAAGCAGTCTATGTAGAAATCCAGGCTGCTGTTTCGACCTTCAGGAGGAGTCCACCCAGAATCCTTCTTTTTGTAGTGTTGGCAGGAAGGTCTCTGTGGGTTAATGCACAAAGATGGACTACAAGCCGTCAGGAACAGTATCCCCAATACTGTCACGGCTAACCTGGTGGCAGAACTTTGACTTTGTCCTGACCCATAACTATTTCACATTTGGTGACAATGTATACCTTCAAATCAGCGGCAGTGCGATGGGTACCCGCATGGCCCCACAGTATGCCAACATTTTTATGGCTGACTTAGAACAACGCTTCCTCAGCTCTTGTCTCCTAATGCCCCTACTCTATTTGCGCTAAGTTGATGACATCTTCATCATCTGGACCCATGGAAAAGAAGCTCTTGAGGAACTCCACCATGATTTCAACAATTTCCATCCCACCATCAACCTCAGCCTGGACCAGTCCACACAAGAGATCCACTTCCTGGACACTACGGTGCTAATAAGCGATGGTCACATAAACACCACCCTATACTGGAAATCTACTGACCGCTATTCCTACCTACATGCCTCTAGCTTTCATCCAGATCATACCACTCGATCCATTGTCTACAGCCAAGCTCTACGATATAACCGCATTTGCTCCAACCCCTCAGACAGAGACAAACACCTACAAGATCTCTATCATGCATTCCTACAACGACAGTACCCACCTGCTGAAGTGAAGAAACAGATTGACAGAGCCAGAAGAGTACCCAGAAGTCACCTACTACAGGACAGGCCCAACAAAGAAAACAGAACGCCACTAGCCATCACCTTCAGCCCCCAACTAAAACCTCTCCAACGCATCATCAAGGATCTACAACCTATCCTGAAGGACGACCCATCACTCTCACAGATCTTGGGAGACAGACCAGTCCTTGCTTACAGACAGCCCCCCAATCTGAAGCAAATACTCACCAGCAAGCACACACCACACAACAGAACCACCAACCCAGGAACCTATCCTTGCAACAAAGCCCGTTGCCAACTCTGTCCACATATCTATTCAGGGGATATCATCATAGGGCCTAATCACATCAGCCACACTATCAAAGGCTCGTTCACCTGCGCATCTACCAATGTGATATATGCCATCATGTGCCAGCAATGCCCCTCTGCCATGTACATTGGCCAAACTGGACAGTCTCTACGTAAAAGAATGAATGGACACAAATCAGACGTCAAGAATTATAACATTCAAAAACCAGTTGGAGAACACTTCAATCTCTCTGGTCACTCGATCACAGACCTAAGAGTGGCTATCCTTCAACAAAAAAGCTTCAAAAACAGACTCCAACGAGAGACTGCTGAATTGGAATTAATTTGCAAACTGGATACAATTAACTTAGGCTTGAATAGAGACTGGGAATGGATGAGTCATTACACAAAGTAAAACTATTTCCCCATGGTATTTCTCCCTCCCACCCCATCCCCCCTATTCCTCTGATATTCTTGTTAACTGCTGGAATTAGCCTACCTTGCTTGTCACCATGAAAGGTTTTCCTCCTCCCCCCCCCCCTGCTGTTGGTGATGGCTTATCTTAAGTGATCACTCTCCTTACAGTGTGTATGATAAACCCTTTGTTTCATGTTCTGTGTGTGTATATAAATCTCTCCTCTGCTTTTTCCACCAAATGCATCCGATGAAGTGAGCTGTAGCTCACGAAAGCTTATGCTCCAATAAATTTGTTAGTCTCTAAGGTGCCACAAGTACTCCTTTTCTTTTTGCGAATACAGACCAACACGGTTGCTACTCTGAAACCTGCTTTAATGTCGATTGCCTTCATGCTCAGGATGGGTGCAAAACTACCTATTTCTCCCTCTTCTCAGATGCAGAGAGCATAGGCATGTGTGAGGTTCTGTCCCAATTTGTGCATTACATGACATGTTCATATATGGCTTGGTGCTTCAGACAGTGGAATTTTTTAAATCCTACGTGTGCATTTCAAAACACAAGAACTTTTCCCCAAGAATTGAGTCTAGTTAGAGAGATTAAGGCAGAGGGCAAACTCTTCTACTATATACAACTGTTCCCTCTTTCCAAAACTAAATAATCAAAACCGAACAACAGTACAGCATTTCTTCATGGACAGTACACTGCTCACTGGCTTGGAAAAAGAACTTGTAAAATGATGGGTAACAGCACCATCTGGTGATTCCTGCCATAACAGCAATCATTTTAAAAGCATGTATTAAATAGGTGCTGCCCTGAGGGTGCACCTCCACCTGATCAGCCTATGCACTATGGCCTACGTTTGCAAATCTGGGGATCTAAAATGAGGCACTTAAACAGGTGGTCTGATTTTTCTGAGCTGTTGTGCACCCACAGCACACGTTGAAATAATTAGTAATTGTGGTTGCCCAGCACCTCTAAAAATTGGGCCACTTTTATTGAAGTGCTTAGACTTAAGTACTGAGCTTTAAGCACCCATGTGTGAAAACTTCAGCCTTTGTCTTGAACTGTTCTGTCAATACCATTCTGGGAGGGACGATGTTCTCATCTACAATAGATATTTAGTACCCAAGAATGCTCTGGGTGCTAAATAAGGTAAAATTGAGAATATAACTGAACATAGATTTTACAGAAGACTTAGGAGACCATGGACACCCAAAACAAGTAAAATCAGAACGTGGTAAAAATGGGAAACATACAATATCTTATGAACAGATTGAGTTACAAAAGAATGTTAAGTTTTTTTTTTAAACTGGAATTTGTCAAACTGGAGCTTAGTTTGTGTTTGTTTTCATTCATTTTTTTACTATGTGCAAGAAATCTTTTTGATTTGTAGTTGAGATGCAGGAGGTTCTGTTATGGGTTGGTTTATACCTTCCGCTCTCCCCTTACTTCTACCCTAACTCTCTCTCAGAACATGTGCAAATTTCCTCAGTGATTGACTTGGTTTCACAATCTGTCTTGTGTCTGAACATCAAAAATAGAGGAACACCAGGGCCAGCCCTAGACTTTTTCACAAAATAACCTTCTTGCTTTGAAAGTGGTGTTGTCTTCTGGCTGACTTTCCAAAAAGTCCTGGAAAATTATTTTAAAAAATGAATATTTCAAACAATCAATTAAAAAAACCCCATTTTGCTAAAGTACTTGCACAAACTAAATGTAGATTGTGCACTGATCAACGCCCTAAAAGTGACTTAGGTGAAAGTGGCATTGAAGAAAAAATAATGCTAGATTTGTGACTTTAACATACTTTCATTCCTCACTTTCTGCGTTCGGTTTTATTTTCAGATACATACCCAGTGTCAGTATTACAGTCATACTTTGGAATCCCACGAGTTTAGCGGGTCATGGCTATTAAACATACCAAGATTTTTTCCATTTGTGAAATGAGCCTTAAAAAGCTGCAGACTCAAAAGAGATGTACATTTCCTCTGGAAAAAAACGAGGAGTCCTTGTGGCACCTTAGAGACTAACAAAGTCTAACAGACTAACATGGCTACCACTCTGATTTCCTCTGGAGACAATCCTATTTTGGGGTGAAAAGCTCTTTGCCTAAGCCTTGCAAGGTGCTGCATATCATCACCATTCACTGACTTCTGTGAGAGCTGAGAGTGCTCAGCCCTTTGGATTGGGACCTTTCTTGGATAAAACTTGATCTTAATCCAAATGATACAGGTTTTGGATATCGGAGTTCAGGACTTCAGATTTTACTATGGATGATATTCCAGAAATGTTTGCTAATCTTCTAGTGTTTGCCAGGAAATGAAAGTACTCATATTAAACAGAAATGCACCCCTTACCCAGTACAAAGTAAGAAATAGTCCAGTAAGATTAAGTATGCCCTTGCAGCTGGAGGTAAAAATAACTGAGCCCAATGAGAGCTATTGGAAGTGGCATCATTAACAGCACTAAAATGAGATTATGGATATATAGAATCTGAAGACTCGTGGTCTAGCAGGCCAGTGGATTGCCATTCTTTATCAAAAATAAATGAAATGCTCACCAGCCTGAATGTGCCAGTGAGCACAGTTTTTTGCATTTATCTGTATTTCATTGGATACTTTTGAATTCTACCTCCTTTCTTCATCACTGTGAATAACAACACTGTCCTGCCTGTCACTCGGGCCTGAAACCTGGTAGTCATTTCTGACTCGGATCTCTCTCTAAGTCCTTGCAACCAGGCTATGTCTTGCTGATTCTCTCTGCATAACAGATATGGCCTTTCTTATTTATCCACACAGCTAAGACTCTCCTCCAGGCTCTCATTTCCTTGCTGGCCTTCACAAATACAATCTTGGCCTTCATATCCATTCAAAATGCTGCTGCAAAGATCACTTTGCCCATGTCACTCCTCTCTTTGCATCCTTCCACTAGCTCCCCCTTCTCTAGCACACCGAACATCAGCTACTTTGTCTTCACTTTCAAGGCCCTTCACAGTCTATCCCCACTTTACTTGCCTCCCTTTTACTATTGAGCTGTCAGTGTTTACCTCCGATTAGGCCATGATATCAACCTCCATCACCCACCTATTAAACTTTCTAACACGCTCCTTCATGCTGCCTCACACTTGGGAGGTATTCCCTGTAAACATCCCCAAAGCTACTTCGTTATTCACCTTCAAATCCCTCCTTATACCTCTCCTTTGCTGGGATGCCTACAAAAACTTGACAATGGTTAGGCTGCTGGTGGGCTGAGATCACTGCTTGTCATACCAACCAATATTGTCTCATTGTTTTCTTGTACTCCTCCCCCCCCCCCCGTCTGTATCCCTATGTCTTTTACTTAAATTGTAAGCTCTGTGGGTCAGGGACCATCTTTTTGTTCTGTTTCTACAGTGCCTTGCACAATGGAGTACTGGCCTATGACCAGGGCTCTTAGGCACTATGATAATAGAAAGAGATCATAAGAATGTCAAAGATATTAGCATTTATAACCTCTGAAGATGTACACATGTGCCCCATGTGGGACTTTCTTCAGAAGTTTCTGTGCATCAAGAAACCATGCCTGCAATTTTCAAGGGGATGCCAGAGATATATTGTTTGAAGGACAACATGATTTTGTATGGATCAAGTTCAGAAGAACGTTAAAGGTAATATGTATGCTGAAGTATCACGGCTTTACTGTGAAATATGAACACAGTATTGCCAATACCAAATGTGCAAAAATCAGTCAGACAGCAAAATCATGAGTAGCTTAATAATCATGAAGTTTGAAAACACGTTTGTTTCATTTGTCTTTTGGTTTATGGTCCTCTGAGGTGCATTTGATGTATATGTTCAAGCTTTTCTCTACGATGATGAGGGCTAGTAACTTACTTTCTCTTTCTATAAAACAAAAGCTCAGATTATCCTGAAATAACATGACTCCAGGAACTGGCACCTTAAGAAAAAATATGAAACAGTGTGACTTGCAATAAAAATCATGAGCTGGCAACACGCTGAAAATGCCAGTTAAGTGCATGCTTGCTAGTGTTAATGGAGTCCACGTAATCACACGTGGGGCAATGAACCTCAAATGTGACTTTACTAAAAACCAGTGAGGAAACGCCTAGCTCTTGTGACAATGAGAAACTACACTCCACCTTGAGTTTCTGTAAATATTATTCCACGTTACTCTTCCAGAAAGGCAGAGCTATTAGCTTTTAAAGACAAAAACACAATCAGCAAAACTTTTTTTTTTTTTTTTGAGCTGTGCACACCAAGATTGAACTGTCACTCACACCTGGATCCCTCCACACTTGGATTCTGCCAAGCTGAGTCTGCCTGCCCGACATCTGGATTGGAGTTGGAGGCAGGGCTGGGCACTACCTTTTCCCTGTTATATAATTCCTCACTACCAGGCAGCCAGCATTGCAACAGCCTGATTTGTGCTAGTTTTTTCCATAGATTCATAGATATTAAGGTCAGAAGGGACCATTATGATCATCTAGTCCGACCTCTTGCACAACGCAGGCCACCGAATCTCATCCACCCACTCCTGCAAAAAACCTCTCACCTATGTCTGAGCTATTGAAGTCCTCAAATCGTGGTTTAAAGACTTCAAGAAGCAGAGAATCCTCCAGCAAGTGACCCATGCCCCATGCTACAGAGGAAGGTGAAAAACCTCCAGGGCCTCTTCCAATCTGCCCTGGAGGAAAATTCCTTCCCGACCCCAAATATGGCGATCAGCTAAACCCTGAGCATATGGGCAAGAATCACCAGCCAGATACCCAGGATAGAATTCTTTGTAGTAACTCAGATCCCACCCCATCTAACATCCCATCCCAGGCCATTGGGCCTATTTACCATGATTATTTAAAGATCAATTAATTGCCAAAATCATGTTATCCCATCATACCATCTCCTCCATAAACTTATTGAGTTTAATCTTAAAGCCAGATAGGTCTTCTGCCCCCACTGCTTCCCTTGGAAGGCTATTCCAAAACGTCACTCCTCTGATGGTTAGAAACCTTCATCTAATTTCAAGTCTAAACTTCTCAATGACCAGTTTATATCCATTTGTTCTTGTGTTCACATTGGTACTGAGCTTAAATAATTCCTCTCCCTCTCCGGTATATATCCCTCTGATTATATTTATGGAGAGCAATCATATCACCCCTCAACCTTTCTTTAGTTAGGCTAAACAAGCCAAGCTCCTTGAGTCTCCTTTCATAAGACAGGTTTTCCATTCCTCAGATCATCCTAGTAGCCCTTCTCTGTACCTGTTCCAGTTTGAATTCATCCTTCTTAAACATGGGAGACCAGAACTGCACACAGTATTCCACGTGAGGTCTCACCAGTGCCTTGTATAATGGTACTAAAACCTCCTTATTTCTACTGGAAATACCTCGCCTGATGCATCCCACGACCGCATTAGCTTTTTTCACGGCCATATCATATTCAACCAGGACCGACAGGATATGGCCCACGAGTGAAGCTTTTCTGGTGCATCTTGTCAAATCTATAAATCTGGGGTATGCGGAAGTCATAAAGCATTAGCTAATCCTATTGAAACAGGGACTTTATTTTGGGACATCTGACTACCCTTTGTATTCAGCCACCCTGTGCCCTGAAAGAATACCGCACTATCCCTATATTCCCTGCAGAAAATCTGGGTACATCTACACTGAATTATAAATCCACATCTATGGGACCCAGGCTTGTGGACTCAGTGATTCCAAGCCTGCACTTGAGCATCCATGCTCCACTGCAAACCTGGGTTTATAATTGCTGGACCCAGGTCTCCCAGCTATGCTAACTCATCCACATTGCGCTACACAGGCCTTCTGACTCAGGTCTGCAGGTAGAACTGTGCCCACACTGCAAAATGACAGGGCTTGGACCCAAGTCACAGCAGGACTCGGGGCACATCTTCACTACTGCACTAAATTGACTAAGTGCTGAACACTATTTAAATTTTTTGATGAAAAAGGGATTCATAACAAAGGCAATAATCAGAGTTCAAACGTCACTCCTTTTTGGTGACTCTTCACGCTGGATTGTCTCTTTTCCTTGTGCAAGCAGCCTACAGACTCCCCTGGGACCTGTCCTCTGGCCTCATTGTTGCTACTTATGGCCCAATTCCTAGAATATCGGTTATACAGTCTGCTTTTGTTTACCGTGTTTTATAAATTCTTAGTCCGAATAGAAAATGTGGATGTCAGTCTGAAGTTGCTCAGAAATGTGCTGTGGTGCAAATGCTGTCACTCACATTTAACTCCTGTAGCAAACACTTGTTAAACTACCCTGGAAGCTTAGGGAAAAGTTCCTGAAGCTGTGAAAGAGATGACTGGTTCAAATATCACCTCTTGATGGATGTTTAGATTCCCATGCAACTAACTAAGGTAATCAACCCCAATCTAGAAGGCAGGTGGAGAAGAGCTGTTTGAACCCTCCCCTTGTCTCCTTCCCCTCCCGCCACATAAATAAACAAAAAATTGAACTTTCATGACATCATTGCAGGCACAAAACTTGGCTTTCTAAAAGGACAAACCCAATGCCATCCACTGTACCCTACTGCCTTTCAGAGTTACTAAACCCATTTGGTTCATCCTATCTCTACCCCCTCTCCCAAAGGTTCCTAGGCACTACTGTCATATAATGCAAAACTTCAGTTTACATGTGCTGCATTGGTGTAAAGATGTTAAACAAGTAACTTATTCCATTTTCAAAGATCGATATCCATCTTCCCTTTTGAGGTGTGTTAGAATGATCTCAGTAACATCAGTTTAGCAGATGAATTTATAATGAGTTTAACACTGCTACATAACTTCTAGAATTGCCACAATTCCCCCAGCACCCTTAGTTCCAGCACCTATGAATTCCAGATCAGAATCATGAAATGCATGCAAAACTGTCATGTGGTAACATCCCTCTGCTGACCTCCCCCGAGTGTCAACTTCACTGGAAAATTTCATTTGGCAGCTATGTTTTGGAACAAATGAAAAGGTCTGATGTACTGGTTCCTTGGGGTACCAGACCTCCAACTGAAGCCAACACACCCCAACAAAACAAATTCAAGGAGTAAGGCAGTTCAGAAAAAGTTTCCATGAACTTTTTCATTTCACCTAAATATTTTGGCCAAAACTATAAATATTCTGATTTGGATATATTGCCACAATGCCTCATGTAAATTGTAGTTTAGTTGTTTCAGGTTTCCATTCTTTTCCACAGGCCAGACTATATCTCCCTGAATGCACTGTTGCCAGGGCCTCCAACCACACACTGCCTTCACTCTCCAAAATGGAAGTTTTGGTGCATCATGGGAGATGTAGTCTGGTGACAGAGTAGAATGGTGATACAAGGCAGCTGAATTAAAACTCACATGAGATAGCGTGGCAACTTTTTTTTTTCCCCTGAAATACTTCAATATTTGATTTTTCTCCCCAAAATTTAATTTTTCCACAGAGTAATCCCCCCCACTTTCCAACCAGGTGTAGCTCTGACACAGTCCTCTTTGGTGTTTCTACTGAGTGTCTCTGAAAACCCATACCTACGTCCCTGATGCTGGTCCTCTCAGGAGCTATTCCAAGTTGAGATGGTCTCCTGCCTGATAGGAGTTCTGATTTATTTCTACATGCACTAATCTGCAGTACTTTCTCCAAAGTATTTTCAGTCTGAAAATCTTTCTTTAAATTCCTTGGTGACAATGAGCTGCTTCTTTCCACACACCCTTCCACTCAGGAGCAACGTACTCGTTTGCCAAAATTCCCCCAAGATTCTAGTAATGAGACAGCACTCTCCTTTCTGCTGTGCAATTGTTCTTTTACTCAATGAAAAACACACTCAAGAATATTCAATGTCTTCTAATTTAATTTTTGTTAGGAACCAAAATAAAAATTGATGCGAAGCAAAAATGACAACTTAATCTTCATCTCTGCTGCCACTCAGGATGTGAAGGGCTTGGAAAGTCTGTGTGTCAAAGTAATTAATTCGGTACTGTGACTGCACAGAGTAGGTTATTTGCAATTATTGAAAAGGATGGTTGAGTCAGCATCTCTGTGGTTTTTTATATGCCTGGTCTGTGACTCATTCCACCACAAAACTTGCAAAGTATATTCAGTATCTGAAGAACGTCAAGAAAATTGCCCAAGGAATTTGTCAGCAGAAAGGAAGTTTCAGTGTTCGCCATGCGTTCCTGGTATGACTCTTTACTTTTCCTCCTTCCCAAGCAATTTTAAATGTGGGATGGCAGAGTGAAGGAGTGACAGCTAAAAGGAGACTAGGGCAATCTGAGCGGAACCACTTGGGCACCACAAGAGGCTCTGTGCAGGCAGGATCAGGGTCTTGGGTTTAAATTAGCCCCACTGTAATTCATAGGCTCATTTGTGTTGGATGAGAATATTTACTAGGATATTTACTCTCTTTCAACATCATGGTAGGATTGGTTTTTATCATCGCTAAACAATTCTTGATAGACAGGTGGCTAGCCAATAAACTGATGAATTGGAGGAAGCTAGGAAAAGAGCAATAAAAATAAAGAAGAATGTGGTGGGATATATTTTTAAGGGTTGTCTTCTGGTCAGTCCCTTTGTGAGGTCAACAAAGGTCAAATGGCTAGTAAACAATTGTACATCTACAAACAATACAATTTCACTTACAAGAACAATTCTGGGGGTTGGAGATTTTTTTTTATCCTTGATTTCCCACATAGAAATACCGATTCCACAAATGTGGTTTCATTGTTTTTTGGCAAGTTTAAAGGCTAAGTTTTGGCTGGAACTGCATGGGCGTGACAGGAGTAAAGAGAGTAGAGAGGTATCCTCAATCCCAATCCCTAGCCACCTGTATTGTTGGGGAGAGAGTAAATATCACAGCACTGATGGTAGCACTAGGCTTCCCAAAAGGGTCTTTGGTTCCATTCCCCTGCTATGCCAGCTGTCAGACCAAGGCCATCCTGAGTTATCTGAGAAGAAGGCATGTTGCACCGAGCAAAAAGATTGCTCGGTGCATCCATTCTGGCATGCTCTATCTCTGCACAGGTAGAGGCATTCCACCCTATGACTCTGATCCATTGGTTTCAAAGGGCTTTGGGCAGACTGTAAGGCTGGCAGAATGCCTCCACAACTTGTTACTTCATTAAAGCCTCTCCATACCTTAGAGTGCAGGCTGTGAGATTCAAAACCACCACAGAGCTGTCAATGTTTACAAAAAACTAATGCGTGAGCCCATTCCCCAGCACTAGGAATAACCTGGGGCATAATAAAGAGTTTCTTGGTTTGAATGTATCAAGTTGAATGTAATCAATTGCAGCAATATCACCATATTAACCAACATGTACTGCAAGAATTTTAATTTAATGGCAGGCTGTCCATTCTGATATACACAGATGAGGTTTCCCTTAGCTTTAACAAGTAAAAAGGCTTCAGAAGCAGGAAACTATTAACTGTTCACTACTCTTCAGATTTTGGCATTGGACACAAAGCCCCATAGCATTGAATGAGACATGGAGAATGACTATTGTTTGGTAAATGAAATCAGCAGCCTTAGTTTTGTGGCAGTAGAGGTGGAGTATATAGCAATACCCTTCAGTAAAGGGCCAAACACAATAACATTTTCTCACAGAAAAATGTTAACCCGGAGTTAAAGCTGCTGACATCTACTCCTAAACAACACAAATACTAAGACTGTGTTTACTTTAATGCCTAATATAATGGAGACTGACCTTGGCTGGGGACTCCAAGCTCTACCGTGATATAAATAACGTATCTTAGGCCTTGTCTACACCTAAAACTTAAGTTGACCTAGGTACATACCTCAGGGCTGTGAAAAACTTCCCATCCCTTGAGTGCCATAGTTTGACCTAATCCCCACCATAGATGCAGGGAGGAGGAAAACAGAAGGATTTTTTCCATCTACCTATCTACCACCTCTCTATGAGGTGATTTACCTACATCAATGGAAAAACCCCTTCTGTTGATGTAGGAAGTGTCTACATTAAGGTGGTACAGCAGCACAGCCGCAGAGACATAGCTGTGCTGCTGTAGTGTAGACATATCCTTAGACTCTTTAACAACAACAACAACAACAAAAAGTTTCCCACTATTGCTTCTGCCAGTGCAGCTTCATTGCCAGTAGCAATGGTGGGAGTGTAGATTGGTGATGTGATACAATGTCAGCAGCATAACTTTACCTGGTATATGCCTGCACTTAATGCTGAGGGGGTGATTCCCTGCTCAAGAAGATATTCCCTCACAAGCTCTGAGCTAGCACACTGAAAATAGAGCATAGCTACAGCTACACAATCAGCAGGATGGCTAGGCACTTGCACCACCATGGCTATGCTGTATGTTTAGTGTTCAAGCTCCCTCACAGCTAGTGCAGGTATGTCTCTTTGATCTGGGATTCGCACCCCGAGCTTGAAGTGTAGACGTACCCTTAGAATAGATTAAGATGGCAGAGTGACTATAATACCACAGGCCAGTCTCCACTAGCGATTCCAGTGTTACTAGAGGTGACACGTGGGGGCGGAGGGTGTGTAGGGTCATGTGCCCCCCCCAGATTTGATGCTTATCTTGTACTGAGCATGCTTACATGGACTGAGCATGCTCAGTAACACTGCTGAAGCAAACTGCCCTCACTCTGCCCCACACCACTATCATCAGGCACGGGTCATCTCTGAGAGTTATTACCAATGGTGGAAACAAAAGTCAAGAATTTTAAGAGAAAATTTAGTTTAGAAAAGACCTAAAATACAGATAACCCTGAGTTAGTAGGAAGACTGGTTTAGTATTTTAAGCAGTGGATTAAGTTCATTCCTGCCTTGGTCACAAGCACTGTGTGTGGCTTTGGGCAAGTCACATAATCTCTCTGTGATCCAGTTCCCCATCTGGAACATGCAGATATTAGTCATTACTTTTCCCTGCCCCTCTTTCTCAAGGGCACCATTTCAGGAAAATTTGAGGATGGGGGACAAAAATAGATGAATGACTGCCCATGGATGGCACAAAGGGGGAAGAGCATGTGTGATTACATCCCATTGCAACTGACTGCATTCTGTAGGGTTAGATCATAAAAGAATGATGTTTGTGAAACTGTACTTTTATATGTTTGAAGAAAACTTTATTATTGATTATATAGCTTGGGAAATTAGACTATATTAGCTTGCAAAGTCTGTGGTGGAGAGGGGCAAAAAGTGGAAGACCTAATGGAGCATGTAGACCTATAAAAAGTTTGCGGAGGGCTCAAACCAAGATAGGGTGGGCCCGCTGGGGCAACTGCCCCCTTTGCATTATGGCAACTGAGGTCACTGCTTTGTCTCTTTACAGCAAAGAGTGTCTGTGTGTTGTATGGTGCTTAGCACTATGGAATGCTGATATCAGCTGAGGTCTGTAATACAAATAAATACTCATAATGGGTAATCTGTCACCGATTTTTAGAAGTCACTTCATTCATATTATTTAAATCAGTACATTCACATGCAAGTACAAATAAGAAATACAAGCTAACAAATTTCGGTATGAGGTTGAAGTAGAAAGTTCCAGCTCCAGGGCATGCTCTCCAGCCTTACAGAAGCCAGCTACTGTTCACAGTATTGTCTTCCTCCTTCAAGGATTAGCATATTGGTCATACTGCGTCAGCCTAATGGTCTATGTAGCCCAGTATCCTGTCTTCTGACAGTGGCCAGTGCCAGATGCTTCACAGGGAATGAACAGAACAGAGAAATTTCTGCGTGATCCATTCCTTGTTGTCCAGTCCCAGATTCTGGCAAACAGAGGCTAGAGACACCGAGAGCATGGGGTTGCATCCCTGACCATTTTAGCTAGTAGCCATTGATGGACCTATCCTCCAGGAACTTCTCATTCATTTTTGAACACAGCTATACTTTTGACCTTCATGACATCCCCTGGCAATGAGTTCTGCAGGTTGACTGTACGTTGTGTGAAGAAGTACTTTTGTCTGGTTTTTAAACATGCTGCCTATTAATTTCATTGATGACCCCTACTGGTTGTGCTTTTATGTGAAAGGATAAATAACACTCACTTTCTCCACACCGGTCATGATTTTATAGACCTCCATCGTATCCCATCCTTAGTCATCTTTTTTTTTTTCCAGGCAGAACAGTTCCAGTCTTTTAAATCTCTCCTCATATGGAAGCTGTTTGATACCCTTCTCTGTACCTTTTCCAACTCTAATATATCTTTTTTGGGGATGGGGTGACCAGAAATACTGGCCGTATACAAGGTGTGGGCATACCATGGATTTATATAATGGCATTATGATATTTACGGTCTTACTATCTGTCCCTTTCCTACTGGTTCCTAACATTCTGTTCGCTTTTTTGACAGCTGCTGCACATCGAGTGGATGTGTTCAGAGAACTATCCACAATAACTTCAAGATCTCTCTTGAGTGGTAACAGCTAATTTAGATCTCATCATTTTGTATGTATAATTGGGATTACGTGTTCCAATGTGCATTATTTGCACTTATCAGTCTTGCATTTCATCTGTCATTCTCTTGCCCAGTCACCCAGTTTAGTAAGATCCTTTTGTAACTCTTCACAATTTTTGGACTTAAGTATCTTGAGTAATTTTGTATCGTTGGCAAATTTTGCCACCTCACCATCTACTCTTTTTCCAGATCATTTATGAATATGTTGAACAGCACTTGTCCCACTACAGATCCCTTGGAGACCCCACTATTTACCTCTCTCCATTATGAAAATTGATCACTTATTCCTACACTATGTCCTGTCTTTTAACCAGTTACTAATCTATGAGAGGACTTTGCTTAAGAGCCTTTGGTGAGGGACCTTGTCAAAGGTTTTCTGAAAGTACAGGTACGCTATATCCACTGGATCTCCCTAGTCCACATGTTTGTTGGCCTCCTCAAAGAATTCTAAGAGATTGGTGAGGCATGATTTCCCTTTACAAAAGCTGTGCTGTCTCTTCTCCAACAAATGGTGTTCATCTACATTTCTGATACTTCTGTTCTTTACTATAGTTTCAACCAATTTGCCTAGTACTGAAGTTAGGCTTACTGGCCTGTAAATTGCCAGGATTGCCTCTGGAGCCTTTTTAAAAAAATGGTGTCACATTAGCTATCCTGCAGTCATCGGGTGTCCAGAAGCTTATAGAAGTGGTAGGTTATATACCACGCTTAGGAGTTCTACAATTTCACATTTGAGTTCTTTGAGAAATCTTAGGTGAATACCATCTGCTCCTGGTGACCTATTACTGTTAAATGTATCAGTTTGTTCCAAAACCACCTCTATTGATGCCTCAATCTGGGACAGCTCCTCAGATTTCTAGCATAAGTTTCTGTGAGAAGGTAAAGCAGCAGGGCTAAAGGAAATCCTGCCCATCAAATGACTGTATGGGATATATAAGGAAGAGGAAGTTGGGTCTCGGGGAAAAGAGGGGAAGAGTATGCCCTCTTTTCTTCTGGCTGGTGGAGGAAAGGGACTTGGGTGTGAAACAGCCTACCAGCCTAAAGTTTCCCCCAGAATTCACTGAAGCTTCACTTAATGGGAATTTAAAACCCAATCAGCAAGGAAGCAATGGTAGAACAATCCCTGCAGCGTTACTAAGATGCCATGGGAGCCAGAGGACAAAGGATCCATCTGGCTCAACCGCTCCCTTCCCTCCCCATGTTCCACTGAGAGAATAATTCCCAACATTTTGATGGGGAAGAAATCTGAAGGCCCAAAAGTCTAATTTATGGAGTTTTTACAAGAAAAATACCTATGTAAGGGGACAACTAAACACATTGCTTTGGTGATAATGTGCATTGTTGTTCTCTCCTTCTGCATTTTCACTGAAATGTGTTCTGAGTAATACGGTCACCTGCTAATCAAAACCTGCTCTGCAATAATGAACTATTGTGTCAGCTGTAAAGTTCACAACATATTGCTCTATTGCACAATAATGTCTTTTTGCAGGTCGCTGACCTAGCTTTTCTTGCCATTTGCTTCTTCTGTTTTCTTAAGAAGAACAACTGTTCTTCATTAAAATATTTAGTCTGCATTCCTTACTGGCACATGTACAAATATGACTTCAACATCTGCTTCAAACCTCCCTGGCCTCCTATCTGAGTCTCCTTTTTATTTTTGTGATACCCAAAGGTACCTTATTATTTTCCCACAGAAGCCAATGGACATGTTACCATTGACTTTAGCGGAGATTGGATTAGAGTCTTCTTGAGTTTTGTCATATTTCCATTGCAAGTTGTTTTCTGGGTTTGTAATTTGTCCTGTACTGAGCTGGAGCTTGGCATGTACAGACTCTTGGCAATGCTGTACTTAAATTAGTTCTCATGTTTTTCATTTATAGATGGGCCAAGAAACAGTAAAAAGCCAGTGTGTTAAATCCTTGTTTTGTATAACTCAAGAGATAAGTACCTTAGTTTTTAATAAAATTAGTCTGATTCTATCGTGGTTGGATTACTTTTTAGTGATTTTTTTTTTTTTAAATGAGGCAGTATCTACGTCCCATCATATTAAAAGCCCAGAGGTAAGTGGGATACCCGGGAGGAAACACAAGGAGGAGAGTACAAGACAGGAAGCCTCCTGATTCATACTGAGAAAGTATGGCAATCAGCTAGTTTTCTTAGGTGCATGTACATGAATGCAATAAGCCTGGGAAACAAGCAGGAAGAATTGGAAGTCCTGGCACAATCAAGGAACTATGATATGATTTGGAATAAGAGACTTGACGGGGTAACTCACATGACTGGAGCACTATCATGGATGGGTATAAACTGTTCAGGAAAGACAGGTATGGGAGGAAAGGTGGAGGAGTTGCACTGTATGTAAGAGCAGTATGATTGCTCAGAGCTCCCGTTTGAAACTGGAGAAAAGCCTGTTGAGAGTCTTTGGGTTAAGTTTAGAGGCGAGAGCAACAAGGGTGATGCCGTGGTTGGCGTGTACTATAGACCACCAGATCAGAAGGATGAGGTAGATGAGGCCTTCTTCGGACAACTAAATGAAGTCTCCAGATCACAGGCCCTGGTTCTAATGGGGGACTTCAATCTCCCTGATATCTGCTGGGGGAGCAATACAGCAGTGCACTGACAATCCAGGAAGTTTTTGGAGAGCGTTGGGGACAACTTCCTGGTACAAGTGCTGGAGGAAACTAAGGGCGGTGCTCCTCTTGACCTGCTGCTCACAAACAGGGAAGAATTGGTAGGGGAAGTAGAAGCGGGTGGCAACATAGGCAGCAGTGGCCATGAGATGGTTGAGTTCAGGATCCTGAAAAAAGGAAAGTAGCAAAATATGGACCCTGGACTTCAGAAAAGCAGATCTAGACTCAATTAGGGAACGGCTGGACAGGATCCCCTGGGAGGCTAATATGAGGGAGAAAGGAGTCCAGGAGAGCTGGCTGTATTTTAAAGAAGCCTTATTGGGGGAGCAAGAATAAACCATCCCAAAGTGAAGAAAATAGCAAATATGGTAGGTGACCAGCTTGGCTTAACAGTGAAATCTTTGGTGAGCTTAAACTCCAAAAAGGAAGCTTACAAGAAGTGGAAATTTGGACAGATGACTAGGGAGCAGTATAAAAATATTGCTAGGGCATGCAGGGGTGTAATCAGGAAGGCCAAGGCACAATTGGAGTTGCAGCTATTAAGGGATGTGAAGGGTAACAAGAAGGGTTTCTCCAGGTATGTTAACAACAAGAAGGAGGTCTGGGAAAGTGTGGGACCCTTACTGAATCGGGGAGGCAACATAGTGACAGATGTGGAAAAAGCTGAAGTACTCAATGCTTTTTTTGCCTCGGTCTTCACAGACAAGATCAGCTCCCAGACTGCTGCACTGGACAGCACAGCATGGGGAGGAGGTGATCAGCCCTCAGTGGTGAAAGAACAGGTTCAGGACTATTTATAAAAGCCAGATATGCACAAGTCCATGGGTCCAGATCTAATGCATCCAAGGGTGCTGAGGGAATTGATTGATGTGATTGCAGAGCCATTGGCCTTTATCTTTGAAAATTTGTGGTAATTGGGGGAGCTCCCGGATGATTGGAAAAAGGCAAATATAGTGCCCATATTTTAAAAAAGGAAAAAAGAGAACCCGGGGAACTACAGACGGGTCAGCCTCACTTCAGTCCCCAGCAAAATCATGGAACAGGTCCTCCAGGAATCCATTTGGAAGCACTTGGCGGAGAGGAAGATGATCAGGAACAGTCAACACTGATTCACCAAGGGTAAGTCGTGCCTGACCAACCTAATTGATTTCAAAAATGAGAACTGGCTCTGTGGCTATGGGGAAAGTGGTGGATGTGATATATCTTGACTTTAGCAAAACTTTTGATATGGTCTCCCACAGTATTCTTGCCAGCAAGTTAAAAAAGTATGGATTGGATGAATGAACTATAAGGTGGATAGAAAGCTGGCTAGATTGTGGGGCTCAAGTGGTAGTGATCAGCGGCTCGATGTCTAATTGGCAGCCAGTATCAAGCAGAGTGCCCCGGGGTCAGTCCTGGGGCCGGTTTTGTTCAACATCTTTATTAATAATCGGGATGATATTAATTTCACCCTCAGCAAGGTCACAGATGACACTAAACTGTGGGGAGAGGTAGATATTATGGAGGGTAGGGATAGGGTCCAGAGTGACCTAGACAAATTGCAGGTTTCAGAGTAGCAGCCATGTTAGTCTGTATCCTCAAAAAGAAAAGGAATACTTGTGGCACCTTAGAGACTAACAAATTTATTTGTGCATAAGCTTTTGTGAGCTACAGCTCACTTCATCGGATGCATTCCAAATTGGACGACTGGGCCAAAAGAAATCTGATGAGGTTCAACAAGGACAAGTGCAGAGTTCTGCACTTAGGAAGGAAGAATCCCATGCACCGCTACAGGCTGGGGACCAACTGGCTAAGCAACAGTTCTGCAGAAAAGGACCTGGGGATTACAGTGGACGAGAAGCTGGATATGAGTCAGCAGTGTGCCCTTGTTGCCAAGAAGGCCAATGGCATATTGGGCTATATTTGTAGGAGCTAATTAGTAGGATCAAGAGACGTGATTATTCCCCTCTATTCAGCACTGGTGAGGCCACACCTGGAGTATTGCGTCCAGTTTTGGTCCCACCGCTACAGAAGGGATGTGGACAAATTGGAGAGAGTACAGTGGAGGGCAATGAAAATTATTAGGGGGCTGGGGCACATGACTTACAAGGAAAGGCTGAGGGAACTGGGGTTATTTAGTGTGCAGAAAAGAATGAGGGGGGATTTGATAGCAGCCTTCAATTTCACTTGGCGGGTGGTGAAGCACTGGAATGGGTTACCTAGGGAGGTGATGGAATCTCCATCCTTCTAGGTTTTTAAGGCCCGGCTTGACAAAGCCTTTGCTGGGATGATTTTGTTGGGGGTTGGTCTTGCTTTGAGCAGGGGTTGGACTAGATGACCTGCTGAGGTCTCTTCCAATCCTAATCTTCTATGATTCTAAAAACCAAAATGTTTCACCATTTCATTCTGTAGATTCTGCACCCCCAAATTACACAGGCCTTCTTTGACTGCAATGGGAGTCTTATACTGCAAAATATGAGACCAGTCAGTGCATAGTTTACATGGAAAAAATACTATCCAATATAAGGACCAACAGAGACTTGTTGCCAGCTTGCAGTGCCACCTATCCCCTATGGCAGTGCAGCTTCATGATTGTCTCCCACAGTGCCTGTATGGTAGCTTTTATGGAGGGGACCACGACCTAGATAGTTGCTGGGCTCTACTTCTTCCTGCCCCAGACCAATACATATGAAGACTCCAGCCCCTCAAGTTTTTCTGTGGAAGAGCTTCTGCAGGATGAGAAGAAACCAATGCTCCTCCCTTTCTGTTTGTCCATGCTAGTTTCTGATGATTGTGGCTCTGGTCACAGAAGGCCTATTCATCATTATCCAGGAATGGGCTAACATTCAAGGACTTTAATTCATATATAAATTGTAGATGGAAAATTCCTATTAGGTCCCATCTAGTCTATCTTCAGAGACAAGGGTGTTTCCTACAGCATACTCTCTAGGGCTTGTCTGCCCTTGATGCAAATGATTCAAGTGATGGGTCTTTCTCTGTTCCCACCAATAATCGGGGTTCATAGGCTGCACTACACTGGCTGAAAATCAGTCTATTTCAGATAATGTTGGTGAGTGTTGTACAGTGAAAAAAATTACATTAATAATGCAGTTAGATGAGCATCTCTGTCACTTCAGATGTGCATATTATGTATCAGATTTTTTTCTACTGTGAAACAATATTTCCTCCCTGCTCAAACTTGACTAAGAAAATTACAACAGAAAAGAAGTGAATTATGTAAAGATATGTCCTGGCCATCTGACAATCTCATCATCTTCCCACTAGGCACAGTGCCAACTTTATCACAGCACAGAGCTCAGGCTAATATGAATCATCTGATAACCTCCTCATTGTTCATTGACCTCAACCTTGGACCAAAATAAACATACATTAAATGACAAACCTATACTTGGCGCTCGCTCGCTCGCTCATGTCTCTGAAGCTCTGAACAGCGTAGCAGACTCAGTAGCTTCACTGTGTTTCCATCCTGTGGTTGTGAGTTATAGAATGGGAGCAAAGTCACACAGTATTCTTGCTGCTTGTTCTTTAGAGTGGGTCTGATTCTGCTCTCACTGCAGTTCTATGCTGCTGTAGCTCCCCTGAAATCAATGGAGCTGCTCTTAATTGACACAGGCGTAAGTGAGAGCAGGAGCCAGGCCCCGTTTGTCCATTGCTGTGGTGTAACAGACATTTCAGATCTATTCTTTCTCTGAAGGCAGCATACCTCTCTTCCACACTGTCTACTTATAGTTCCCCCAGCCATTAGTAATGGATGCAAAGAGCATTGTAATTCGTATACAGGATTGTAGAGTACAATTAAACTCCAGGGTCAAATGGCACATGTATCTTGGTGATCTCCAAGATGAGCATGTGTAACTCATGGGAGAGTGTGTGTGTGTTTGTGTGTGTGTGTGTGTGTGTGTGTGTGTGTTAAGGATTTACCTCTCCTCCCACTATACCTGATGCACCGAGGATATAAGTTTCTTATGGCTCTGTAGGTAGGGCAGTATCAGTTCATGCTTTTAGGTCTGGAGGTCTCTGGTTCAATCCTTAGTGTGTTGGCCAAGATGGTGGCTGTCACATGTGAAGGGAGCCTGAATACAGTCCATAGATTAAAGCACAGGACTGGGATGAAGGAGACCAGAGTGCTACTTTTAGCTCTGACACTGATGTGCTGTGTGTTCTTGGGCAGTTACGTAAACTCTGCCTCCCCCCCCCCCCCCGCCCTCCATACATAAAACAGGGATGATATTTACCAAGGGCAAGATTTTGAATGCTCAGCCTGAGATAATTTAAAGGGCCCTGATTTTCAAAAACTGCTGAGAATTTACCCTCTCAAGATCACTGGCCATCTTTCAAAGCCTTGGTCTACATGTGATTGAATTATTCATTGTAGATAAACTATCTCATGAATTTTAGCTTCTTTTGTTTTGGGATTCATTTGCACACTGATCCTGACTTCTTTGAATGAATTCATTATTTGTAACTATTCACTGAATTATTTGTGAACTAGTGTCATCCCATGAAGTGTTCATGAACTAGTCACTCTGACTTCCACTATTCACCATTTATGCTTTGTGATTGGTCACCTAAGTCACATGGCATTGTTTCTGTAGTGGACTGGATGACTGAAACTTTTTAAGCAGAGTAATAATGACTGAGGAATAGTGAATAACACTGTCTGGTATGAATTTTTGGATAAATAAACAGGCAGAGATCAAATTATTATGAACAATGAATTAATATGACCAAGTATAATAGTTACTCTAATAATAATTACTATGTGAAGAAGGCCACATAACATACTTAGATGGATATTTGCAAATTGCTTTTTGCACGACTTGAGCAGCTCTAATATTTATAGGATTTTTTGGCATGGTTGGTAGATTAATCCATCAGTGTTTCCAAAGTGCTTTCAGAGTCTTAAAGGGAAGATGCTATTGAAATGCAAAGTAGTGGTAGAGTATTATTTCTGGAACACTTTCCAGAAAATGTTTGCAGACTGTCCGAGCAAACTTGCAATGCTGAATCCAACCTTCTTGAGCATAAAGGAGACATGGTACTGGAGAGAAAATGGATATGTTCAGGGAATCATACTTCCAGCCCACTCACTTTTTTGGGCCTCCAGAACTGTGTTGGGAAATGAGCCTTATTTGTGAAACTTACTGCACATCTTATTCCACACACAGTTTGAGAGATTCATCTGCAAGTCACTTTGCCAATAATGTACACATTCTCAATTTCTTAGGGTGGGATCACAAGTTCATTGAAGTCAATGGAGCAACTCTTACCAACTTCTGGTTTTGGATCAGGCTCTTGAGCTTAAATTTAGAAAAGTAACTAGTGATTCTGAGTGCCTTAACTTTTGAGTCCCCAAATAAAGACAACTTGAAGGGGCCTGATCTTTAGAAGTGGTAAACCCTCACACTCTGAAAATCAGGCCTCTAAGTATGAGACAAAAAGTGAGACAAGCAAAATCATTTTTGAAAATGTCCATTAGGCCTTAATGCAAAAGGTTTTCCCAACCTACTTTCCCCACCCCCCCATACAATTCCCTGGAAATACACACATATAAATCGCAGAGAGAGAGTTTAAGATTATGACCATAGTACCTCAGATGGAAATTCTGAAGGAAAAGAAATTAAACACTTTGATTTTGCTCATTAGACATTAAAACACATCCTAAGAAACCAATGAGACAGGTGGGTAATCCTTACTTCTTGTAAACCCTTAATTAATTCCCTGGTACAGTTCTTCTTTTTCAGTGAATGACAATCAGTTGGGGCCTGAGGAGAAAGCCCTTCATAATGATTCTTGCTTTCTCCTCCCCATCCCTGTGTCTGATTTGCTAGATTAGTTTGTTTAATCTCATTTATATTGTGCTAATGGCTGTGGTATTTAGGCACCAAATGTCAAATTTACAAAGGTATTTAGGTACCTAGATGAATTTTCAAAAGCACCTATGAAGATTAAGTGCCTCACTCCCATTGACTTCAAGAATTTCACTCTGGGTGCTGCTAGCTACAGTGTCCCTATCAAACATAGCTGATGGGGAGCACTGGAGTGAGAGAGCCAGGGTCCAATCAACTGAGGACTTTAAATAGATGTAAATCTAAATTGTTCTGCTTGCCCAAGTTGGTCTACCAGAACAGCCTAGCCCATCTCATCTCACTTCTAATCTAACCCAGAGATCAAATTCTGCACACAGTTACACCCACCCAACCCCACTGATGTCACGGAAGTTTGCTGAAGTGCAATTTAGGCAGATTTTTATTTGTTATCCTAGTGTAACATTGGCTTCTGTAGAGTTTTTCCAGATTTACACTGGGGTAACAGAGCATAGTCTGGCCCTAAATATTTTGAATGTACCTATCGACATAGTGTCTAGATGCTGAGTTAAACAGAAAACCATCTCAGAAGAAAACCAAGCAAATATTTTTTTTGCTGGAGGCTGATTCCTTTACATTCCTGTATGTAAGAAGCTGGGGACCAGAGCTGCCGCAGATCTTTTAAAAGATGGTATAAACCAAGAAAAGAGTCATCTCTGTGATGGATTTGGGTCTGATATGATTTTAACTAGAGCTGGTCAGGAATTTTGCTCTGGAATAATTTTCTGATTGGAAAAAGGTCTTTTCATAAAATTGACAATAGCCTTCCAGGCAAACGGAAGAAATTTCAAGTTTCCTTATAGGAAGAGTGATTTTTTTTTTTTTTTTTTTTTTTTTTTTTTGGTAAAATTTTCCTATGGAAATGGCCCATTTCACTTTGTGCCTGCCTGGAGAAGGTGAAATTGACAAGAGCCCCATAGGCAGACAGCCTGCCTGGGCAGGGAGGCAGAAATACTGAGAAGAGTTCAGCCTCTGGCAGCCTGCCTGGAAGGCTTTTATCAATTTCCCTTTCTCTCTTCATGCAGGAAGTGAAACTAACAAGAGTCTTCAGGTGAGTATCTGGCAAGCCAAAAAACTCCATTTCAGTTATCCCAAAATTGAATTTTGGTGGAGATCCCTTACTGTGCTCAGGATGGAAAACGTTTTAAAAGTTTGAAATTGTTTGTGGAAAGGGATTTCCATTTTCCAGGCTGCTCTCATGTTAACCTTACAAGATATGATTTTGGCAGGTACATGGAGGACTCCAGAGAACACCACAGACTAGTCACCCAGATAGGTACCCCCAGAGTAACTACCTTAGTATCATTATGAAGCAGAGCACACAGAAAACCCTGGGGTGATGAATCTGGGAGTGGTGTTTCTCAGGGATATGATTTGGTCAGGTCTATAAGGCCAGATGATTTCACCAGCAGGGAGCAGCCCATATAGGGTGATACAGCAAAGCCTCACCAATAAGGCTGGTCACTGTCAACTGGCTCCACCCATGATCTTCTGTATAATTTAGGAATAAACTGCAGATGGGCCTTCCCTTACACAAGTAAATGGAATGGCAGCTGCTATCTCTAAAACAATCAGTAAGTGCCAAATAGACTTACAGATAATATTGGAGAAACATCAGTAGCAAAACAACTTAATGCAATTTGAGCAGTAGTGATGTTCTTTTAATAAATCAGGGAAACCGATGAGTCCACCAAAAGGTAAATGAATGATTTGTCATATGAGCATGTGAAGAAGATTAGAAAGAGAACAGTCCAGTTTCAGAAGATGGAAACCTGCCAGAAGCGCATATCAAGAGGGTTATAAGAAGTGATTGCTTTTCTGGAAGAAGGCTGACTTCCATTCTCTTTCATTGATAGACAATTAAGCATGTATTGTGGATAATATAGAATGTCAGAGTTGTTAATAAGAAAGTTCCATATCTTTAAAAGTTTCTGAGAAGGGTGATAAATGAATGTCAGCCTTTATTAGTTCATTTTAGTGTTTTTAAATTTTTGGATAAAGCAAAGATTCTGCTCTCTCTATGTATTTGGTGCAACCCAATTGAATGCCTATCTAGTCTCAACTCAGAGAAGGTGCCATTTTAAAAAACGATTTAGGGTCAGTTTTTGCAAAATCTCTTTTTATGTCCATACTATTGTGCCTTCAAATAAACTTGAGAGAAAATTATGACATCTAGGAATGAGATTTTTCAAAAACACTCAACACTGGCTAGCTCTGATCCCAGTGGAAGAAGTCTTCATTGGGAGCAGCTGGACCAATACTGAATTATTTGTATGTGTAGAGGCTTGGAGGGGCTTTTTGCTGGGAGAGAAGCTGAGCCCTGATTGGGGGCGGGGCTCCTCTGACTAGGGGTCCTATAAAGGTAGCTAGCCAGTCAGGCAGCGGCACAGATGGCTATAGTGGCACAGGAGCTAGCGAACAGAGCTGTAAACAGGGGAGTGTCAGTGGGAGTTTGTATTGTGGTGCTTGTTTGGGGTTTGTTTTTGCTGTGGGTGGTGGTGTTTTGGTGTGGTTTGTGTTTCCCAGATTAACAGGATTTAGGTGGGAAGGCTATGACAGATACAGAGGCAGCAGTGGGAGTAACCTATGTAGTGGAAGACAGAATGAAGATGACTGGATGTGGAAGCTGCAATATGTACATGATCCTGGAGGGGGTACCTGGTAAGAGTTTTTTGTCTGCATGAAATGCTGTCTGATAGAGCTGATGGAGGAAAAGATCCGCGGTTTGGAGATGCAGGTGGAAAGACTGGTTGAGTTTAGAAAGGGGTTTGATCAGATTATGGAGCAAAGACATGCAGTATCTGAAGGAAAAAGCTCAGACTTGCAGATGGAAGAGGACTGAGGAATTCTGATTGGAGACTGGGTGAGGAAAGTGGTCAATGGAAGCATGTGACTAAAAGAACCAGGCAGAGGAAAAGATGGGCTAGTGAAGGAGAAATAGAGCTCAAGAACAGGTCTGCAGAGTTGAAAAATGAAGGGGCTCCGAAGGTAGTCACTGAAGGTGGAAGGGCAAGGAAGAAAAGAGCGGCTAGCCCTATAGGAAAAGGGGAAGAGTCAATGGAGACTGCATCAAATATGAGCCCCAGGAGGATACAGGATGGGTTGAAGAGGATTACAAGGGAGAATAGGAATGGAAAGAACTTGCAGCCAGAGGGAACAGGGGATAGACTGGAGAATAGACCTGACTTTTCCTGGTGACGGTGCTATGTAATCGGGGACTCTTTACTGAGAAGAATAGACAGGCCTGTAATCAGAGGTCATCCAGAGAATAGAAGGGTGTGCTGTCTTCCAGGTGCTAAAATACAGGATGTAGACCTGAAGTTGAAAAGGATCCTAAAGGGAGTGGGAAAGAATCCCCTAATTATCCTTCATGTGGGAACAAATGATACGACTAGATTCTCTCTGGAACGTATGAAGGAAAACTATGCCAGACTTGGGAAGGCACTTAAGGAAATCAAGACTCAGGTGATCTTCGGTGGGATTCTGCCTGTTCCTAGAGAAGGGCAACAAAGGTGTGACAAGATTATGACCATCAACCAGATGGCTCAGGCAGTGGTGCTATAAGGAGGGCTTTGGGATGTATGGCCACTGAGAGGCATTCATGGACAGAGGACAGTTCTCTCAGGATGGACTTCATCTGCGTAGGGAAGGAAATAGACTTCTAGGATGGAGGCTGGCACAACTGATAAAAAGAGCTTTAAACTAGGAATTTGGGGGAGATGATTGGGAGATGTCCAGGTAATCTCCACGCCAGATTTTAACATTGAGAGGAAAGAAAACAAAGTAAGAGAGGATACAACCGTGGGTAGGAGAATGGACATAAGGAGGAAGGGCAGTGTAGATACCAGTCTAATAGGTCATACTGGCTATAGAATGTCTGTGCCTAATCAGGTAAAGAATATAAGTGAGGCCAAACAGCAAAAATTAAGATGTTTGTACACCAATGTGAGGAGCCTAGGTAACAAAATGGAGGAATTAGAGCTCCTGGTGCAGGAAGTGAAACTAGATATTATAGAGATAACAGAAACATGGTGGAATAATAGTCATGACCGGACTACAGGTATTGAAGGGTATGTGCTGTTTAGGAAAGACGGAAATAAAGGTAAAGGTGGTGGAGTAGCATTGTATATCAAGGATGGAGTAGAATGTAAAAAAATAAGAAGTGACGGAATGGATGGATTTGGGATGCATCAGGAGAGGCATTTCCAGTAGGGATAAGGAGGTTTTAGTACCATTATACAAGGCACTGGTGAGACCTCACCTGGAATACTGTGTGCAGTTCTGGTTTCCCATGTTTAAAAAGGATGAATTCAAACTGGAGCAGGTACAGAGAAGGGCTATTAGGATGATCCGAGGAATGGAAAACTTGTCTTATGAAAGGAGACTTAAGGAGCTTGGCTTGTTTAGCCTAACTAAAAGAAGGTTGAGGGGAGATATGATTGCTCTCTATAAATATATCAGAAGGATAAATACAGGAGAGGAATTATTTCAGCTCAGCACCAATGTGGACACAAGAACAAATGGGTATAAACTGGCCACCAGGAAGTTTAGCCTTTAAATCAGACGTAGGTTTTTAACCATCAGAGGAGTGAAGTTTTGGAATAGCCTTCCAAGGGAAGCAGTGGGGACAAAAGATCTATCTGGTTTTAAGATTCTACTTGATAAGTTTATGGAGGAGATGGTGTGATGGGATAATGGGATTTTGGTAAGTAATTGATCTTTAAATATTCAGGGTAAATAGGCCAAATCCCCTGAGATGGGATATTTTCTGTAGTATCTGGCTGGTGAATCTTGCCCATATGCTCAGGGTTTAGCTGATTGCCATATTTGGGGTCGGGAAGGAATTTTCCTCCAGGGCAGATTGGAGAGGCCCTGGAGGTTTTTCGCGTTCCTCTGTAGCATGGGGGCATGGTTGACTTGAGGGAGGCTTCTCTGCTCCTTGAAGTCTTTAAACCATGATTTAAGGACTTCAATAGCTCAGACATGGGTGAGGTTTTTCATAGGAGTGGGTGGGTGAGATTCTGTGGCCTACACTGTGCAGGAGGTCAGACTAGATGATCAGAATGGTCCCTTCTGACCTTAGTATCTATGGATAAGACAGAGTCCGTCTGGGCAAAAATCACATTGGGGAAGAAAACTACTAGAGCCTCCCCTGTGATAGTACTTGGGGTGTGCTATAGACTGCCGGGATCTAATTTGGATATGGATAGAGCCCTCTTTAATGTTTTGAATGAAGAAAATACTAATGGAAATTGCGTGATCATGGGAGACTTTAACTTCCCAGATATAGACTGGAGGACAAGTGCTAATAATAATAGGGCTCAGATTTTCTTAGATGCAATAGCTAATGGATTCCTTCATCAAATAGTTGCTAAACCGACAAGAGGTGATGCCATTTTAGATTTGTTTTTGGTGAGTAGTGAGGACCTCATAGAAGAAATGGTTGTAGGGGACAGTCTTGGTTCAAGTGATCATGAACTAATTCAGTTCAAACTGAATGGAAGGATAAACAAAAATAAATCTGACTAGGGTTTTTGATTTCAAATGGGCTGACTTTCAAAAATTAAGGAAATTAGTTAGGGAAGTGGATTGGACTGAAGAATTTATGGATCTAAAGGCAGAGGATGCCTGGGATTACTTTAAATCAAAGCTGCAGAGGCTATCGAAAGCCTGCATCCCAAGAAAGGGGAAAAAAATCATAGGCAGGAGTTGTAGGCCACGCTGGATGAGCAAGCATCTCAGAGAGGTGATTAAGAAAAAGCAGAAAGCATACAGGGAGTGGAAGATGGGAGGGATCAGCAAGGAAAGCTACCTTATTGAGGTCAGAACATGTAGGGATAAAGTGAGACAGGCTAAAAGTCAAGTAGCGTTGGATCTTGCAAAGGGAATTAAAACCAATAGTAAAAGGTTCTATAGCCATATAAATAAGAAGTGGGACCGCTAAACACTGAGAGTGGAGTGGAGGTCAAGCATAATCTAGGCATGGCCCAATATCTAAACATACTTTGCCTCAATGTTTAATAAGGCTAAAGAGGATCTTAGGGATAATGGTAGCATGACAAATGGGAATGAGGCTATGGAGGTAGATATTACCATATCTGAGGGAGAAGCGAAACTCGAACAGCTTAATGGGACTAAATCGGGGGGGCCCAGATGATCTTCATCTAAGAATATTAAAGGAATTGGCACATGAAATTGCAAGCCCATTAGCAAGAATTTTTAATGAATCTGTAAACTCAGGGGTTGTACCGTATGACTGGAGAATTGCTAACATAGTTCCTATTTTTAAGAAAGGGAAAAAAAGTGATCCGGGTAACTACAGGCCTATTTGACATCTGTAGTATGCAAGGTCTTGGAAAACATTTTGAAGGAGAAAGTAGTTAAGGACATTGAGGTCAGTGGTAAATGGGACAAAATACAACATGGTTTTACAAAAGGTAGATCGTGCCAAACCAACCTGATCTCCTTCTTTGAGAAAGTAACAGATTTTTTAGACAAAGGAAACGCAGTGGATCTAATTTAACTAGATTTCAGTAAGGTGTTTGTTATGGTGCCACATGGGGAATTATTAGTTAAATTGGAAAAGATGGGGATCTATATGAAAATTGAAAGGTGGATAAGGAACTGGTTAAAAGGGAGACTACAGCAGGTTATACTGAAAGGTGAACTGTCAGGCTGGAGGGAGGTTACCAGTGGAGCTCCTCAGGAATGAGTTTGGGGACCACTCTTATTTGATCTTTTTATTACTGACTTCGGCACAAAAAGTGGGAGTGTGCTAATAAAGTTTGCAGATGATACAAATCTGGGAGGTATTACCAATTTAGAGAAGGACCGGGATGTCATACAGGAAGATTTGGATGACCTTGTAAAGTGGAGTAATAATAATAGGATGAAATTTAATAGTGAGAAGTGTAAGGTTGTGCATTTAAGGATTAATAACAAGAATTTTAGTTATAAGCTGGAGACGCATCAATTAGAAGTAACGGAGGAGGAGAAGGACCTTGGAATATTGGTTGATCACAGGATGACTATGAGCTGCCAATGTGATATGGCCATGAAAAAAGCTAATGCAGTCTTGGGATGCATCAGGCGAGGTATTTCCAGTAGAGATAAGGAGGTTTTAGTACCATTATACAAGGCACTGGTCAGACCTCACCTGGATTACTGTGTGCAGTTCTGGTCTCCCATGTTTAAGAAGGATGAATTCAAACTGGAACAGTACAGAGAAGGGCTACTAGGATGATCCGAGGAATGGAAAACCTGTCTTATGAAAGGAGACTCAAGGAGCTTGGCTTGTTTAACCTAACTAAAAGAAGGATGAGGGGAGATATGATTGTTCTCTCTAAATATATTTGAGGGATAAATACCGGAGAAGGAGAGGAATTATTTAAGCTCAGTACCAATGTTGACACAAGAATAAATGGATATAAACTGGTCATTGGGAAGTTTAGACTTGAAATTAGATGAAGGTTTCTAACCATCAGAGGAGTGAAGTTTTGGAATAGCCTTCCAAGGGAAGCAGTGGGGGCAAAAGACCTATGTGGCTTTAAGATTAAACTTGATAAGTTTATGGAGGAGATGGTAGGATGGGATAACATGATTTTGGCAATTTAATTGATCTTCAAATATTTATGGTAAATAGGCCCTATGGCCTGTGATGGGATGTTGGATGGGGTGGGATCTGAGTTACTACAGAGAATTCTATCCTGGGTATCTGGCTGGTGAATCTTGCCCATATGCTCAGGGTTTAGCTGATTGCCATATTTGGGGTCGGGAAGGAATTTTCCTCCAGGGCAGATTGGAGAGGCCCTGGAGGTTTTACGCCTTCCTCATTGCATGGGGTACGGGTCACTTGCTGAAGGATTCTCTGCTCCGTGAAGTCTTTAAACCACGATTTGAGGACTTCAATGGCTCAGACATAGGCGAGAGGTTTTTCGCAGGAGTGGGTGGGTGAGATTCTGTGGCCTGCGTTGTGCAGGAGGTCGGACTAGATGATCATAATGGTCCCTTCTGACCTTAATATCTATGCTTCTGCTGATACCATCTCAGCTATCTAATTACCTGATTGTGCCCACAGATCAGGTAGCTAGGGGTGGGATCCACAAAGGGACTTAGGCTGAGCTTCATGGTGCCTAACTTGTAAGCTCCAGAAGAATCACAGGAACAACACTTTGGTCCACAATGGCCGTATTTAATAGATTCTAAACCCCAAAGGGACCATTGTGCTCATCTAATCTGATCTACTGTGTAGCACAGGCCATAGATCTTTCCCACAATAATTCCTAGAACATATATCTTTTAGAAAAACATCCAGTCTTGATTTAAAAATGGTCAGTGATGGAGACTCTGCCATGACCCTTGGCCAACTGTTGCCATAGTTAATCATTCTCGCTGTTAAAAATCTACACCTACACCTTATTTCCAGTCTGAATTTGTCTAACTTTAACTTCTACTCATTGGATTGTGTTGTACTTTTTAATGCTAGATTGAAGAGCCTCTTATTAAATTATTGTTCCCCATGTAGGTACTTGTAGACTGAAATCAAGTCACCCCTTAATCTTCTCTTTGTTAAACTAAATAGACTAAGCTCCTTGAGTCTATCTAATCCTTTAATCATTTGTGTGGCTCTTCTCTGAACTCTCTCCAATTTATCAACACCATTCTTGAATTGTGGGTACCAGAACTGGAAGCACTATTCCAGTAGTGGTCACACCAGTGCCAAATACAGAGGTAAAGTAACCTGTCTACTCCTATTTGAGATTCCTCTGTGTATGTATCCAAGGATCACATTAGCTCATTTGGTCAATTGGGAGCTCATGTTCAGCTGTGAAAGCAGAAAGAGTTCAGCTGGTAATCCACCATCGCCCCCAAATCTTTTTGAGGTCCCTGCTTCCCAGGATAGAGCCCCTCATCCTGTAAATTATGGCCTACATTCTTTGTTCCTAGATGTACACATTTACTTTTAGCCATATTAAAATACACATTGTTTGCTTATGCCCAGTTTACCAAGTGATCTAGATTGCTCTGAATTAGTGACCTGTCCTCTTCATTATTACCATTCCCCCAGTTTTTGTCAACTGCAAACTTTATCAGCGATGATTATGAATTTTATTCGGGGTCATTGATAACAATGTTAAATAGCATAACGCCAAGAACCAACCTCTATGGGACCCCACTGGAAACAGACCCACTCAATGATTCCCTATTTATAGTTACATTTTGAGACCTACCAGTTAGCCAGTTTTCAATCCATTTAATGTATGCCATGTTAATTTAATATTGTTCTAGGTTTTCTTAATCAAAATGTCACATTGTACCAAGTCAAATGTCTAGGTGTATTACATCAACCCTATTATCTCTACTCAACCAAATGTATAATCTCATCAAAAGAAGATATCCTGTTAGTTTGACAGGATCTATTTTCCATAAACTCATGTTGATTTTTATTAATTACATTACCATCCTTTAGTTCATTATTAATCAAGTTAGGAGCCTAGGCTCTTCAAACAATGAATGGGGAGAGATCAGCACCTAGGAATATGATCCACAAAAGCCAGCACACTTGGCAGGGAGATGCTTAAGATAGCAAATGGCAGACACCAACCAGAGTGGTGTGTGCTATGCCCCACCCCTCTCAAAGAGAGAGGTGCCTTAGTTTGTGCTACTCAGAAGCACCTACCTCTGCTAGTGATCTGTGACCTGAGGGAAAATGAAGGAGTGGCCACCTATGTTGTGTCAGGTTTCAGAGTAGCAGCTGCGTTAGTCTGTATTCGCAAAAAGAAAATGAGTACTTGTAGCAGCTTAGAGAGGGCGGGAGGGATATCAGTGGTTTGAGCATTGGCCTGCTAAACCCAAGTTGTGAGTTCCATCCTTGAGGGAATCTGGGAATCTGCCATTTGGGATCTGGGACAGAAATTTGGGATTGGCCCTGCTTTGAGTAGGGGGTTGGACTAGATGACCTCCTGAGGTCCCTTCCAACCCTGGCATTCTATGATTTATGCTCAAATATATTTGTTAGTCTCTAAGGTGCCACAAGTACTCCTTTTCTATGTTGTGTGCAGACCTGAAACAAAACAGCCAGGGGTGGTGGTGGGGCTCCCTCAATCTCTCCTGTTGAAGTTGTTCCACTTTAATTAAACAAAGGAAAATTTAAAAGTTGGGCCAGTGAAAGACTCTACAGCCTAGTTGAAAAGTGGCAGAGCCATGTTCAAATCTCTTCTCCCCATCAAAAGGTGGGGTTAAAGTGGGGTTCTCCCACATAGTAGGTGAGTACCCAAGCCACTAGGTTAAGGGTTATATGGTGAAAATAGCTGCTGCAGCATCTTGCCTGAGGGGCCTGTTCTGGCAGCCATGCTCAGAGGTCACCTACCAGATTGGGCCCCTGCATGTGGATTAGGCAGCTGAATGCCTGTCTTTCCCAGTTTGTATACAGCTATGGATTTAGATGTCGGAACACCAATCATGAGGCACTAGTGCACATGCTCAGGTTCCGGGATGCCTTGTGTGATGCTGCAGTGCACATGTCCACAGGAAAAAAACATAGGTGCCTACAAGGTTTGGTGGCAGCCATTGGGAATTTTGTGGATCACAGTAGTGCCTAAAAACAGGACTTTAGGTACTGAAATACCTTTGTGGATCCCATCCTAGATGTCCACATGGTTTAATTTTTGCCCACAAAATTGTATCTGCTAATTTGTGCCTCCAAAAAGGATGCCTGTTTGAGGGCCCTTTCAATATTTGGCTGTTAAGGTGGAATATAATGGATTACTGAATTTAAAGTGATATTCACTGCGTTTCATCTTTATTGGATCTTCTTTAACTATTTATATAGCAGCTTCTGTACTAAAAGACTGATCAGAATTTCACATCTATCAATCGCCTGGTTAAGGAATCGTTCACCCCCTTACCACTGGCTTAGTACGTCCCCATTAAGTGTAATTTATGCTTATGATTTCAATGGGACTACTCAAATGAGTAAAATCTGGACGATTGGGCTCGCTTGTAATTGAGTGTAATAATTTTCCCTGGGAGAAGTCCTGATCCTGTGAAACTGCTAAAAACATGTTTAGCTTTTTTTTCTTTTAAAAAGTTGGGAAAGTTTTTGTAGCGTCTTTAGGTGCCTGAATAGTGTTACAGTCAGGTAGGCTTGCTATTTTTCAGGTCACATAAAATTGCCCACTGTAGCTTTGATTACACAGATTTGCTAGTCAGACTATGGCTATGTCTACACCACAGCCTATGTTGCCATAACTTATTAGCGACATAAATTACACCTACGTGAGCTTGTGTGCACAGCGCTATATTGGCAGAAGAGCTTGAGGGTGAGGTTTTTTTTTTATTTTTTAAGGTTCAGATCATTCTCCAGATCTGGGGTGGTTGAATTCTTGGTTTTACTAAAGGCTTATATATACTGTATTCTACAAAAAAAATTTGGAAGTTCAGTTTTCCAGTTATTTATTAGGAAAACATGATAGTGGTCCCATGTTTAGGCCTGAAAGGTAGTTTCCATTAAAAGCCCCTTTTACATTTTTCAAAAATAATCTAAGGCCTAATCCTGCTCCCACTGAAGTCAATGGCAAAACTTCATTTGCTTTGTAGCAGCAGTTTCAAGTGTCACTAAAGAGCTTTGCTATGGGAGAGGTGATGTGCATTTTTCATAAAAAGCAATAAAATATGTATTGCTTTTAGTGCCGTAGAGTACTGTAAAAAATGTTTGTTAAAACTGGGGAAGCAGAGCTGCATTATTTAACTGCACAGCTATTTTATTACACAGTATTAAAAATATGAATCTTACTTTGATTTTTTTTCCCCAAAGGACAGATTTTTTAATAGTTTTAATGTTTATTGCGATGTTATTTCACAGCAAAAATTCTGCCTTGAGAAAGCAAATAAAAAAATACAATCCACCATTTTGATTAAATGAACAGTAAAAATCACGTTAACCCAGGTTCTCTGTCAAAACCTTTTATGAAACCGCTGTTGTATGAAACAGGAGTTTGCAGGGTTGATCAGAATGAATGGCGCCACAAAAATCTGGGCTCAATTCTGCAAACATTACAGCTGGGTATCTCTGCTTTCTTTAACGGTCTTTTAAGGAGTTTTTAAAAATTGGGTTTATGCCCTTTTTTGTTTTGTTCCTCTTTACTTAAGGGCCCATCTGTGCAACTAATGCTTTGTTTGGCATCCAGTAAGAGATCATTGGATGTAAATGGAGTAGACCTCTCTAATGGGAGGCATGTCCTGGATGGAGTGGAATTCACTACCGAGAGTTGCACAAAGGGCCCAGCACTTGGTTTCATCCAACATTAGGTGCCAAACCAAATCTCTGTGGTTTGATGCCTGCAGGAGAATGAGAAGAGACTGAGCTTTTCTTGCTTTTGCCACTACTGAAACCCGCTCTCCCCAGGGCTGGCTCTACCTTTGTTGCCACCCCAAGCGGCGAAGGAAAATGCCGCTGAAGAGGGAGCTGGAGGAGCTGCTGCAGGCCTGCCGCCGAGCAGAAAATGGGAGGAGGACCTGCCGCAGGCGTGCCGCCCTTTTCCATTTGCCACCGCAGGCACCTGCTTGCTAGGCTGGTGCCTAGAGCCAGCCCTGCCCCTCCCAGCAGCAACTAGCAAGTTTTGTTCATTGTGTCAGGTGGCTTGTGTCTCAGGTGGGGATTTGTACACCTGTGTAGGCAGCACATCTCTGTAAGAGGGGCTTTGGCTAGTAAAATATCCTCTGATTTTGGGAAACTTTATCAAGACTGTAGCTGATCCACTCTTTCAAATTAAGCAGGGAATAGTTCCACTTGAAGCTAACATGGATACTGAGCCCTTGGGCCAGGCCTTAAAACTCTGATTTCCCTCCCTCCCACAGAAACGTTTCAGAGAAAAACAATAGGATTGCAATGTAGACACAGGATAGATATAGCATTCGGCCCTGTATCAATCTGTCTGCTTAATTTTATTCTTAATCTTATTCAGTGTTGTTCTGAATCTGGAGGACAATTGTGGAGTATGTGGCAATCAAACAGTGATTCTTTGTTTTCTATGTACTGCCCCTTTTAAATATGAGCAGTGTCCGGCAGCCATGTTAGCAGTCAGGGTGGCTGTAACCAATTATTGTGGAGATAAATACGCTGTTCTCCCTCCATGGAGACTTTGATTTTGCTTTCTCTTGCTCTCCCTCCTCCTGCTTTAATCTAAACTGGACTGAAAGCATATGGTTGCTCTTGGGGTATGAAAAACCATATGAGCTGAAGATGAAAGTGTTTCTTTTGGGTGCTTGTTCCTGGCAGATGGTCCACCCTTGTCCTGCAAAATGATCCTTGCACGTTTAAACCCTTGCACCCATGCAGAGTCCCCCATCGTTTTGGTCAGGTTCCACCAGGGGAGAAGGGACCTGCCCACACAGACCATTTTGCAGGTTGGCACTTTAATTTGGTTCGGGAGACTTCAAATTCAAAAGCTGTCTTAGCATTCCAATAATGAGCAGAGTGAGTCAAAGAATTTGGAGGAGAGAGAGAAGAGAAAAGATTCCCACGTTGCAAGTCTTTATAGGGTAGCCGTGTCAGGAGGGATGTACCAATGTATTACAGTCTGCACAAGGAATCCCTACTCTGTAATGCTACTGTTCCCTTCCAGGAGACCTGCTGAAGTGGTGCCCTAGATTGTTTCTTTATATTATATAAACACAGCATGAAACCCTTTCAGTTAACAGGCCGATGTGTGGGGGAGGAGGCAGGAGGCAGCCTTGATGTGGGGCTGTGGAGTGCAAAATGAATTTGAGCTGGGGGCCCATCAACATTAATTGGAATTTTGGTGTCTGGGGAGAAGCAGTAAGCTCACCACAGCATCAGGCACTACATAATAAAAACTTGTGCAATCTGATTTTAGCTGGCACTTCTAGCAAAAGCACCTGTAGTGAGGGCTGACATTGCATTCCTCACTCCAGGTCTGAGAGAGCTGACAGCACTGTCAGTGTCACACATGCATTGCAGGGGGAGAACACAGACCCAAACACATGAGAGAATCTTTTTATAAAACCCTCATGATTTGGGGGCTGTTTTGAACCTTTGGGGTGGCAGGATTGAGGGAGGGCAATTAGGAGCTGGGGATGAGGGAAGATGAAGCTTGATATGGGGGAAAAGTAGGATCCTGTGGTTGAGGGTTAGAATGGGCAGAAACTGAGGAATAGGGTAGGCATTTGGGAGTGGGGAGGAGTTGGGGAGGATATGAGCAGGGGCGATGGGCAGCCGTTGGGTTGAGGGGTCAGAGGTAGGAGCTGGGAAAGGGGGTATAGGAGTGGAATGGGACGGGGGGGGGGGGGGGCGGACGGATGGCAGAAGGTTCAGCCACTCATCACACTCCTCTACAGGCCCTGGAATTTAACCCATTATTCCTGAGTCTCAACATTCCTTTGCTGTCTAACAAATACCTATGAAACCTACGGGCAAAGGATCTCTCTAACCTCGTCTAGTGGCAGGTGCACATAAAAGAGAACTCCCTTCTGTTGCTAGCAGTGACTGTTTGTTTGTTCAGGCGCTAGGGGACTGTGCAGTGAATCCAAAGATCCCAACCTGGCTGATGACCCATATGTAGGGGCCTTAGTTTTCAGTTTTTATTTCATTTTTTCCTGGGAATTTATCAGTGTTTATTACCAGAACAATAAACAGGTGAAAATCAGTGCAAAAACTATTAATTTTTCTGAGTAAATAGCGAGGTTTGTTTTGGTAGATGGAAAGACGGGGGGGAGTATTCAGTAGATTAATGCTTTGAGTTCTATTTATCAATGTGGTTTGCTGCAGAACTAAAATAGATCTCAAAACACAATGCCACCTCTGAGTTTAAGAAAACAATATTTCTCTAATCCCCAAATAAAACTTTTCATTTGAATAAACAGTTTACTGTTGTAGACTTAGAACTATTAGCCCATAAATATTTACATTTAATAATTGGGCCACTCCATTTGCAGTGCATACACTCAACTTCATCCTTTTCTCCTGTTTTTGTAAAACTTTCGAATACTTCCTTGTGTTCTGAAACATATTCTGATACAGATTTTTTGTTTTCTTCCCTTTTAGTATGTCAAATCTTTAAACTGTTCGCTAACAGCTTGAAATGTGTATGTGGTGGGTGTGAGATTCATCAGTACTTTCAGATGCGCATGCACTACAGAGCTTGCATGAATGCCTGTTTTGTTTGTGTGCATCTTCTAGACCAGTGTTTCCCAAACTTGGGACACTGCTTGTTCAGGGAAAGACCCTGGTGGGCTGGGCCAGTTTGTTTACCTGCCGCGTCCGCAGGTTCGGCCGATCGTGGATCCCGCTCTTCGCTGTGCCCGGCCAATGGGGGCTGCGGCGCAGACCGAGGGACATACTGGCCACCACTTCCCACAGTCCTCATTGGCCGAGCACAGCGAACAGCGGCCAGTGGGAGCCGCGATCGCCTGAACCTGCGGACGAGGCAGGTAAACAAACTGGCCCGGCCTGCCAGGGCTTTCCCCGCACAAGCGGCGGAACAAGTTTGGGGAACACTGGTCTAGACTAATACACAGCCTTACTTCAACAAACAGCTTTGCATATACACACAGGCTAATGTAGTATCAGAATACATTTGTCTCATGCAATGTCTCATGTATTGTATTTTCCTAATAAAACAAGTTTATTTTTTATATATTTGAATGATACAAAAGTAGGATGAAAATCAGAAAAAAACTGAAAAATGCTTTTTGTAAAACCCAGGAATTTTTTTGGTAAAAATCAGTTTAAACTGAAAATGAAGGGGCTTACCCAGGTGTGATGCTGATATGGTTCCATAGGATGGAATTTTCATTTTTTTTCATCTTTTAAGTTTTATAAAAATGTAGGCAATTGCATACAAAGAAACTACATTAAGGTTCCAAAGTCAGGGCGTAGCAGGGTGGTGACCATGCTCTGGCGTGAAAGAGTCAAAAACAGCCATGGGAACGGGCTACCTTGGGGAGCCAATCAGGAGCGGGCTTGAGGCAGCCAATCAGGGAGAAGCTGAGAATATAAGAAGGCCTAAGAGATGAGCTGGGTCAGAGTCTCTCTCTAGCTGTGGAGAGAGAAGGACCTAGCTGCTGGGGAATATGGTACCTGGAGTGGAGCAGTGCTGGGGAAGGGTAAGAGGAGCTGGGGAGCTCCAGCCTATCAAGACCCCAGCCTGGGGAATTGCCAAAAGCCTATGCAGGAACTGGGGCTGGGAGGTACAGCCTGGGGTTAGACAGAGGCAGCTGGTCCAACCTCCTTCTCAATGATGAGAGGCCAGGATAGACTGCAGTTTGCCCCAGTGAAGGGGGGCTAGGTGATGACTGGCAGTAGCCACTGAGGCAAGGTGAGCGTAGAGGTTTGGGGATGCCCTTGGGAGGGGAGACCCAGAGTGTGCTGGGGTACTGCTGGGGCAGAACCCTGAGGTAAAGGGGCACTGGGGTCTGGGAGGGACATCAGCCACCAGGAGGTGCTCTGGAGCTGGAGTTGAGCTAATTCCCAAGATGACCAACAGGAGGCGCCACACCAGTGAGTCTTGGCACTGCTACACAAGGGCACCGAATTAAGGTTGTCTCTGCAAACTTTCATTCCCATCCTCTCCCTGACCCTCTTGTATGTATACATTCTGATTCAGTCTTTAAGTACATGGTCACATACTATCTTTCTATATGACCCCTGCCTCATTCAGTGCACAGGTTAGACAATGCTCTGGGAATTAATCAGGGGTGAAGAAGGCTGTTGTCTGCGACATATGGTAGAGCAGCTACTACACCCTCCATAGTTAACATTGCAGCTGACTTTCTGTGTAAAGTGTACTGTGACGATGGACTGCATCGTAAAGCACACTGTTGTGGAGAAACTATTCTCTGCATATTCTAACTATTTTGAAATTAAAATCGGAGTCTTGATGTTGCAGTAACAGTTTTTGCATATAAGCATTTTTGCTTAAAAAAAACAAAACAAAAAACAGCTCCCCTTTGTTTTTGTAATCGTTTTATATACCAACAGACCAGCGAACAGAAGGCTATAGCTGTGGCACACCAATTCAACATTTCCAGCAAACTTGCAAGGTAGACCAGTCTTCCATTACTTCTACAAACATGTAACAACATTTCAGGGGGGGAAGAAAGAAATATCCTACTGCTAGTAAACCATACTGCATTTGATCTGTTAACTTAAGGCTGTAGGACTTAAAATATCTGTCTAGTAATTGCTACAATATCTCATCAAATGGAGGGAACAACATGATTCCCTTCCATTTCTCGCAATATAGATTCATTCAAATTCACATCTTGAAAGATTTCAAGAGATCAAAATATCGGTTTAAGGCTAAGTGTTATGAACATTCTTTGCTCTGTGAAGCTCATAGCTGTGCTTGAACCCTGATGTTTGGAGGATGGTCAGAGGATTGAGGGGTGCTGAAAGACCTATGCGTTATGAAAGGACCTAATTTTCAGAGGTGGCTGCGCAGCAATTCCTGAAATTCAGGACCATTTAAGGTGTTTCTATTCTATATAGGTTCTCATACCATGCTCCTCCTCATAGTAGTAGTGCATTAAGCATGACTTCATATCTGCCATGTTTGTTCTCTCATCCTTCCCCACTACCTCCCAAGGAAGAAGCATGCAGAGTGTCTTGTTTTGGTAGGAATTTTGTTAAACAGACCTTTTGCTATCTTCTTATACTAGAGAAAGCAAGATCAAAGAAATGCATCTTGCATTTGTATCAGAAAGTGGTGAGATTTATAATGGTCCGCAGCTCCTGGGGGAGTTTATTCCACAGTCTGCAGACCACCCCTGCAGAAAGTTCTGTCTCCCATGCAGATAAGCTTTGCTCTTATTGTTGGGAGTTCCATTGTGCCAGAGGAGAGCACCTGTCAACCGTAGGTTTTATCTCAGAGCTTTAAGCAATTTTTCAGATATCTTGAGCCCAGCTCATGGAGCGCTTTGAAGATAAGGACCCACACCGTGAACTAGATTCAAAATTCCATGGGAAGCCAGTTAGAAAGCAGAGGACAGGTGTGCTGTGTTCATGGTAGCCTGTGCTGCTGACAAAATGTGTTCCAATGTTTTGTACTGGTTGGTATTTCCTAAGTGCTGAACGCTTTGTGTTCAGATGTATGGCATTGCTGCAGTCCAGCTAAGAGGTGATGAAATCATGAATAACTGAGGCCAGATCTTTGTTTGCCAGAATGGAATGGAGTTTCCTCACCAACTGGAGATGGTAGAAAGTATTATTTGTGGCTGGTGCTATGTGGGAGCTCAACATCAGTGAGGAATCCAAGAGTATTCCTAGACTACAGACTGAATTAACCAATTGCAGATGTGAACTTTGCAGTCACGGTGCAGTCATCTTTGATTGAAAACTCCTCAGAAATACTTTTCTTTGCCCACCACCATCACCTCTATCTTGCTCAAGTTTAGCTTTAGCCAGCCGTTTTGCATCCATGACCTCATCCCATCACAGCGCTGGGCCATCTTAATTGTAGTGGCATGGTCATATGTGGTGGTGGATAGGTAGAGCTGTATATCATCTGCATACTGCTGGCACTTCAGTCCATGTCTTCTGGCCAGTTCACCTAGTGATTGGATGTAGATATTGAAAAGGCCCAGAGAGAGAATTGATCCTTATGGAAACCCACAAATGAGGGGTCGAGCGGTGGAGGTGCAGTTTCCAATTGCTACTATTTGGGTGCATCTGTCCAGGAAGGACTCAAACCATTAAACATAAGAACGGCCATACTGAGTCAGACCAATGGTCCATCTAGCCCAGTATCCTGTCTTCTGACAGTGGCCAATGCTTCAGAGGAAATGAACAGTACAAGGCAATTATCAAGTGATCCATCCCTTGTCATCCATTCCTAGCTTTTGGCAGTCAGAGGCTTAGGGACACCCAGAGAGTGGGTTTGCATACCTGATCATCTTGGCTAAAAGCCAATTGAGGGATCTATCCTCCATGAACTTATGTAATGCTTTTTTGAACCTAGTATTAGTTTTGGACTTCACAACATCCCCTGGCAATGAGTTCCACAGGTTGACTATGCGTTGCGTGAAGAAATACTTTCTTTTGTTTGTTTTTAAACCTGCTGCCTATTAATTTCATTGGATGACCCCTGGTTCTTGTGTTATTTGAAGGAGTATGTAACACTTCCCTATTCACTTTCTCCTCACCATTCATGACTTTATAGACCTCTATCATCCCTCCTCCCCCAATCATCTCTTCTAAACTGAACAGTCCCAGTCTTAATCTTTCCTCATACAGAAGCTGTTCCATACCCTTAATCATTTTTGTTGCCCTTCTTTATACCTTTTCCAATTCTAATTAATCTTTTTTTGGAATGGAGTGATCAGAAATATTGGCAGAATTCATGGTGTGGGCATACCATGGATTTATAGAATGGCAGTATGACATTCATTTTTATCTCTTTCCTAATGATTCGTAACATTCGGCTAGACTTTTGGACTGAGTGGATGTTTTCAGAGAACTATCTACGATTCCAAGATCTTTCTTGAGTGGTAACAGGTAATTTTGACCCCATCATTTTATGTCTATTTGGGATTCTGTTTTCCAATGTGCATTACTTTGAATTTCATCTGTCATTTTCTTGTCCAGTCACCCAGTTTTGTGAGATCCCTTTGTAACTTTTTGCAGTTAGCTTTGGACTTAACTGTCCTGAGTAATTTATTATCGTCTGCAAATTTTGCCACCACACTGTTTACAACGTTTTTCCACATTACTTATGAATATGTTAAATAGCACTGGTCCCACTACTGATCCTTGGGGGACCCCACTATTTGCCTCTCTCCACTGTGAAAACTGACCATTTATTCCTACCCTTTGTTTCCTGTCTTTTAACTAGGTACTGATCCATGAGAGGACCTTCTCTCTTATCCCATAGCTGCTTGCTGAAGAGCCTTTGGTGAGGGATCTTGTCAAAGCTTTCTGAAAGTCTAAGTACATTATATCCACTGGATCACCCTTGTCCACGTTTGTTGACCCCCCTCAGAGAATTCTAATAGATTGAGACATGATTTCCCTTTACAAAAACTATGACTCTTCCCCAACAAATCGCGTTCATCTCTGTGTCTGATAATTCTGTTCTTTACTATAGCTCCAACCAATTTGCCTGGAACTGAGGTTAGGCTAACTGACCTGTAATTGCCAGGATCACCTCTGGAACCTTTTTTATAAAAATTGGTGTCACATTAGCTATCCTAGTCGTCAGGTGTATAGAAGCTTATTTAGATGTTAGGTTACATACCACAATTAGTAGTTCTGCAATTTCACATGAAAGACTCGTGAAAAGAATTCATTTAGCTTCTCTGCAATGGTCTTGTCTTCCTTGAGTGCTCTTTTAACACCTCAATTGTCCAGTGGCCCCGCTGATTGTTCAGCAGGCTTCCTGCTTCTGATGTACTTCAAAAATTTGTTTGCTGTTAGGTTTTGTGGGGTTTTTTTTTTAGTTGCTCTTCAAATTGTTTTTTGGCCTGCCTAACTTATACTTTGACTTTCCAGGGTTTATAGTTCCTTCTATTTTCCTCAGTAGGATTCGATTTCCATTTATTAAAGGAAGCCTGTTTACCTCTAACTGCCTATTTTATTCTGTTTAGCCATGGTGGCATTGTTTTGGTCCTCTTACTATTTTTTTTTTTAAATTGGGATATAAATGTAACCCTTCTGCCCATCAGCACTGGCAGCAACAAGGGCCAGGTTCAGTATCTAGGGATTCCATTCCAATAACACAATGCAAAACCGCTCAAGCCCCCACGCAGTGACCTGGGACAAATATATACCACCCCTGCTGGGCGCCTCCACGAGGCAATACTTCCCCTCTCGCAAGCACATAGTCTGAGTGTAGCAAAAAGCCTTTTAATAACAGAGAGAAACAATGTGTCATTATGTTGGGGAAACACCACCAACAGGATTCATAACACAACCCATGAGCAAAAACCCACCCCAAGCAAATTGGGGAGTGTCGTTTCCCTTTTGGTTCTAGAGTCCAGCAACCCATAATCACCCAAAGTCCCAAAAATCCAACAACCCAAAAGTCTCTGTCCCTGGTCAGGGCAGCCCCAGAGTTTGAAAGTTTATCTGCAGAGTTTTACCTCCCAACCTCGGTGGAGATGGGCAGGAGGGGTTAAGGGGCACCTTACGTGGTCCAAAGCTGATTGCTCCACTCTGCCAGCTGCCCCCATGAGCTGCTCCAGGCATCCAACAAACTGCTCCGCTCCACCAGCCGCTCTGCTTTGCTCACCGTCCCGCAAACTGCTCCGCCATATATCTTCAGGCTCCCCCACTACTCATCACTCTCACTCTTTTCAGCTCTTAGTAAGTTTAGCTCCTTTGTGATTACAGCTTTAGTAAGGGAGCTGCAGTGCTGGTGCACCATTAGCCCGAAGTGAATTCAGCTCAGCAGCCTGTAACTAGACTCCTAATGGAATCAAAATTAGCTCCGATATTCCACAGTGGAGAGAGGAGGATTTGCAATTAGCATGTAAGGCCCTCACCAGGGGGCCCATGCCACCAAGTATTAATACCTGTCCCTAGCCTCTCTCCATTCACTGGGTTTTGGAACCCATGACCCTTGCCTAGCAAGTGCTGCTTAGTTGATGGTGAGTCCCTCCATCATAACAAAAGACAAACTGGACTTTGTATTAATGATCCCTTATGCCAAATATCACATTATATTAGGCTACTCCCAACCTCAGAGGGTCAGTCACTTAGCCCAGGTCAATGGATACTCTTGATCTCACACCAAAGACAATGCTGGCAGCCAGTTTCTCTAGTAAATTAACTAAAGGTTTATTAGCTAAGGGAAAAAATGATTTATTGAGAGGTTAAAGCAGGTAAAATACATTAACAAGTGAGATAAAGATCGTAAGTCCAAAATAATAGCAGAGGTGTAGTGATTTGCTAGTTTTCCATAAGTCTTTTCAGGGTTACACAAAATAACTTCGGGGATCTCTGTCCACTTGTTCAGTATTCCAGCGTTTTAGAATTCAAAACAGTTCAGTGAGACGGGATTGAACCCTGGATTCATTCTTATAGCTGTCTTCCCTAGAAAACAATCTGGCAAGTGTCTCTATTACAGCATGGGTTTTTCCTCTCTTGACTAAACGCAGACTGGGTCTGTGGATTTCCCATTGTCGAACACAATGACCCCATGCTTTGAGGTTACTGTGCTTCTTCATTTACAGTTCCAAGGCTCCAATCCCATTTGGTGGGCAATCCAATTACAGAGATATACACAATACATTTAGTTACAGCAATCCAAACAATCTTTCGTTAGTTTTCATGCAGTTTACACATCAAGTAATTTCTCATTAACATACACTTTTTGATCTAGGATTAATTAAGTATAGGGATATACATAATGTAAGGCAATAGCAACCAACAGATAAATTTAGTGTAAATGTAATTACTGAAGCATATGCCATGTAAATGTAATGTGATAACATCCTCCTTTGTTCTTTTCTAACAAGTGAATTGTCCTATACCCACTGGACCACTTAACATTTCTTTGCCATTCAAACACAAGAGTATTGGCCTATGGCTTTAATTTGAGCTGGTCAATCAGCATCACACTGAGCTGGCCAGTCTGAGTTGCAATAGTTTTTAAGGAATTCATTATATTTCATCCAGTCAGAATCAGCCTTTGTTCTCTGCCATCAGTGCTCAAATTTAGGATGACCAGACATCCCATTTTTAAAGGGACGGTCCTGTATTTGACCTGCAGGTGTCCTGACTTTTTCATAAAAACAGGCAAATTGTCCCGTATTTTCTGTCTCCACACCCATCAGTACTGGCGGGTCCTGCTGCTGGCTGCCCACCAGCAGTGATTTGGGGGAGGGGGTCCAGTGGGAGACAATGGGGGTGGATGTGCAAAGCTGGTGGCGGGACAAAGATGCAGAGCCCAGAGCCAGCTGCTCCCCCTGCTGGTCCATCAGCACAGCCCCCACTGTGTGCTGGCTCTCAGTCAGCAGGGCCCTGCCCCGTTTCTGGCTGGCACTGGCTGTGCATTGCAAGCTGCGGAGGCCAGTGTGTACGAGCAGACACCAGGCAGCGGCCGGTTACATGTCACCTCTCCTGCCCACCCATCGGCCCTTTACGTGCTCCCCCTCTTGCTGTCCTCTCCCTGCTTTGCCCCTTTGCCCCCACCCCGAGCCCCACTGCTCCTCCATATCCCCTCCAGCAAGGCACGTCCCGCTCCCAGCACTGTGCGGAGAACCAGCCCCTAGTCGGAGCGCTCAGCTCACCAACAGCTGTCTGGCAGGCTTCTTCCCTTCCCCACTGCCTCTGACTGGGCCCGCACCCCAGGAAAGTCCAAGACCCCCTGGCCTGGGGCCCTGGTCAGGAGTAGCCAAGCCCTGCATGTGCCAAAGCCCCGCACAGTGCTGGCATGAGGAAGCCTATCCGCCTCTCAGTTAAGCTCTGGAGTGGCGGGGAAGGAAAGTGATTTTCAGCCTGTTTGCACCCCAAACCTGTAGGCTCCACAGCAGTTATTCACTCATCCCCACCCATCCTCCTCACCCCCCAGCCTAGGTCCTTTGCCCAGGAAACATGGGGCTGCTCTGTCCCCTAGGCACCCACCCCTGCTGCACCACCTCTCTGACATTGTTCACTGAAGCCTCTTGTCAGGGTTCCCTCCCCACTCTGAACTCTAGGGTACAGATGTGGGGACCTGCATGAAAGAACCCCTAAGCTTATTTTTACCAGCTTAGGTTAAAAACTTCCCCAAGGCACAAATCCTTCCTTGTCCTTGGATAGGTACTGCTGCCACCATCAAGTGAGTTAAACAAAAATTCAGGAAAAGGACCACTTGGAGTTCCTGTTTCCCTAAAATATGCCTCCAAGCCCTTCACCCCCTTTCCTGGGGAGGCTTGAGAATAATCTATCAACCAGATAGGTAAACAAGGTGAGCACAAACCAGCCCCTTGGTTTTTTAGGACCCTAAAAAACAATCAGGTTCTTAACAACAGAATTTTATTATAAAATTCAAAAAGAAGCACCTCTGTAAAATCAGGATGGAAGGTAATTTTACAGGGTAATCAGATTCAAAACACAGGGTATTCCCCTCTAGAGCAAAACTTTAAAGTTACAAAAAACAGGGATAAACCTCCTTCTTAGCTCAGGGAAAATTCACAAGCCAAAGCAAAAGATACTCTAATGCATTTCCTTGCTATTACTTACTATTTCTGTAAGTTTAGATGTATCATTCAGTAGGAGCTAGATTACTTGCTTGTCCCCCAAGAGAACACACACACAAAGCCAAAGCAAAACCCTTCCCTCCCCCCCAGATTTGAAATTATCTTCTCCCCTTATTGGTCCTTTTGGTCAGGTGCCAACCAGGTTATCTGAGCTTCTTAACCCTTTAGAGGTAAAGGAGGTATTTTATGCTACCCTTAGCTGTATGTTTGACACCCCTGGAGTCAGATTCCCAGGGCCCTGGTGCACAATGCATCCTTAGGGCTTAACCCCTTCCTGCCCACGCTGTAGGGGACAGGAGGCAGCTAGGTTATGTCGGTGACCAGCAGCAGCCTGGAGGTACTAGCTGCTTTTCAACACTGTGTAGGCAGGAATGGGCAAGCTGCCTGCACGGTGAAAGGGGGCAAAGAGATGAGCTCTGCAAAAACAGGGGCCAGGTCACCCCTTCCCCCCTCCTTCTCCCCTGTGGCTGGAAGCAGCTCCTGTCCTTTTCTTCCCACACAGTGCCGAAAGGCTGCTGCTGTCCACATTCTGATGTGAACCCTGGCAGAAATCTGGAATCTGAGGGATGGGAGCATGTGACCCTCTGTGCCCCTCATATGTTGCCTCAGGAAGACACAGTGCCAGATACCAAATGAGGCGGGTCTGTCCCAGGGGCCCAGTCAGGCATGCTGTGCAGAGAGCACCGGGCAGGGCGAGTCAGGTTGGTTGGTCAACCCCCTGTGTGAGACAGGAGTACAGGTGTGTGCGTGACCTCTTCCTGGATCTGGAGGGTGGGTAGGGTGTATGTGTGTGTGTGCGTTACCCCTCCCTGTGTGAACCCTAAAGCCTTAAAGATAAGAAGGTAAATTAAAAGAATCCAACTATGCACTATTTCTTTTTGAGAGGGGTCAGTCGACTTGACGTTAATTTGAACGTCTGTACTGCATAGTTCTGACTGATTGCTGTTGAACTTTCTTGAATACGAGTAATTTTACCAAGTGTCCCATATTCAGCATAGGGAAATTTGGTCACCCTACTCAAATTTCCATCCCGTTTCTCTTCATCCAGCATCAAAAATCTGAGAAGATCTGTGTGGGCAAGGGGAAGGAAGGGGCTGTTTGGGGACCAGCATGTCAATGGTCCAGGCCATTATAGGGCCTCAACTCCTTATCCTGTGAGTGGGGTGCTGTTGTCCTTTAGCAGGCTTTGGAGTTTATTAATATCCATGAGCCTTCATGGTCAAATCAGGATAATTGATCTTGCTGCCTGAGGTCTTACACTGCTTTAATGAGGTAATAGTCTGTCCAAGACAGTGGCTGGTTGTAATTCCTCTGTCTTGATACTAGGCAGAAGAAATGGTTCAGGGTATGACCAGCTATGTAGGTTGGACCAGACGTTTCAAGTTGGGCATCCAAAGTCACTAGTCACATTTGAAACTCTTGGCTTTGGGAGCCATTGTTGGGGACTGAACTGGAGCCATAGTGTTTGGTTCACAGTGACAATGTTGAAACTCTGGTACATGAAAGCTTCACAATTTTCTGAGGACAACTTGGATTAGATGGAGCCATGGACTCTGTCAGCATCTCAAAGGGGAATCTGGACAGAGATTTTCAGTTTAATGACCACTCAGGGCATATCTGTATTAGGAAAATTTTGACCTGTAATTTTTCTCTGATACAGCTCCATCAGTGGTAGCAATGGTGGAAGATATAATGTGGACAAGGTGCAAGCATCTTTATATAGGGTCATCAAATATCTGTGGTCTATTTTTACCTTACACCATCCACTGTTTCTAGCACTGGTGGAGCTGCACTGATTGAGAATTTTATATATGATTTACACACACACACACACACATACACACCAGTTCAGAGAGCTCCAGACAGAACCAGAATTGGAACCAAGGGCTAATTCTTCACTGTCTACATTGTGTATGGTTATTTAGATGTATGGAAAAGGCAGGTCAGAATTGTTGTATATTATACCCACTTTGCCCAGAAGTAAAAAGAAAATGGGAAATGTGGCCGCTAGTTTTTAGTGCCACTTCAGGCTGGTGCTCTGGTGACTGGAGGCTGTTTACTAGTGTCCGGGCTGGATCCTGTAGCTGTTTTGGGGGGGAAAAACTGGTGTTATGGCTGAAAGCATGAGCTAATTTTTACTTCTCATCTCAGTTTAGCACTCCCATCTGTGGATTTATGATTGCTGGGAAGTGGGGCAGGGTTAAGTTGGCTGTAACTGAGTTCTGTGTGTAAATTGAAGTGACTGACCCTTTTCTAACCTGGCCATTTTCCCAGCTAGCAAACTTTTCGGTGGCTATTACTGCTTTTAGGCCATCTGGATTCATTTTACATGTGAAATATTTTGGCTCCTTGTGGGTGTATTTCACCTTGGTGCAGAATAAAAGCTAAAGCCTATATGCACTTAAGCCCTGCATTAAGACTTGAAGCAGGGCTTATAGTTAGTGCACAATGTATTAAAGATATGGCAGACATGAGTGCTGGTAAGATTCTTCTTTTCATTACCTGGCTCCAGTCACCTGATGCAGGACAGGATTACAAAAGATCATAGGGCAAGGAGCTGTATCCACTGACTACTGTTAGTTGTGGGTGCTTTGCCTTAGGGTGAAATTCACCCCATGTGTGCATGCATAGTTGCCAGCAGCCCCGGTTTGGCGGGGGGCACTTCTGAGAGCTTGTAGTCCTGCCTCTTGGTCTGTGTAACCTTTTAAAAAACTAAACAGCTGTTTTCCTGGCTGCTCAGTAGCTCCCTCTTCTGTCCCCTGCCAACTTCTTCTCTCAGCTTTAAGCTCCAGCCCTTGCTAAGATGAGCCCAGCTCCAGAAGCAGTTGCAGAGGTATGGGGGACTTGCTATATGGGGAGACAGCTATCTGCAGTTTAGCCCTGGTCTACACTAGGCGTTGAGGTCAAATTTAGCAGCGTTGAATCGATTTAACCCTGCACCCGTCCACATGACGAAGCCCTTTTTTTCTACTTAAAGGGCTCTTAAAATTGATTTCCTTACTCCACTCCTGACAAGGGGTTAGCGCTGAAATCGGTTTTGCTGGGTTGAATTTGGGGTACTGTGGACGCAATTAGACGGTATTGGCCTCCGGGAGCTATACCAGAGTGCTCCATTGTGACCGCTCTGGACAGCACTCTCAACTCAGATGCACTGACCAGGTAGACAGAAAAAGGCCTGCGAACTTTTGAATTTCAATTTCCTGTTTGGCCAGTGTGGCAAGCTGCAGGTGACCATGCAGAGCTCATCAGCAGAGGTGACCATGATGGAGTCCCAGAATCGCAAAAGAGCTCCAGCATGGACCGAACGGGAGGTACAGGATCTGATCGCTGTATGGGGAGAGGAATCCGTGCTATCAGAACTACGTTCCAAAATGCCAAAACATTTGTGAAAATTTCCCAGGGCATGAAGGACAGAGGCCATAACAGGGACCTGAAGCAGTGCCACGTGAAACTTAAGGAGCTGAGGCAAGCCTACCAGAAAACCAGAAAGGCGAATGGCCACTCCGGGTCAGAGCCCCAAACATACCGCTTCTATGATGAGCTGCATGCCATATTAGGGGGTTCAGCCACCACTACCCCAACCGTGTTGTTCGACTCCTTCAGTGGAGATGAAGGCAACACAGAAGCAGGTTTTGGGGATGAGGAAGACGATGATGATGAGGTTGTAGATAGCTCACAGCAAACAAGCAGAGAAATCGGTTTTCCCGACAGCCAGGAACTGTTTCTCACCCTGGACCTGGGCCAGTACCCCCCGAACCCACTCAAGGCTGCCTCCCGGACCCGCCAGGCGGAGAAGGGACCTCTGGTGAGTGTACCTTTTAAAATACTATATAAGGTTTAAAAGCCAGCATGTTTAATGATTAATTTGCCCTTGCATTCGTGGCTTTCCTGGATATACTCCCAAAGCCTTTGTAAAAGGTTTCTGGGGAGGGCAGCCTTATTCCATCCACCATGGTAGGACACTTTATCACTCCAGGCCAGTAGCACATACTCGGGAATCATTGTAGAACAAAGCATTGCAGTGTATGTTTGCTGGCGTTCAAACAACATCCGTTCTTTATCTCTCTGTGTTATCCTCAGGAGAGTGATATCATTCATGGTCACCTGGTTGAAATAGGGTGCTTTTCTTAAGGGGACATTCAGAGGTGGCCGTTCCTGCTGGGCTGTTTGCCTATGGCTGAACAGAAATGTTCCCCACTGTTAGCCACGCGGTGGGGGGAGGCAAAATGCGACCTTGTAACGAAAGCACATGTGCTATGTATGTAATGTTAACAGCAAGGTTTACCGTGAAAGAGTGTACCCATTGTTCTATAAAATGTGTCTTTTCAAATACCACTGTCCCTTTTTTTTTCTCCACCAGCTGCATGTGTTTCAAGGATCACAGCATCTTCTCCTTCCCAGAGGCTAGCGAAGATTAGAAGGCAAAAAAAAAACACTTGCAATGAAATGTTCTCTGAGCTCATGCTGTCCTCCCACACTGACAGAGCACAGACGAATGCATGGAGGTAGACAATGTCAGAGTGCAGGAAAGCACAAAATGACCGGGAGGAGAGGTGGCAGGCTGAAGAGAGTAAGTGGCGGGCTGAAGAGAGGGCTGAAGCTGAAAGGTGGCGGCAGCGTGATGAGAGGAGGCAGGATTCAATGCTGAGGCTGCTGGAGGATCAAACTAATATGCTCCAGTGTATGGCTGAGCTGCAGAAAAGGCAGTAGGAGCACAGAACACTGCTACAGCCCCTGTGTAACCAACCGCCCTCCTCCCCAAGTTCCATAGCCTCCTCACCCAGACGCCCAAGAACGCGGTGGGGGGGCCTCTGGCCACCCAGCCACTCCACTACAGAGAATTACCCAAGTAACAGAAGGCTGGCATTCAATAAGTTTTAAACTTTAAAGTGCTGTGTGGCCTTGTCCTTCCCTCCTCCACCACCCCTCCTGGGCTACCCTAGTAATTATCCCCCTATTTGTGTGATGAATTAATAAAGAATGCATGAATGTGAAGCAACAATGACTTTATTGCCTCTGCAAGCGGTGATCGAAGGGAGGTGGGGAGGGTGGTTAGCTTACAGGGAAGTAGAGTGAACCAAGGAGCGGGGGGTTTAATCAAGGAGAAACAAACAGAACTTTCACACCGTAGCCTGGTCAGTCATGAAACTGGTTTTCAAAGCTTCTCTGATGCGCACCGCACCCTCCTGTGCTCTCCTAACCGCCCTGGTGTCTGGCTGTGTGTAACCAGCAGCCAGGCGATTTGCCTCAACCTCCCACCCCACCATAAACGTCTCCCCCTTACTCTCACAGATATTGTGGAGCGCACAGCAAGGAGTAATAACAGTGGGAATATTGGTTTCACTGAGGTCTAACCAAGTCAGTAAACTGTGCCAGCACGCGTTTAAACGTCCAAATGCACATTCTACCACCATTCTGCACTTGCTCAGCCTGTAGTTGAACAGCTCCTGACTACCCTCCAAGCTGCCTATGTATGGCTTCATGAGCCATGGCATTAAGGGGTAGGCTGGGTCCCCAAGGATAACTATAGGCATTTCAACATCCCCAATGGTTATTTTCTGGTCTGGGAAGAAAGTCCCTTCCTGCAGCTTTTGAAACAGACCAGAGTTCCTGAAGATGCGAGCGTCATGTACCTTTCCCAGCCATCCCACGTTGATGTTGGTGAAACATCCCTTGTGATCCACCAGTGCTTGCAGCACTATTGAAAAGTATCCCTTGCGGTTTATATACTCGCTGGCTTGGTGCTCTGGTGCCACGATAGGGATATGGATTCTGTTTATGGCCCCACCACAGTTAGGGAATCCCATTGCAGCAAAGCCATCCACTATGACCTGCACATTTCCCAAGGTCACTACCCTTGATATCAGGAGACCTTTGATTGCGTTGGCTACTTGCATCACAGCAGCCCCCATAGTAGATTTACCCACTCCAAATTGATTTCCGACTCACCAGTAGCTGTCTGGCATTGCAAGCTTCCACAGGGCTATTGACACTCGCTTCTCAACTGTGAGGGCTGCTCTCATCTTGGTATTCTTGCACCTCAGGGCAGGGGAAAGCAAGTCACAAAGTTCCATGAAAGTGTCCTTACGCATGTGAAAGTTTTGCAGCCACTGGGAATCGTCCCAGATCCGCAACACTATGCGGTCCCACCAGTCTGTGCTTGTTTCCCGGGCCCAGAATCGGCGTTCCACCGCATGAGCCTGCCCCATTAGCACCATGATGCCCATATTGGCAGGGCCCGTGCTTTGAGAGAAGTCTGTGTCCATGTCCTCATCACTCTCGTAACCAGGCTAATGTCGCCTACTCGCCCGGTTTTGCTTTGCCAGGTTCTGGTGCTGCATATACTGCTGGATAATGCGTGTGATGTTTAATGTGCTCCTAATTGCCAAAGTGATCCGAGCGGGCTCCATGCTTGCCGTGGTATGGCATCTGCACAGAAAAAAGGCACGGAACGATTGTCTGCTGTTGTCCTGACAGAGGGAGGGGCATCTAACGACATGGCTTACAGGGTTGGCTTACAGGGAATTAAAATCAACAAAGGAGGTGGCTTTGCGAGAAACTGAATATCCGCCTCAAGGATAGAACTCAAAACCTCAAGGATAGAACTCAAAGCTGGGTTTAGCAGGCCATTGATTTCACAGTGGGAGGGAGGGAGGAGAAAATGAATACAAAACAAATCTGGTCTATTTCTTGTTTTGAGTCACTTCATCTATCTTTATACATCATGCTGGCAGCAGACTGTGCAGTACGACCTCTAGCCATCGTCACCTCCTGGGTGCTCAGCAGAAGACGGTGCAGTATGACTACTGGCCATCATCTTCTGCTGGCTGCAGATTAAAAGACAGTGCACTGCCGGTAGGACTCAATCGCCATGAGACGAAACAAGGGAAATGACCTGGCTGAGTCACTCCCATGTTGGCCCAGGCACCCGGTTAAAAGAGCTCCCAGGACTATGTCGACAACATAGTCATACTGCACTGTCTGCTGCCAAAAGGCAATAAACTGCTGCTGTGTAGCAATGCAGTACCATCTCCGCCAGCACCCAGGAGACATATGGTGATGGTTAGTTGAGTGGGCTCCATGCTTGCCGTGGTATGGTATCTGCACAGGTAACTCACGAAAAAAGGCGCAAAATGATTGTCTGCCCTTGCTTTTACAGAGGGAGGGAGGGAACGGGGGCCTGATGATATGTACTCAGAACCACTTGTGACAATGTTTTAGCCCCATCAGGCACTGGGATTTCTACCCAGAATTCAAATGGGTGTGGAGACTGCGGGAACTGTGGGATAGCTACCCACAGTGCAAAGCTCCGGAAGTCGACGATTGCCTCTGTACTGAGGACGCACTCCGCCGACTACATATACTTAGAGCATTTGTGTGGGGACACACACACTCGACTGTATAAAAACGCTTTCTACAAAACAGACTTCTATAAATTTGACCTAATTTTTTAGTGTAGACATACCCTTAAAGCCAATAGGGGCCAGAGGAGAGGGCTGCTCAGCAGCTGGAAGAGATACCTTAATATGGACACAGAAGCAATCCTAGGACAGAAAGGGAAAGCAGGAAGAAAACAACCCAGGAAGGATGAGAAGAGGGAAGTTACAGAGGGGGAAAACAGGGAAGCCATAGGGGGATAGGAGGACAAAGAATGAAAAGAGGAACTCATAAGAGCAATAGGCTTTCAGAGGACAACTTATTCAGGACACAGTTTTCCAAAGTAGCCTCTGATTTTGGGAATCCCAGTTCTTGGGTGCTCAGGTTGCGACACCATGGGCCTGATTTTTTCAGAATGTGATGAGCACCTATAACTCCAGCTGCTGTCAATAGGAGCTGTGGTGCTCAGTGCCTCTGATAATCAAGACCTAGGTGTCTCAACCTGAGCACCCAAAAACAGGCACCCAGAAACAGAGGCCACTTTGGTGAAGTTTGGTCTAAATAAGCAACTTAAAGGTTTTAGACTGAGAGTCTGGAAGCTGCCTAAGAGATCTGGATATCCAGTTCCTGTGACAATTAATGGGAATCAGGTTTCCAAATCCATTCTTACTGTGAAAATTTCAATCTTAATGCACATTCTGGAAAAATTTAGTTATTTGTTCTCTCGTAGCTGGAGACCCAGCTTCAAGCCCCTGCTCCACTGCAGACTTCCTGTGTGATATTGAGCAAGTCAGTTAGTCTCTCTGCTTCAGTTGCCCATCAATGAAATGGGAATAATAGCATTGTCCTGCTTCACTGGGGAGTTGTGAAGATAAATACGTTAAAGTTTGTGAGTTGCTCAGATACCACATTAATGTGTGCCATGTAAGTATCTGAGACAGATGGGGGTGGGGGGGATCATCCCAAATTCACCAGAAGTGCACATCTAATTGTGTGGCAGGCCCCTAATCTTCCAATTTAGTTTTTGCACATTAGAAATTTTGGTACAAGAGTATGTTGACATATAAAGCAAATTCCTTTTGAGCAAATCTTCTTTTCCTCCAAGTTTTCCCTTCAATTAACTGGCAGCCTAGAATATGTTTATGAACAAAACAATTGTGTAAATTCTTAGTATTTTAACAATTCTCTAAGCTACACTCTTGCAACAGCTAGCTGTTGTTCATCTCTGCATTATGTATAAGCTAATTATTCCCCCTTTTAACAACAGGATTAAAAATGAGTTTGGTGCTGGCAAAAGCTACCACCTTCACAACCCTAGAGGCTGATCTCTTTTTATCCACAGGAAGCAAGGGCAACAGATTTCAAACTTCTTCATGCTTCTCCTTTCAATATGTCTCTGATCTAGAGCAACTGGAGTTGTGAAACTATATTTCAGTCTCTATCTTCATTATTTAGACTGTCTAGGGCCAGTTCTCCTTTTACTTAATGTTCCTTTATGCCACTCTCATAGTGAAGAAGCCTCCTCAAAATACTCCCATGGAAGAGTGCTCCCTCAATGGCACAGAGTCCCACTTCCAGCCTCCAGTGAAGGGGAGCAGTCAGATGTGAGCTGGGGATTGAAACTGGGAGGGAGGGAGAATTGCTAGAGCAGTATGCTGGCTATTCTCCCTTTGCCCAAGACCACAGAAGGCCAGGGAAGGTAGAGCTTAAGTTAGAGCAAGCTGAATGCTGCTCTAATTGAGACCAGGGCCAAGTTTGCCTCAAAATATAGGGTGTTCAAAGCCAGTTTTGCTCCCTCTCTCCAACCATTCTTGTGTCAAGCATAGGAGTGGAGTGATTAAGAATCGGGGCCCCTTTTGAGACTACCGAGTTGTCTCAAGGGTGAGTGAGATACCTCTCTACTAGAACTGTACTGCGCTCCATTAGCCCATTCCACACAGACTGTTGAACCCCTGCCTGGTACTAGTGACTTTTGATCCCTACTGACCTGAGTCTGAGTCAACCCACCAGCCTTAGAGGTGAAAGGCCTGTGTATCCAGTTGCAAACTGCAGGAGCCTGCCCATCCTTCCCAAAAGAATTTTTTTTAAAAAAAATCCTGAATGGGTAATGACATGAATGAATAAATCATAATAATGAGGATTCAAGTAACCATATGAATGAATAATTCATCATAAGATTTGAAAAATGAATCATGGTAAAAAGCAATTTACTATCACAAGATAAATGATTTTTTTAAAAAGGATCTATTTTGGGGGGTCATGTGATGCATAAATTGCCTAATTATGCATGATGTAAACAGGAACCACAACCCCTAGTGCACAGAAAACAAGAGGAGGGAAAAAGAACTATGAAAAGTTAAAATAATTTAATAGCTGATTCTCATCTCCTTCCTGAAGACAGAACCAAGAAGAGCAGCAAACAACTGGTCAGAAATGTTCCAGGCATTAACAACCAAGAATTTTGCCAGGTAACTAGACTGGAAAGGGAGAGAGTTCAGGGAATGCTTTGTTTCTACACTGTATGCAGTTTAGGGATGGTGTGAGCTGAGGAGGTGGCTGGAAGCCAACAAAGACATCAGATGCTACAACAATAAAAAGCTAGATAATAATACTTAGCACTGGTAAAGCAGGCTTCATCAAATGGTTCTTTGCAAGGAGGGGAAGGAGCATTAGCCCCCTTTTACAGAGGGAGAAACTGAGCCACAGTGAGATTAAGCGATAGCAGGAGCTGGTAATAGATGTTAAGACCAGAAAAGGACTCGCAAAAAGAAAAGGAGGACTTGTGGCACCTTAGAGACTAACAAATTTATTAGAGCATAAGCTTTCGTGAGCTACAGCCCACTTCATTGGATGCATAGAATGGAACATATAGTAAGAAGATATATATATACACATATGGCAACTTCCACCTTCTCTGTATGTATATTCACAGGTTTCAGAGTAGCAGCCGTGTTAGTCTGTATTCGCAAAAAGAAAAGGAGTACTTGTGGCACCTTAGAGACTAACAAATTTATTAGAGCATAAGCTTTTGTGAGCTACAGCTCACTTCATGCATCCGATGCATCCGATGAAGTGAGCTGTAGCTCACAAAAGCTTATGCTCTAATAAATTTGTTAGTCTCTAAGGTGCCACAAGTACTCCTTTTCTTTTTTCTGTATGTATATATATCTCTATCTTCTTACTATATGTTCCATTCTATGCATCCGATGAAGTAGGCTGTAGCCCACGAAAGCTTATGCTGTAATAAATTTGTTAGTCTCTAAGGTGCCACAAGTCCTCCTTTTCTTTTTGCGAATACAGACTAACAGGGCTGCTACTCTGAAACCAGAAAAGGACTGTTAGTGTTAGAGGGAGAAACTGAGCCACAGTGAGATTAAGCGATAGCAGGAGCTGGTAATAGATGTTAAGACCAGAAAAGGACTGTTAGTGTTAGATCACCTGGTGTGCTCTCCTGTAGTACACAGGGCACAACATTTCACTCGGTTACCCCGACTGAGCCCAGGTCTCCTGGCTCCCCGTAGATTACCCGGGTAATTTCCACTCACAAAGCCGGTGTGCTAAAGGGGAACACACTTTGTTCTTTTAAGATATGTGATCAGCTCATACATCTAAAGTGAGGCCGTGGAGGCAGGTTAGAAGCAGCCTGTGACTTGCTCAAGGTCAGCCAGTCACGAGCAAAAAAGGGAAGCACGCTCCTGCTCTCCTGGAGCCGCGCTCCCGGCTCTGAGCACTGGGTCCCGCCGCCTTGTTTTCTATCGTTCGCCGGGGCTTAGGTTAACGCCACGGTTTCGTTCCGCGGAGGGGTGCAGAGCAAGCCCCTGAGTGGGAGCACCTGGCTCCACAGCAGTTCGCGCGGGGGAAGCTCATGCATCCGGCCGCTGGGCTGGGAGGGCTGTAGCGAGCTACGCCTTCCCGCTGGTGCGGAGGGGAGGGCGGACACCGCTTGCCCCCGCCGCAGCGTCTACTCTTGCGGCGTCCTGGGCGGCGGCCGGCGCCAGTCGAGCTGAGCGGGGAGGGCGCGGAGAGGCCGGAGCTCGAGGAGCTGCGGCAGCGGCGAGGGGCCGGCGGGCGGGCGGACCCCCCCCCCCCCGGCGAGGAGAAGCGGGGCGCAGCCCGCGCTGCAGAGAGCGGGAGCCAGGGCCCGGCACCCGCAGAGGCTGAGCCGGGGCGCGGAGGGGAGGCGGCGTCAGACTGAGCGGCCCCGGTCGCCCGACAGACCCTAGATCCCCCGCCCCGGAGAAGAGAGAAACTGGCAAGCGGGGGCGACAGACACACCCCGGCTCCCGAAGGCGAGGGAAGGCCAGCCAGCGAGCCGGCCTCCGGCAGGTGAAACAGGGGCAGCCGGACAGACCGCTAGCTCCAGCCCCCAGCTGGGGAAGGGCAGACAGACCCAGAGCCCGGGGGAGGGGAGGGGAGGGGAGGACAGACAGACCCAGACCCCGGGGGGGGGGGGAGGGGAGGGGAGGACAGACAGACCCGACCCCAGCAGCAGCGGGTGGAGGGACAGACAGACCCAGACCCCGAGGGGGAGGACAGACAGACCCAGACCCCGGGGGGGGGGAGGGGAGGGGAGGACAGACAGACCCCAGACCCCGGGGGGGGAGGGGAGGGGAGGACAGACAGACCCCAGACCCCGGGGGGGGAGGGGAGGACAGACAGACCCAGACCCCGGGGGGGGAGGGGAGGGGAGGACAGACAGACCCAGACCCCGGGGGGGGGGAGGGGAGGGGAGGACAGACAGACCCAGACCCCGGGGGGGGGGGAGGGGAGGGGAGGACAGACAGACCCGACCCCAGCAGCAGCGGGTGGAGGGAGCGCGCAGCTTGCGCTGGGCAGAGCAGCGGACCCAGGGCTGCCCCGCCGGGCCCGGCTCCCCTGGGCGGGCAGTGCGGCTGGCATGAGGGCGGAGGAGCCCCTGTCTCTCGCGGGGGCCGGGGGCGGCTGCGGAGAGGCGGAGGCGGCCGGGGAGGAGCGGAGCGGCGGCGGCCGTTGCTGCAGCAGCGAGCGCCTGGTGATCAACATCTCCGGGCTGCGCTTCGAGACCCAGCTGCGGACCCTGTCGCTCTTCCCGGACACGCTGCTGGGGGACCCGAGCCGCCGGGTGCGCTTCTTCGACCCGCTGCGCAACGAGTACTTCTTCGACCGGAACCGGCCCAGCTTCGACGCCATCCTCTATTACTACCAGTCCGGGGGCCGGCTCCGCAGGCCGGTCCATGTGCCCCTGGACATCTTCATGGAGGAGATCCGCTTCTACCAGCTGGGCGAGGAGGCCATCGAGACCTTCCGGGAGGACGAGGGCTTCATCCAGGAGGAGGAGAAGCCCCTGCCTCGGCAGCACTTCCAGCGCCAGGTGTGGCTCCTTTTCGAGTACCCGGAGAGCTCTGGGCCGGCCCGGGGCATCGCCATCGTCTCGGTGCTGGTGATCCTCATCTCCATCGTCATCTTCTGCCTGGAGACCCTGCCCGAGTTCCGCCAGGAGAGCAAGGGTGCACCGCCGGGCTTTGCGCACCGGGAGGACGGGCAGTTCTTGCTTCCTGAGCAGCCAAATGGCACCCCGTCCCCGATGCACCCCTCTCCCAGGACAAGCCCCTTCTTCACCGACCCCTTCTTCCTCATCGAGACCCTGTGCATCATCTGGTTCTCCTTCGAGCTGCTGGTGCGCTTCTTCGCCTGCCCCAGCAAGCCCGAGTTCTCCAGGAACATCATGAACATCATCGACATCGTGGCCATCATCCCCTACTTCATCACCCTGGGCACCGAGCTGGCTCAGGAGCAGCAGGAGCCCGGGGCCCCCAGCACCGCCAGCAACAACAACGGGGGCCAGCAGCAAGCCATGTCCCTGGCCATCCTCAGGGTCATCCGCCTGGTCAGGGTCTTCAGGATCTTCAAGCTCTCCAGACACTCCAAGGGGCTGCAGATCCTGGGGAAGACCCTCCAGGCGAGCATGAGGGAGCTTGGTCTCCTCATCTTTTTCCTTTTCATTGGTGTAATTCTCTTCTCTAGCGCCGTGTATTTTGCTGAGACTGATGACCCAGAATCTTTGTTCACCAGTATCCCAGATGCTTTCTGGTGGGCAGTAGTGACCATGACCACTGTGGGCTATGGGGACATGTACCCTATGACAATCGGGGGCAAGATCGTGGGCTCCTTGTGTGCCATCGCTGGCGTGCTGACCATAGCCCTGCCCGTACCTGTCATCGTGTCCAACTTCAACTACTTCTACCACCGAGAAACTGAGCAGGAGGAGCCGTGCCAGTACACCCATGTCACCTGTGGCCAGCAGCAATCTCCTTTCTCGGAGCCTAAAAAGAGGGACAGTAATCAGTCCCTCAGTAAATTAGAATTTCTGGAGGCAGAAGATTTAGAATCTATGAAATATCCCAACTTCATTCCAACCAGCAACCAGGGCTATAGAGGGAAGAAAATGCTGACAGAAGTGTGATCAGCTTCTCTAACAGGGTGCGGAATAAGACTGGACTTCTACAGTTCTTCGACCCTCACCCCATTCTCCTGGTTCCCAAATGCATAGCCACAAGCTGCTGCACATTCTCCCTCCCAGTAGTAGCTGCATATGTTCAAGACAAAACACCAGGCTGCGAATTGTGATGCCGAAAACAAATTGCTTGTGATTTGGACACTCCTGTCCTTGATTGCTATGTCTCATTAGCTTGTGCAATTGGACATTCTTTTGCCTTACTCTATAGACCCAAGGGAGCCAACCTGTTGTCCCCTTCTCCTTCCATTTTATTTTTGGCATGGGGCAGAGCTTTATTCCAGTTGTAACTCTGAAGACTAATTATTCTACTACATCGACAAAAGAAATTGCTACAAGATCAGGCAGGGAATAGGTCAAATGGGCTAGTAACAGCTCTCTCAAGCTGTGCCGTTGAATTCCTGTGCTGGTACAGTGACCTTGCTTGGGGGCTCAGTCTTGCCTGCCTCTGCGGTTGCCTCGGGAGACTGGAAATGTTGGGTCCAGCATTGAACTGTGTTCTGCAGATGTAGGGAAGGTCAACGAGTGCCCTATCTCTGACACTTTCCCCTGGGTTTGCCCTGCAGTGTACATGTAAGGGCCTGTTTGTTGTTAGATTTTCAGATCTAAAAGCACTTTAATTTTTAACTAATTGCGATGATAGAAGTTGTGACCAATATTCGCCATCTGTGGCATGGCAGAAACAGGTTTTTTTTTTTTAATTTATAGTAATTATTTTCTTATTCTTTATGTTTGAACAAATTTCACCTTTGTTTCCATCAGTGCCCTAGTGTTAGTTAGCATTTATCATAGCAACACCATCTTTGTGCCTGTAAATGACTTCCTATGCAAGGCACCTTTGTCTTCCGACATGTACCACATAAGTGTTTTAATGAAATGTACTTTATGCTACAAGTATCCATTTAGAACCATAGGAGCAGTTGACTTCACTGGGGTGTGTAGTTCTGAATTTAAGGGTTTGTATAGATTAGGGAAATTTGCAGTAGTGTAGTTACACTGCTGCAGACCCCTGCTGTAGACACACTGGATCAGTGCAAAATGGGGCTTACATTGGTATAACCAACCCACCGGGGTCAATCACACCAGTATAGTTGTGTCATTAGGGGTATGCATTGCCACCAGTGCAAATTTCCCTAATCTATCTAGATAAACCCTAAAGGCATAACTGGGATCAAAAGACCTAAAGGCCTAATTTTGGAAAGATTCTGCTGTCTTAACAAGAAATACCCAAAATGTAAGTTTAGATGGAAGGTGCACCAAGATCGTTCACATACTCCAGGTTCTTATGAGAGCACCATTTGTCAGCAGTGCAAAAGGCACACTCCAGTCTGAAGCATTATGCTTATCAGTGAGCACGTTTTACATCTCAAGGTGCATCTACTGTATCCCAGATCATCTCACTATTTAAAATAACTCTGCCTTTTTTCTGATTTTTTAAAAAAAAATTGCTCAACACCTTTCCTTGTTGGAGAGCAAGTGGGGAGGAAAGGAAAATTGATGCTTAAGCCTTGACAGACTTTATCCTGGTCTTTCCTCATTTAAGCCCTGATCCTGCACTGAGAACTGTGTGGGCAAACCTCAACGCTTTTGTGCTCACCCTGAGTCCCACTGACTTCAAAGGGGCTCTGTATTGGGTGCAGTGATCTCTCTGCACAGTTCTTAGTGGAGGATCAAAGCATTAGGCCTTGATCCTTCTCCTACTGAAGTCAGTAGCAAAAGTAACGTGGATTTCCATGGTGCAAGATCAGGTCCTTAGGCCTGATTGTGAGATGTGATGAGTACTATCAAATCCCATTGAAACTGGTGGTAGCTGATAGTTCAGCACAAAGCTATTTTGTTTGGTTGTATTTCAGGAAGGCTGTTTTACATAATGAATTATTATGATTTTTTTTCTACGGCAGAGACTGTTTGTGCTCAGACTCTTTGTGGTACCAGCAGGTGTGCAGTAGCTCTGCTGAATGGCCTTTTTGAGAGACACCGCTCGAGGTATCCGGGCACTGCTGTCTCTCAGCACAATGCCTGTGCTATTTTGGGGTTGTTTTTATGTATGTTTATACTAGCTGCTAAAAGTTTCCCTAAACTGAGATATAAAAAACTCAGATTAAACAAAAGTTCAGGAGGAGAGACAAGACATACTGTTATCTGCTTCAGAAGCTTAAATTCCTTAAATTCCATTTCTTCCGATGAAGTGAGCTGTAGCTCACGAAAGCTTATGCTCTAATAAATTTGTTAGTCTCTAAGGTGCCACAAGTACTCCTTTTCTTTTTGCGAATACAGACTAACACGGCTGCTACTCTGAAACATTTCTTCCCTGTGTCCTGACACCGGCATCACTGATTGGCAGAAACCCTTGTCTTCTAAGACATTTAGATTCAGACCAAATTGCTGGCAGGACAATCGTCATAACCTAACTCCAGCATGAAGGTGTGGTCCAAGTGTCCTAGAATTGTTTGCTTAAGGGATGCTCTCAACTTAAATGTGGGACTTTTGTGATGTGTGTAGGTTTTATGGTCAATAAAATATCTCTACAAAACAAAGAAACATGCTAGTGAAAGCAGTCTGCTGCAAACAAACAACTCCCTACAGTGTTTGCCAAACTTTTCAACACTGAGAAGAACCTGCAGATGAAACTGTCTATAAAAAATAAGTGAAATTGACTTTATGGATTTCCTTTTCCATAACTGAGAGAAAGGCAAAAAGGAAACAAGGGTCCAAATATGCAAACTTGGGTGCCTAAAATTAGGCACCCAAAATCAGTATTTTAAGCACTTTAGTGAATGTGGGCTGATTTTTCAGGGTTGTTGAGCATTTGCAATTATTGTGGGTGCTCAGCACTTCTCAGCAGAGGGCCACTTTTATTTAGGAATTATGGGTGGGAGTTAAGAAAATCCCCGAGTGATTTAGGTGCACACATCCCATTGGCTTTCAATAGAACTTGTGCTCTCACATCACTTAGAGTGGGATTTTTGAAAACACCTAAGTTCCTGACTTTAGGCATTCATTTGGGATATAAGAGGCTGTTTTGCTATCTATCTAGCTATTTTCCTTCTTAAGTCAGAGCACATCTTTGTGAAGCATTTGTGGAAACTAGGAATCTCCAGGGACTTGTTTCCATAACAACCTTGCAGACTGTTTCTCTGTACCTTGTGACTTTGGCTACAAGCAAAAACACTGGCTAAATATTCCAAGTTCCCAGACACAAACATCCCATTATTACAGCTGTTTGGAAAAGGCTATAGTGTGGGGGGTGAGGGTAGGGGTGATGGGAGGGGGGAAGGGTTGGGTTCCCTGTGCTTGCCAAAGAAGTCTGCTCCCCACCCAAACACATCAAGCTCAAGACTGATGCATGTTGCAAATATTTGAAGGCAACATTTGAAAGCAGACAATACAGGAAATTGGAAGACACTCAGTCTGTATATCTTTGCAAACAGAGAAGTCAGTAGCCATGGAAGGGCATCCTGAGGCTGTCAGTCAAATGGCTGGAGGGACAAAAGGCCTGTGAATTTGAAATCTACTGGATGCCCCATGACAGGAACCCTGAAATCTAAAGCCATGAATTAAATAAGCGTCACAAATATTTCAATTCTCAGCAGAAAAAGAATCTTGCTGTTGAAGAGACTATTAATTCTTTCCAGGCCGTTTTGCTGAAGAGAATACTGTAGCCTTGGCTATTTCCCTAAGGGATATTTTGAACAAAATCAAGCCAAGGCAGAGTGTCTGAAGGAGGGGTGGAAGAATTCTAATGACAAATTTTTTTTGATCTCCTTTTGCCCTGCAGCAGTTTGGAAACACACAAAGGATTGTTTTGTAATGTTCCAAAGACATTGCACTCTTGGGAGCTAATGCCCAGACACCCCCCTTTTATGAAAATTTTATTTCTTTCGTATTGAAAGTGTTGCAACTCAGGCTTTTCAAGCGTTTTCCCCTGTGCCCTGCTCTTTGAGTGTACAGCTGGAGAGAAGACTTGCTGCTGCTGTGGTGGTGAAAGTGAATTGACTGGAAGCTTCTGCCAGGCCCATCAGTTTAATGTAGAAAGATTCCTGTGGCAACAAAGAAGAGTGAGTCAAAGGAAATTCGGTGCAGCAAGAAGCAGGGCAGGGGGAAAGTGTCTCTCCAGTGTGCTGGACAGAACACAGAGTCCTCCCCAAAAGGAAAGGTGCAGAGACAGCTACCTCACCAGCTGTTGCAGAAGAAGTCGGTAAGATTTTTCCCTTTCCATCTATGAAATTAACCCCTGATTTCCTTGCAGTTAAAGAGAAGGATTTTCCAATTAAGATTTGAAGCCTGCTGGGAGAATCTTATCCTAGGTGAAGAGAGAGAGAGAGAGAGAGAGGTTATAGATTACAAAAATAAACTATGGGACAGATCCTCAGCTGGTGTAAATTGTCATAACTCCATTGACTTCAGTGCAGTTACACTGATTTGCACCTGAATCTGTCCCTATCTTTTTAATCAAGGAAAAAATAATCTTTGTTAAAATGAAGGGTTCCCCCTACCCCAAACCTATAATATAAATGCTCTGTTTACATCAGGGAAATAATCTGTGGTTTGCAACAGGTGTCAGCCACAGGTTTCCCACAGGCCCGCTTCTCAGTTACACTTATGTAAATCTGAAGCAATTCCATTGCATTCAGTGGAATCTCACCAGATTTAAACTGGTATGAATAAGAACAGAATTATTAATACAATGCCAGAAATGTGCCTGACAGTTTACAGCCAAATTAAAGACAGTGGAACAGCTTCTGATCTCAGTTACATCAGTGTAAATCCAGAGAAACTCTGTTTACACTACTGTAGCTGTGATCAGATTCTGATCTCTGTCCTTTCTCCTAAGAGTTTACAGTCTAAGGTCTATATCTAGGAAACACTCATGTATGTGTTTGACTTTACACATGTGAGAAATCCCCTGGAAGTCAAAGTTAAGCATGGAAGCAGGTGTTTGCAGGATCATGGCTTAAGGTCCTGATCCTGTGACATAATGAACACCTCCCAGAAGGTGCTATGTACCCTCATCTACCACCAAAGTCAATGTGAGATGAGGCCATTTCCAGGAGGAGCTCAGCCCTGTGAAGGATTAGGCACTAAATTAAATTGACACAACTAAGGAAAGTAACAAACATGGGAGAGGTCATGGGGAAGGTATACAATGGCTCCAGCAGTAAGATCATGCCCTTGCTTTTGTGATCCAGGCACACATCTTGACAATTAGTTATGTAAGGCTTGGCTGTACTTTGAATTTTGCTTGTTTGTTTCAAAGGCCATACTGGGGTTTGTTAGGTGGGCAGAAGGGCCTGGATGTTTTAGGTCAGTCTTTCACAATTTTGTGAACAAATAACCATGATGTTAACTGTGGGTTTAGAATTGCTATGACACAAGCATTTTGCTGGTTCCTGCAGGTTAAAGGGAATGTCCACATCTTCTCTAGTATGAGTTAGAGAAAGGGAAGAAATAGATTTAGCTTTGCTAAATGTGCCTTTTTGGGGGGTGATTTCTGAGGAGAGATTTGGGTACACGTTTCCATGAACAACTTAGCTTACTTAAGCAGCCAGAGGCAATGGTGTCTAGTGGTTAGAAATAGGACTGAGGGCAAGAGGAGATCTCTGCTCTTGTCCCAACTGCCACTGAATTGTAGCATTACCTTGAGCAAGTCACTTCACCAATTTTCTCCAGTTTCCTCATCTGTTAAATGGGCATAAAGTCCTGCATGAAGTCAGCTAAAAAGTACTGGAGATGCACAAAACACTAATTATTATTATGGCCCACATGCATTTCAAGATTCTGCTCTCACCCCAGTTTTGTACATGTGTAATTTCACTGATTTAAATGAAATTACTCATGATTTAACTGGGTATGAGAGGAGAATCAGGCCCAATATCTCTTTAAGCTTAGCTGTTATTTCCTGTGCATAAACTTATGCAGAGTTCTAAACACAAGTATTTAGAATACAGCTCCTCAGCTGGTGTGAATCAGCACAGCAGCTATGCTGATTTTCACCAGCTGAGGCTCTGGTTCTTAGAGTACAGCTTGGCTAATTCTCTTACACTGTCAGGAGAGAAATGAAATGGCATTTTACAAGAAAATTGCTACATCAGTGTCTCCTCTTGCTGCTTTTCAATGTGTCTGTTGTTTTCAATTAGCATGATGGCATCCATTTTCAGGAAACAGAGACTGGGCCAGATGCTGCACTCACTTTACACTGATACAGTTTTGGAATAATTCCTCTGAATGTTAGTGAAATTACTCCAGATTTACACCAGTGTAACTGAAAGCAGAATCTGACCCAGGATCTTTTCCTCTGAACAAATGCTGTTGTGCTTTTTGAACGGAGCAGCTTTCCAACACTTCACCTGCGGCATAGGGGTGCCTCACACCAGTCAAACTTAGGGCCATGTTATACTCTGAACTCAGCTACACCCTGACCCCTTCTATTGAAATCATAGCTCATGGTTTAACTGAGGGCAGAATTTCATCGGTTCTGGGCAATGCAGAATTATCAGGTGCCCTGGTCTTATTTTTTTCAGGATGGAATAATAATAGCCAATCCTGATCCTCCAGATTGCCTTAAAATCTTTTCCATTGCCATTTTCACTAGCTTCAATCTCTCCTGCTCTGCTCAGTTTGCATTTCCTGAGACAGCAGTACCCCTCTGAGGCATCACGTTACCCATATTCTCAAATTCATTATTGAGAACACAACCCAACATGGAGAATTTCCGTACAAAATGTCTGATCATGCCATCAATTCTGGGCAAAACTCCTATTGACTTCAACTGGTGTTTTGTGGGCAGAAATGAGGTCAGAATCTGGAGCAAAGGGAATATGACCCCAAGCTTAGCACAATTGGTTGGGTAGCAGGGAAAGTGGGTCACTGATCTGATACCCCAACACGGGATGTCGGGGACCAGACCAGCTAGGACCAGCTGCTGGCCTGCTCCCTCACTAACTTCGCTACTAGGCAACCAGGCTCTGCCTCTGGTTTACGATTCTGGTCGACTCTCCAGTTCTGGCATTTGGCTTCTGTCACTCTGGCACTGACCCTCAGCTCATTTCCTGGACTCTGCCCGCCCTGGATCCAACTCTAACCAGTAGGTCAAACTCTTGTTTCCCCCCTAGGCATGACTGCCCAAGGCCCGATTGGCTACAGTGGAGAATGATTGTAACTATACTGTGTCAAATTAACTCCTCGTGTAACTCCACTGACTTCAGGAAGAATTTGGAGTATCGAAGCATTGCTCAGTGTGTTGCATCTCTGCTTTAGTTTGAGTCACAGTAAGAAGCAGCTCTGAGTTTTTGGTGTTTGATCCCTTGAGGGACATACATATATGCCATAGAAATTAGATGTGGGAAAAGGCCTATTAATTTCCACCTGGTCCATCAGTCTGAAAGAGCCAATGCAGGACTGTTCCCTACATTTAACCAAGCAAACACAGAACCCCTTTGTTACTCTCTAAGGGCACATTCCTGCTCCCACTGACTTCATTCGTGCAGGATAATCTTATTGTTAAGCCTAAGATTTAATTATGGGTATTTTTAGTAAAAGTCATGGTCAGGTCATGGGCAGTAAACAAAAATTCATGGCCCGTGACCAGTCAGTGACTTGTACTATAAACCCTTGACTAAATTTTGGGTGTCCTGGAGGGGGGACTTTGGGGCACCTCTGAGGCTGGGAGCAGCCCTGGGGCACCACTGGTGCTCTGAGGTGGAAAGTGGCCCGGGGCACAGCTGTTGTTCGGGGGCGGGGGGCACGCGCAGCCGGGGACCACTGCTGGTGCTCTGGGGGTATGTGGCCCGAGACAGCCACTGGTGCTCGGTGCGGGAGGGGAGGCGGATGGCCTGAGACTGCCGCTGGTGCTCCGGGAAGGGGGTGGGAGGGCTGCTCAAGACTGTTGCTGCTGCTGGAGGTGTGGGGGGGAACACAGGGTGGCCCTAGAGTGCCCCAGCAGTGGCCAGTGCGGCTGGCCCGGGAGTCAGTTGTGCTGGCCACTGCAGAAGTCACGGATGTCCCAGAAAGTTACGGAACCCGTGACCTCTGTGGCAGACTCGCAGCCTTAGTTGTTGTCCTTTCCATTGCTCTTTCCTTCTCTTACCTTACCTCAGGGTTGTTGTTTCCTCTGGTTTGTTTTTATCTTCATGTATTGTCCAGTCTTGCAACCCTTACTACCAGGTGTAGTTTCTACTAATTTGAGCAATCCCATTGGATTTAAGGGATGCATCATCTTGTATGTCTTTCTAAAAGAGATGTTCCAGCTCAACCAGATATACATGGGCTTGATGCAGAAATTAATGGTGATAGGTGAAATTCTGTGGCTTCTATGTGTTAAGCAAGAGGTCCGACTAGATGATCATAATGGTTCCCCCTGAGCTTAAAATCTGTGAATCTATATTCTCTCCCAAACACCCTTCTGTGGCACAGAGAGGATGCAGCCATGACTTCTGCTTTCTGCCCTCCCCACCTCCTTTGGGACAATGTGATCCTGTAGGCAGGTAACAAAGCAATCCCCTAAGCTCAGAGAGCACCCTTCTGCCCATCACTAAGGTAGACTATGTGAACTGTGGGAGGCTCCTTTCTCCTGACCTTACCCCAGCTCTATGTACCCATGTAAGAGCTGGGAGGAATTTAGTCCTTTGTCTGTAAAAAGATATGCTCCTTGCAGCTCATTTGCACTCCCTGTTTGATCCTGCGGTGAAGCCATCGCCTTGTGTTTGGGTCTGGAGTGGCTTGGCGAGAACTTGTTACATTTTTAAATTTCGCGAATGAGAAACTTTTTGTGAAACTTAAACAAATCCTTTTCAGGCTGATCACATCAATATACATCCCAATTCAGGGAAGCCCTTAAGCACATGCTGAAGTTTAAGCCCATGCTTAAGTTCCACTGGAGTTAACAGGATTTAAGCACATAAATCTAATTGAGTTCAATGGGATTGAAGCATGTGCTTAAAGTTGAGCAGGTGCTTAAGAGTGGTCCTGAATGGGGGCCATAAGCAGCACTTACAGTTCTTATAGTTCTATAGCACTTATAGGATAGTTCTGCTATAACAATTGTTTAGACAGCCAAGGAATGTGGTTCTTCCAAACATATACTACGAAAATGGTATTGAATTTATTTCTGGTCCTGTTCTTGCTCCCATTGACATCAGTGGAAGCAGGAGAAAATGTGGGTGTAATTCTTAATTTTTATTTGTATCTCAAGAGCACATAGGAACCCCAAACATGGACAAAAATCCCATTGTGCTAGGCACTCTCCAAACACAGAACAAAAATATGTTTTGAATTTTATTGAAACAAAACATTTCAATTGATCTGAAACATTTTTTTTAATTTCATTTTTGTAAAAAAGTTTGGTTTCTGCATCCCAGTTTGGGACCATTCACCACCCCTCCCCCCATCTTGAAATTTTGTACAGGCTGGAAAATCCATTTTTCAACCAGCTCTAGTTATAACTGTTGATTGGCCATGACAACAACCAGAGTAGCCCCTGGATGTCTCCGTCTTCCTCACATATCACCATGACATTCTAATGGTCTGAGATGGATGAAGTGATAGGGGAGGTGGCTGGATGTGGGTGGTGAAGGACACACTCTGAGTATGACTATAGAGAATTTGTACATTCTGATGCTGTCTCATTCTTGGCCACAGCCCCTGTAAAATCCATACTGAGTAAGAAGGCTAGTTAATTAATCCAGACTGCTTTGCAGTGCAGTGTGCCTTGATGAAATACATAATGCCCATGAATTCTGTAGGCTCCCTGTCTTCACTCAGCAGGTGATCTTTCAGCATTTTGCTCGTAATGTGTGTTAACAAGAAGGTTTTTTTGAAAAATACAGTCCTAATGATTTCCTGGTTGTTACAGGGGAAAGGATCGTGCATCTAGTAGGAAAGGTGGCATTTGTAGTGGTATTCAGTCTCCCACTACTGTTTATCTCCAGTAAAAAGGATGGTCCAGTGGTTAGAATGATAGGCTGGGCTATAGGATACCCACGTTTGATTTCTGGTCCCCCACAAACACAGCGTGTGACCTTGCGTAAGTCAGGGCTGATTGCTTAGAAGGAGTTAGGAGCCTAACTTCCGTTGAAATCAGTGGAAGTGTCAGTGTAAGTCAGGAGCCTAACTCCTTTTGAATGTTCAACCCTAAGTGATTCTGTGCCTCGGTTCCCCATCTGTGCAGTGGGGATAACAGCACTGCCCCACCGCAGTGGGGTGTTCTGAAGGTAAATACAATAATGATTGTGAAACCCTCAGATAGTAAGGGGGTCCATATGAGTTCCTTAGATAGATATGTCCTGGTTCAGAGCTGGTTCAGAGCAGGAGGTTCAAAAAGGCCCCAAAGGTACCCACCTACCTGGGTATTGTAGCAGAGAAGTAGTTATTCTTCCCTGCATATTGACCATGTTTGCTGATGGTTGGAGTGTAGAAAATGTCTGAGTTGGTGGTGACCATCAGGAAGATGCATCAGTATCCTAACAGCGTGGTTCCCCCGCAGTCTAAGAGACTATAGGTAACTAATAAGAAGGATGGTCTTACAGTTAAGATATTGGACTAGGAGTTCTGGCTTCAGTTTCTGGCTCTAGCTTGGGAAAGTTCCTGAATCTCTGTGCCTCAGTTCCCCATCTGTAAAACGGGGGGGGGGGGGGGAATCCTTCCTTTCTCTCATCTGTTGTCTTTTTTTCTATTTAAGCAATAAGTTCCTTGGGTCAGGGACTGTCGCTTACCAATATCTGTACAATCCCAAGCAAAATGGTTGGAGCCTCTAGGTACTACACTGCTACAAATCATTAATATGTGGGGAGGAAGGCTGTGAGAATCAGAGCTGTTGTGTAACTAAATGTCCAGCCCAGGTTCTGGTAACTGCTGGCTTTGTGTTGGCTAGGGGCCTGTTCCTTAGATGTTCTGAAGTCAATGGGAGTCTGTCTCACAGGATCAGCCCCAACGGATGTAGACTGCAGCCTACTTTCTTGTGACCTCCCATTCATTGTGCAAACTCTCCTGTGATTAAGGGCTAGTGAACAAAGCCCAGAGCTGACTAATTGCTGGGGTAAATTGAAAGCTGGAAGGACGTACAATGAAGGTAAGCAAAAGATTGTTGATTTTTTTTCACAGCTTGTCTGGAAGAGGTAAATCAAAATCCATGAAGGGTTTTTCACTCTGGGATAAAGACTTCAAAGTGAGAAGGAATACAACCATACAAGACAAGACCATAGCTTACCAGTTATTTCCATCACAGATTTGTATCTGCTCTTCAAGCACTAATGTGACTCAGATGCCTGCATCACACCAGTACTGAGCACTTCAAATCTGGCGGGATTATTTTTTCATGTGTTTTTAATGGCATCATTAAAAAACCTAGTGTCTGATCCTCCATCATGTTCTGCTGGTGTTCATGCCTTTATACTCTCTTCAGGAGTACAAGCTACAGTACAGACAATTATGGCTCCTTGTACCTTATATTTAACCACATATTAGTGATTCAGCAACAAATATACATGAAAGGGATAAACTGCAACAGATGACAGATTCCTTGCTATGATGATATACCAAGATCTATGGGCCTGATTCAGCTAAATCTTTTTGTTTGTTTGGAGGGGTGGCAGGGTGGTATTACACAGTTTTGTGCCAGACGTGATATGTCAAGCATAAGTTCAAAAAGACTTATGCACACAGTTGTCTGGTTTTAGAGGACAGATCCTCATCTGATGTACATCAGCATAGCTCCACTGACACCAGAGGAATTATGCTGATGTACTCTGGCCAATGGCCATTTGCCTACTGAAGTTCCCAGTTGGAAATGTTTTGATTAAATGTTCTTTCGTTGGAAAATACTGATTTGTCAAAACCAAAATGTTTTGCAGTAATATACTGGTTAAATGAAATTTTCATCAAGAAATTTTCTCAGCTCCAAGATGGAATTTCTGGTCAACAAGAGAGAGACCCATCCCAGGATAGTCAATACCCCAGTGGTTAGGGCACTCTTTCTGGTCCACTCAAAATTTAGTTAGTTATACAAAGTGGAACAGTTCTTATAGGTGAGACTGAGTCTATAGCCCAGTTGTTAGGCCTCACCTCACCTCAGACATGGGACACCTAGGTTCAGGTGTGTCAAGCAGCATGGCTGACATCTGTCACGTGTTGTTTGTTCTCTCACATCTCTGCAGAAGGAGAAGCGTATGAAGTGGAGTGTCTTGCTTTGGTTGTGAGTGGGTTTTTGTTTTGTTTATATACCCATTGCAATGTGTTTATGGTAAAGAAGGTAAGGGCTACATTTAGCCCAACAATACAGCATATACCTGACTCTCAGGCACTGTTTATGGATTAGTTTGTTGAGCTTTGTAAAGTGCATTGGAAATTTAGAGTGAGGTTTTCAAAGCACTCAGTGTTGGCCTAACCCTGATCCCTTTGAAGTCAATGGTAAAACTCCTGTTGACTACAGTGCAAGCAGAATTAGGTTAATGCTGAGCACTTCTGAAAATCCCCTTTTACATGCTAAGTTTTCTTAGCAGTTTACACAAAACAAACAGCAAGAAGGAAAGAAGGCCTCTGTGCTTCAACACCATCCACCTCTTAGTGGCCCCACCATTTCATAGTTGGTGTCAGGAATCAGGGCCTGCAGCAGAGCTAATATCCAGACAGTCTCATCACTAAAGCTGGCCTGCAGCAGACTGTCTGATTGGCCATGCCACCTGATCGGCTGGAGGGGCAAGCACGCTGGTTCTTAAGCCATAGGCAGCAGCAGCTCGCTCGCTGCTCAGTGCTCATGCCCAGCACTGTGTTTGCTCCTTCATTACCTGGTTCCTGCTGCTCCTGACTCTGGCTCTGTCCCTGGTCTTTGGTTCCTGATGCCAGCTCTGGCCACTAGGCCTGATGCCTGCTCCAACCAGCATACTAGACCACCTTCATCCCAGTCAGCTGAGAGATTGAGCAGCCCTTAAAATTAGGGCCCAGGGTTCAGCGCTAGCATGGACCATACTAAGGCCCCAGTTGAAGTAATGGATGACATCCAGAACCTGCAGGTGCAAGTAACTGCCCTGCCATCGCAAAATGCAGCCTTGCAGATGCAGGTTGCTCTGCTGGCTCCTCCTACTCCACCTTCCCCAGAGCCAAAGATTCTTCTGCCTGACACATTTGACAGAGATGGGGGCAAGTTTTGTCAGCTCCTGTTCCTCCTATGCCCTCAATCATTCCCTGTGGACCCGGCCTGTCTGGTGCTTAGCTTGTTTGTTGCCTGGGGAGGCCTTGGCTTTCCCCACTCCTGGAATAGTCCAGCCTCCTCTTGCGACAATTAGTTTGAATGAATTCCTCTATGTCCATCACCTTTGATGACCCCAGCCAGGTGTGGAACGCTGAGACAGCCCTTCAGGCCTTACTGCCAGGATGCCGGCCCCGGTGCCAAATACACTGCTGAATTTCATTGTTTTGGCTTCTGACACCAGATGGAATGAGGCGGCACAGCAACAGTTCTACTGAGGGTTAAACGAGGGTATAAAGGATGAGCTTGCGAGCATGGAGCCTCTGTCCATTTTGAACAATCTGATTGACCTGTGTATCAGAACTGATGATCGCCTCATGGATTGTCATCATGAGTGTACCTTGATTTTTCCGGATGTCGTCATTTACCCTGTTCATGACACCCCTAACGCGCAGGTCTTCCCTGGCATTAGAGCTCTTGCAAGCCAACCAGGTTCATCTGTACCTCTCTGACTCGGAGAAATACTGATGCCTGGAGTTAGGGTTATGCTTATATTGTGGGGAAACCCGTCATCTTGCCTTGACATGTCAAGTGAACATGAGGGCAGAAATGAAGTGGGAGATGCCAGGTCCATAGCCTGTAGGAGTGATTCTGGGCAGAGCTGGTAATCTCCCCCATCTGGGAGTTCCCAGCACCTATAGATCACAGTCATCAAAGAAGGACCCCTGAGTGAGCTACCAGTGGAACTCTAAATACCTCTATTGATTCAACTACTGGTAAGATTCACCTAAAGGCCCTAGTTGACTCTGGGGCCTCAGCTAACTTTATGGACTTGAACTTTGCTAAGACCTATGCAGTTCCCACCACATGCAAGGACTTTCCAGATCTGGTCGACGCTGTTGATGGGTCTCTTCTCTTCTTGGGAGCAGTAACCCACCAGACCTTGCCAGTTATGATTATTACCCTCGAGGGCACCAGGAAACCCTCCAATTTGGATTAATCTTGGCCCTTCATGCTCCTGTCATCTTAGGTATGCTCTCTCTCACCACATTCACTGGCAGGAGGGGACCCTACACTTTAACTCCTGGTATTGCCAGGTATCCTGCCTCCCAGGATCTGGTTCACTCTGAGGTTCACACCATCCACTGGAAGACCAGGACCCTCGGTATTCCTCGCAGCTCTGTGTGCTTTGTCCAAGATCCCCCACAAATACCGTGACTTCATTGATATATTTGACAAAGTGAAGATGGACATCCTGCCCCAGTATCCGACTTACAATTGCCTGATTGATCTCCAGATTGAAACCGAGATCCCATTCCATCAGATATATGCCCTCTCCGAACCTGAATTTCAGACTCTACACCTGTACTTGCAAGGGAACCTTCAGAAGGGTTTCATCCACGTCCCCAGCAGGCCCTCTCATCTTTTTGTCAAGAAGGACAACTCTTTGTGGCCATATATTGACTATCAAGCCCTGAACAAGATGACTGTACAAAGCTGCTCCCTGGTTCCCTTAATAAGTGAGCTCTTAAACTGCCCACCTACACCCTGTGTTTTCACAAAGTTAGATCTGTGCATAGCCTATAAGCTGGTCTGCTTGCATGAGAGAGACAAGTAGAAGACTACCTTTCATATTCAATAAGGCCATCTAGTTATGCCATGCAGTCTCGGTAATGCTCCAGCAACCTTTCAACATGTTATGAATGGTATATTCAGTGATATCCTGGACCACTTGGTTATTATTACCTTAATGACATTCTGATTTTCTCTGAAGACTCAGCTCTTCACGATCAGCATGTGTGTAGCATTCTTGAAAGACTATGCCAGAATCATCTATATATCAAAATAGAGAAATGCAAGTTTGCCCAGGACACTCCTGAATTTCTTGGATATGTCATCTCACCCAAGGGACTGACTATGGATTCCCACAAAATGGCCATCATGGATTGTGTGGGACCAAAGGATGTCTCTGGAATCCAACACTTCTTGACTTTGTTGTTGTTTATAGAGTATTTACTCCAGGATTCTCTGCTTTGGCCAGTTCTCTCAGCCAACTTTGCTGTGAAAAGGAGTTTGTTTTTCATGGTTCCCAGAAGAACAGGCTGCTTTGATAATCTGAAACAGATTCATCACAACTCCCACCTTGATCCACCCAGACCCCACCAGACTGTTTATGGTAGAGGTGGAGACTTCAAATTTTGTCCCAACCCACTGCTCCCGATCACCTTCATCTGCATGCTTTTTACTTGTAAAAAGCTCACTCTTGCTGAGATGAATTATGATATTTTGGACAGGGAACTGTGGCCATCAAAGCACCCTTTGAAGAATGATGCCGTCTTTTGGAGAGTGTTAGGTTCTCAGCCCCAAGTTCTGCCTTTAAAATGACCAGGTACCTGAACCAGTGGCAGCCATGCAAGTCCCTCTTCATGAGATTAGAGTTTGTGGTCATCTATTGGCTGGCTATAAGGAACAGGAAGGGGGATGCATTGCCGTGTAGGATGAGTACTACAATCCTGATGAGGAGACTATGTCCATGATTCTTAAGCCTGAGACTTCATTTCTGGCACCATAGCTTCCAACCTGTTATCCTCCATCTGCTCTCAGTTACCTAGCGATCCAAACCTATCAAGCCTTAGATCTCAGTCAGGACCAGACTTCCACAGTCTTCACATTCTAGGATGGGATCCTATACTACAAGGGACACATCTATGTGCCCGAAGAGGCTGCTTGGATTTGAGTCCTACAGTTCTGCACAATGCTGCCCTAGCAGGCCATTTCAGTCATTCCGAGACCTAGTTTCCAGGAGTGAGATGGGAGGGCTTCAAAATCTGCAGCACAAACCAGATCTGAATTTTAAGGCTTGGGTCCATCTGTACCATGTAGTTGTAGTTAAATGAATTATTTTAATCTTCTAAAATAGAATGTAAGTGATATGGTAATTAGCTAATTAGTAAGATCATTAATTAGATTAATTGTTTATACAACATTTAGAACATAAAAAGCCCTTTATAAATTATAAGTATTCTTAATTAGTTTGAAATCTACCAGCTGCAATTTCTTAGCAATACGAAGACGCAGTCACTCCATACACTCCAGGGTAACTGCCATCTTAACACTTTTTAGCTAGACTTGTCTACATCCTACCATGCTTATTCAAGCAAAATGCTTTTAAAAATTGGTGTTTTTCCCCCAGGAATGCAGACAGCAGAATCAGGACTTATGTAGGTAAAAGTAAACAGGGAGAATATGCAGAATTCAGTTGAATGGTAATTTAACAAAGGAGAAAAAGTGACACAACTGAAATACTGAGGAATTTCTCTGATGCTGACAGAGTGCATCTCATCCCAGTATGGGCAGAAGACACAGGGTGTGGCATAATGCCATCTTGTGGACCACATAGATATCTAGTGAGTGAGAGAAAGGGGAAAAAGGGGCAGTGTAAGCCCTCTCTGAACAAGACATTGCATCCAGTCACATCCATTTAATTGCTGATGGTAACAAATAAAATCTCTTACTGAAACCAAAGATTCCTTGCTTCCTCAAGAGTACTACACAGGGTTCCCATGAAGGTCAGAGGGAGCCACACAATCACAGTTGAGGACAGAATGTGGCCACCTAGGGAAGTTAAATTCAGCAATGCACATGGAATAGTAAAGTCTTCCCCACAGATTGTTATTTACCCAATCTGACAAAACCTACCATCCCTTCTTTGGGTAAGACTGCAGTTGAGCATTTTGTGCTGTAATATCATGTCCACAGATTCCCCATTCTGATTAATTTCACTATGCCTATGCCAGCCACCAATGGAAAAGTGGTAATGGGATTTAGAGCTTCATAATCTCATTTGAGACGAGTTAATAATCCAAAAATTGCATCTCATTAAAGGTTGCATCACTCTTTCTAATCTGAAAATTACAGGAGTCATTCATGGATTGATATCTTTCTAGCTATCTGATGTATTATATCTGATCAGAAAGCTAGATCTGATCCATCTATCTGATCACTTCTCTTTCATTCTCTCACACCATAGCAGACTAGCTGTCACATTTGCACCTTTTTATGTTATATGGAAGAATTAAAGTTTACCATGAAGACTTTTGTTTTCAGCACAGTTCATGTAACTTCTCTTCATCTTTCCAGTATTCTTCAGCTATGAATATTTATTCAGGCCCTGATCCACAAATGTACTCAGGTGCCTAAGTCTCGAGTTAGGCACTTATGTCCCAGTTTTAGTCTCCTCTGTGAGAACAGAACTCCTGCTGGACACCTGTCTCCTGCCTAAGTCCCAGAATGATTCATGAACTGGGGGAAGATGGCATTCATCCATCTAAGTCATGTCTGGGGCCTGATCTGATAGGCATGGTCAGGGATTGCCTACCGCATCAGGTTCCATTCAGAATCCATCCGGCCAGAGGTGAAGGAGGCAGTGGTGGTGCCCACCTTATAACTTTTATCCCAGTAATAAGAGCATTCTCCTGAGAGGTGGTAGAACCCTGTTCAAATTCCTTCTCCCCATCTGGTAGATTGGGGGAATTATAAGTGGGCCTCCCACATCCTAGGCAAGTGCTCTAACCACTGGGCTACAAGTTATAAAATGTGCAGCACCACCTACTCCTCTGGCCATTTTTGGGTGGAACGAGGCAGGCACCTAACTCATTCCTGCAAGACACCTTAGGTGCCTGAGCCACCTTATTCCAAGAAAGGGATTCTCCTTCCTGGCTAACTAAGCAAAAATAGGTTCCTCCCTGCAGCCCAGACTTAGATGTTTATCTCTGTGAGGGGGCGGGGCTTTGGACACATCACTGTCATCAGCATCTCCCTAACTAGCTAGCTGGTTCCTTGCCTAGCATGCTGGCTTTTGTGGATCTCATTCTAAGGTGCCTGTTTCCCCCCACTGATTGTATAGGGAGCCTAGGTGCCCCACTCAGGCTTTGTGGATCACAGTTTTGTTCCGGTGATTTTTCTAGGTGCTTAAAAGTCAGGCACTGTGATGCTGAGTGTTGCAACGTAAATTCCTTTGTGTATCCATGCCTCAGTGCATTAAATTTCATCACTCCCAAGTGATTTCATATCTGTAGACTTACCCCTTAGCTGAACTATTTGAAAGTGACTGAACATAACATCTTTCTGAGCAACTCATGGCTTTTCTTGCGGTCAGGAAGAAGTAGCTCCTTTCAGCTATAAGAACATTTTACATTTTTAAGGTTGCTTTTTTGTAAATGTAGAATATGCTTGATTTTTTTAGTGTTATTCCAAAGAACACTGTAGTCTAAGCGTCAGATTAAGGGGTCCTTGCTCATGTGGAACAGCATCTTCCTCCATCTAGAGCCTCCCTGACTTCAGTGAGACTTCTTGAGGAGTAAGGATCCACTCAAGCCCATGTCTTCATTTACAAGGTTTGGTTGATGTAGATTACATCTGTCTATGACTGCCACAATTAGTAAATCAGTTGTGCACAGGCATCCATGGCTGCATGTGTTGGCATTGCACGTACTCACCAGAAGTGCTTGTGTCAATGCAAAGTGCAGCGTGCCATGCACCACCATCTGGTGCACTGGCTTCTGGGAAACTTTCACAGCGCATCGTGGGGTAGAAATGAGTTGCTCAGGGATGACTGGGAGTAAGGGGTCAAGTTCCCATCATGAAACTCTCTCCACCCCATGATGCCATCCATATCCCATAATTTTTGTGCCTTTTTTAAAATCCCACAAACTCACATGGCACTTTCCTCTGTCCACCATCTCTGACAGAAATGTAGTGCCCAGAGATCAGCACTATTGTTATGAATATTGCAAATACTGGATGCACAATCCTCTGGTATTTGAAAAACTGCAACAACAGGGGACATGACAGCTTCTTTGAGGGCAGATTGCTGAAGTATGTAATGAAAAACAATTAAAGGTTGTTGGTGGCATTCAAAGGATGGCTGCAGACAGTGGAATGCCACTTCTGGGCCTGAAAAACAAGCACTGACTGGTGAGATTGCATCGTATTGCAGATTTGGGATGATGAGTAGCAGCTGTGGAACTTTTGGATGCGAAAGGCCATGTTTCTGGATCTGTGTGCCAAGCTCACCCCAGTTCTCCAGCTCTGGGACACCAGAATGAGAGCTGTACTGACAGTAGAGAAGTGAGTGGCAATCACACTATGGAAGTTTGCAATGCTGGACTGCACTGGTCAGTGGAAAATCATTTTGGAGCTGGAAAATCCACAGTGGGGCATGTTGCCAGGCAAGTGTGTAGGGCCATTAATCATATCCTACTACACTAGACTGTGACTCTTGGCAATGTATAGGACATAGTGGTTGGATTTGCTGCTGGGGTTCTTGAACTGAGGTGGGGCAATAGACACGCATCCCTGTTGTGGCACCAGCCTATCTTGCCACAGAGTAAATCAATAGAATGGCTACTTTTCTATGGTTATGTAAGTGTTGGTGGATCACTGGAGATGCTTCACTGACATCAGTGTGGGCTGGTCAGGGAAAGTGCATGATGCTCTCTTCTTTCAAGAGGGAAATTCTTTCCTGAACAGTGGATTACCATTGGCAATACTGAAATGCCAGTAGTGATTCTGGAGGACCCAGCCTACCATTGCTTCCCAGGCTCATGAGGCCATATACCAGCCATCTTAACAGCACTAAGGAAAGCATCAACTACCAGCTTAGCAGGTATAGAATGACATTTGAATGTGCTTTTGGTACATGGACAGGACATTGGCAATGTTTATTCACAAAACAGGATCTCAGAAAAATAGCTGCCTGTTGTGTCCTGGATAATGTCTGTGAGGTAAAGGGGGAAAAGGCAGGATTTTTATGTTTGCTAATTCCAAAAGCTATGTTTAGATTTGCAGCGTATTATAAGATATATGCCTCTTGATATAGGTGAGCAAAAATGTTAAGGTAACTGCGCACATGCTGGATATAATACAAATATGAATATGGTGTGGCCTACCAATACACATGACATCAAACCCTTCACATGACATGGAATCCTTGGACCAGTTTGGCTACAGTTCAGAATTCATCTCCCATTCATTTTTTGAAATGTCTGCCAAAATTTTCAAAAGTGGCCAGTGGCCTTGGAGGCGCAATCTGAGACACTTTTTAAAGGAGCTCCCTTAAAGGCTCTCAAGTTAGGTACCCAAAAAACTCAGGCATCCCAAAGCATGGGCCATTTTTAAGAATCTTGGCCTAATTTTTTGTTTCATTAAACGTTATTTATAAAAGAGTGGCTAGGAGATCAGCCATAACACTCACAAACAGCATATTCATTTTTTCCTTTGCCTTATGTTTCAGCAGTAGCTTTCTTACTAGACAGGCCTTTTTAGATCTTTTACTTCTTATGGAATCACAGAGTGTTAGAGATTAAAAAAATACTTTTAGTTGGTACAGTCTGTCATTCATTCTCCCCGGCCCCATCCAAATATATTCCATTGCATTGTCGGGTGTATCATTCCACTGCAACATTTAAAAATCCAAGATCATAGGCCGGTGTTAATCAGCATAACTCCGTAGCTACACGGATTTGCACCAGCTGAGGATCTAGCCCCTTGTTTATAATGGTGCTTTAAAAGTGACTTTAGTAGAGGTACACTGATTTACACCAGTTGAAGACCTGATGGCAGGGTTCCTGCTCTCTTGTTAGAGAATGCAAGTAATTTCCCCCACTGAAATAAGTGAGAGTTTATTCATATTCTACTGTGTTAGAACAGGGCCTTAGGTATTTAAACCTAGCAGACAAATCAGAGAACGTACACGGTGGCAATTTGCCATGTGAAATGCACATTTATCATGAAGCAATGATAACCCTACCTGTACTCTGCTCACTAATCCATCTCTGTCTGGACTATGTCTAACACATGCTTCTCAATTTGTCAAGGCCCAAATGTGGGACACAATGGGTGACAAAGACGCAGGAATGAAGGACCCTTCCTCCCCCCCCAACTATTCATGTGATAAGCTTAACATGCTGTGGGATTGATTCCTTCAGTGTAAATGACTCTCGAACCTGAGCTTCACAAGTCTTTATTTCTGATGTAAATAGTTTTCAAGAATGAAAGTGAGGTGACATCAAATTTATAGGGATGTAGGTAACTTTGGGACCAAAATGAGTGATAATCCTTGAAATGAAAGACAGTTGAAAGGTATATTCTAAACTTCTGAGCAACTTTCGTACCATTGCCGCTTGCTTTAAAACAACCAGCCACAAAAATGTTTCATTCCCCCCCTAGATATAAAATTTGCCCCAAAGTCACACTTGTCTGAGCTGTGCCATGAGCAGTAGTCTGTCCAGGACTAGTGACAGGTTTAAGCTCTTGGGAACCATTAGGGCCACAAAAGGAAGGATGGTCCAGTGGTTAGGGTTCAAACCTGGGATTTGGAAGATCTGGGTCAGTTCCCCACTCTGCCACAGACTGTGTGAGCTTCGGCTCATCACCTACTGAAAACTACGGAGGGGGAATTTGGAAAAGCATTTGGTGCTCACTCTATAGAGGTCACTTCCCCACATTTGGTCAGTCACAGTTAATATCAATGGCTTGCCATTAAAATTAATAATGTTGTGCTAGAAAAGTAAAAAAATCACTGAAAATTATTGGTCACCTATAACCAAAAGAATCAGAGTGTTTTAGGGGCTGATTCTCATCCGGATGTAGTTCCATTGCACCACATCCTGGAGCTACGTCAGTTTACACCAGCTGAGGATCTGGCCTGCTGACTTCAGTGCAGTTACCCTTGATTTACACTAGTGTAAATGAGAGGGAAAGCAGGCACTCTGTTTTTTTGTGTGCAACTGCTAGGCATGCTTATATTATACTGGATAGCAGGGTATACCCTGATAAGTCATATGTTTTCCTGAAGCTCCCTTTGGTTCTAGAAAAGTTAGAACAGGCTGCTCTCATTTCATCAGAAGGGTCTTGTGAGGCTTTTAGAAAGACACGCTGGGTTAAGAACCAATATTTCAATAATGCAGCAAATAATAAAACAATAATTCTACAAGGGACTTCAGAAATAGGGCACCACTTTTTAACAGTGATTGGAATTAACCATTGGAACAATTTTTGGTGGATTCTCCATCCCTGGCAATTTTTAAATCAAGATTGGATTTTTCCTGAAAGATGTTCTGTAGTCAAAACAGGAATCAATTCAGGGAAGTTCTGTGGCCTGTGTTATGCAGACTAGATGATCACAGTGGTTCCTTTAAGCTCTGAATCTATAAATATGTCTAACTTAAAGGGCTACTTAAAGTCAGGCATGTACTTAAGTACCATACCAAATGCGGCCCAGGATTATTAAATATGAAAGAATTAGAAAACAGATTTGTTTTCCTATGTTTATGCATTTTGGGGGCTGTGTTCAGATTGGATGATAGTAGACTGGTCTGTTTCACTTTCGGCCAGGTGTGAGCTCAGTCCTGCAGTCATGCTGTATGAAAAACTCTGATCAAAGTCAAGAAGAGACCCCTTTGAGCTCTTTGGTTTGAAAACAGTTAAATGAAATGTTTACAGGACTAAACCAAAAAAAGAACCAAACAAAAGCTGTTTTCATTGCGTTTTTATGTGTAATTAATGCAAACATTCCTATTAATATTTGCACATCTGAATTTTGGCCCTACAGATGAAAAACACTCCTGCAATCTGCTCCTTGCAAGTGAACCTTTATGCTGTTGTGGAATCTCATTGAAGTAAGTGGGGCTCCATATAGGTGCATGGGAGTCACCCTCATAGATCAGATTGCAGGGCTAGGCCCATAATTGTTTATTATATTTTACTATTTAAAAAAATATTTGGGGGGTTATAAATATATAGTATTGAAAAGGAGATGCCAGGTAGCAAATATGTAGGATCTGATCCTCCTCTAACTTACATTACTTTTACACTGGTGGGTCTCTATTGATTTCAGTAGAAGTATTCCTGATTTGCACCATTTTAAAAGTGAGAGCAGCATCAGGCTCATGATCAAACTATAACCTCCTACTACTTACTGAATAGTGAAATGCAGTCACCAATCATTCAGTCCACTTACTGTGAGTCTTCTGGGTTTTTTGTCTTCTCCCCGCTGAAATAAACTGAAACCTGTGAAATGCCTGATAGCAGTTCTTTGACTTGCCAAACTTTGGGAAATCACTTGTATCCCGTGATTATCTCCTGAATTGTAGGAACATACAAAAGTCACTGTTGGTATCTCTAGTCTCAGTTTACTCTCTGAGATTCCTAGGCCAGATTTCCCCTTCCCACTGAAAAAGCTGCAGGAAGGAACCTATGGGAAGGAAAACTCAGTGAGGGAACCTTATGGAAATTGTCCCATATTGTTTCCTGGGAGTGATCAGAAGTTCAGCCCACAAGATCAGAGATCCGTGCCAGTTGGGTAAACTGAAAGCCAGAGAAGGGAGTGAGTTAGATCTTCTGGAGGGGTAAATTCACATAGCTCCATTACATTGTTTTTCAGTAGCTGAGGATCTGGCTCAATGTGTAGCACACACAACCATATTTGATTGGGCAATGACATTTTTCTAGAGAGTTTTTTGAAGTGTAAATACATTTTAAAATTGTTACATCAATAATTTAAAAAATGTAGCCTCTAATTTCCATCCCCTCCATCTCTCCCAGCATGGGCTTGTTAGCCAGTTTTCTCTCACCTCTGAATTCTCCTGCACTCCCTTCTCTATTGTTGATTATGTCAGTGTTGGAACCATCTTCCTGGACAAGGAGGATTCACCTCACACTCTCCATAGCTCACTGTTGCTGTTCCTTTACTGGCCAGATGGATCACCTTGAGCAATACTGGTCGAGGGAGCTTGAGGGTCTGGAACTGGGTGTTTTGCACAGTAGGCTACTCCAAACTGCTTATAATTGGTGGACAATATGGAAGTAGGACAATCTTATTGAAAAATATGTAAAAATAAAAAAATGTGCAAATTATCTACAAACTGAATCTCCAATCCAGTAAAGCTCTTAAGCACGTGCTTAACTTCAAGCATGTGAGCAGTCCCATTGGCTTAATAGGACTACTGATGTGTTTAAGTATTGGCCTAAGAGTTTTGCTGGATCAGGGTTGGGGTATTCATAATCTTGCAGGATTGAGCCCCAAGTCTATTAATTTAACATCACAGTTGAGCAGTCATGGACCATACATAATACAAACCCGCTCCAATGTAAGGGATAGTTCAGTAAGATAAATTCTAGGTGCTAGACTAGTAGAAATCAAGTTACATACCATGTACTTGCAGTATGCAATAACAGCACCATTTGCTTTTTGCTTTATATGTGCCTTTTTTTGAGGCTCTTCAGATTGAAATCTCTGATCCAATCAAGAGGTCACAAAGTGGCAGGAATGCTGCTTTCATTCTGTTCACTTTGTGCTGTTCCTTTCTTTCATTTGTAACTAGTCCCTGGAAATAGTTTTGAAATCATGGAAATGGTTCTTTAAAATTTGTCTGTGGCACTGAGGCACATGACCTGTTCCGTAACCTGTGCAGTTAGAGGTGACTGCATCAGCATGCAAAAAATGTAGATGTCTGTGGGTGAAAAAGAACACTTAAGAGTCTCTTCAGTTGTACTGGGACCAAAGATATTTACTTGTCCCTTCTTCAAATTTATTCTTCTAAACATGTTTTCAGTTCTGATCAAAAGTACCACCAGCTCTGACTAGGGTCACCAGATGTCCTGATTTTATAGGGACAGTCACGATATTTGGGGCTTTGTCTTATATAGGCACCTATTACCCCCAGCCCCCGTCCTGATTTTTCACATTTGCTGTCTGGTTACCCTAGGTCTGGCAGATATTCCTGCTCAAAGCAGAATGCCTGTTGTCAAAAACAGAAGTTAATTTAGAAGGGATAGAAAATAGATTAAAAGTAAGTAAGTGCCTAAAAGCCCTGGGCCTGATTATATTTACTCTCAGTCTGTCAGTGCCCTCGAGTCCTTGAGGACTCTCTGTGAACTTTGGAGAATCCAAATCCTCTACAGGAACACAATGCTGGAAAGTATCCTGCCAAACTATGCATCACTAAAACATGCAGAATTCACCTTTCACAAGTGATCTGTGGTAAGTATCAGCAGATGTAAGGAAAGGTGGTGCTTGCCCTCAAACGTTGACAAATGCCAGTAGGTGTTCAGGTAAGGAATATAAGTAACACTTTCCAGTTAATGTGAGTACAGATCAGATAGATCCAATTGCAGAGTTACATTGGCTAAGCATTCATGATTCCACACTATACAAACATTTTTATAAGAAGCCTGTAAGTCAACACATCACAGCTGTGCAGTTGATTCATGAAAATAAAACATTTTCTTTGTTTGTTTGTTTTTAAACACTTACCATGTTTTTCTCGCTAGAAGGAGTGCTGGATGCTGCAAGGCTGTTGTGTCAGAATCCTTATCCTGCAGTGGGTTTTGTTGCAGCCTCTCAGTATATAGTGGGTGTGGTTTTACTGTATGCAGCATGAATGCAGCACTTAATGATGGGAACAGGCTTTTATTTTGTTGGTGTTTGTTTTTTTTTTAAAAAGGGTTGCTCTAGCACATTTCTTTTTCTTGGATTCCGGGAAACAGGAGCAAAATATGTGTGAAAAAATCCCTTACAATTTGTACTTAAATCTTGCTAATTTCTATGTGATGCACAAGAAAACCAACCAGAACAACACTCAAATTCTAGTAATGAAATCTGAGAACAGTGGCAGCTTGTAGGCTGTTCGTTGAAGAGGTATGACTGGGGCCTGAAATCCAACTAGACCATTGAAACAGACACCCCTTCACCGCCACAAGATTCTGATAACTACCCTTCTCTTAAGCCCTCCTTGAAGTGAAGAGCCCAGGGCTGGCAAATGCTTAAGGTCAGCCATAAGAAGAACAATAGTACAGGTGTTCTCTGGAAAACTGGCCAATCAGCCTTTCTCTCTCTCTTTTGGATCACTGTGCATTTATAAACTATGTTTTCATAACTCAGTTAAACGGTAACAAAAACCACCTATAAATTGTTTTAAAACTCTGATGAATAGCTGCGATATCTAGGGGATGTGTACAATGTACAGGCACTTCACATCCCTTCTGCAAGTTGTGTCACTTACTCTATGTGTAATCCATGCCCGTTATATATGTGGAGTCCAGTGCCTGTTTCAAAGGAATTGGGTTATAGTGGGCTTCAGTGAATTTGGAGAGTTCCACGGATATAACACCATTTATTGCACATTTTAAAAGCACGCTATTCAAATACTTTACAAAAGTAATTTAATTACATGCAGTCCATCTGGGAACTACTGGGAATCCCCTTTCATTGTTCAGCTGAGATGGAAGCTGTCATGGCTTTTCAAACCCAGGAGTCACAAAGGGTCATGATTGTGATTATACGGCAGGCTGGCCTACTCAGAAAATCCAAATAGCACTAAAGGGAGTAGAGTGGAAAACGAGCCTCTGGTCCATAGTGCTCTGTTCTTTGGGAATTGCAAACTCCTCGATGTAGCCGCGCAGCTAAAGGTTTGTGGCCAAGGCTGGTAGGAATGTCCTGTGTCAGTAGAGGTGGGTATGAGTGCAGTGGCAGGCTTACAATGGCGCACTGGCTCCATGGAACCAGGCCCATGCTCAGAAGGGGCCCTGGCCAGCTCCGCTTGCACTGCGCCCCGAGACCCCACTGGCTCCCCCCACCCACCATTTGCTCTTCTTGGCCTGCCTGCCAGCTGGCTGAGGTCTCCTCTCTGCCCCCTAGCCTCTCCGCCCCCTGCTCCTCTCTGCCCCCTGGCTAGACCCCAGTGCACCTCCGGCTCCCGGCAGTCTCTGCTTTCCACCAGCTGTGGGGCCGCACCTGTCTCCCCAGAGCTCAGCCACCTGGAACTGGTGCAGAAGCCTGGCCAGTCTCAGCCAGGGACAGGGGGGAGGAGGGGCAACAGTAGAGGGGACGGGGGCGGGTGGGGGGGCACTTGGCTGGGCACCTCCAGGCAAGTGCATCTTGAGGGATCCTGGCTGGGGTAGGCCCTGGCCTGGCTGATCGTGCCACTCCCGAGGGGCTGGAGCAGTTCCCGGCCCCGGGACCAGCCCTGGCTACGCTGCTGGCTCAGCCCGGCAGACACAGTTGCCTTCCAGCAGGGATGGTGAGTGGGTCTCCAGGGGGCCTAGGTGGGATGTTGGGCTGTGGGGAGGTGGGGAAGATGTGTGTATTGCGGCACTAGGCAGTGGGGGGTTCTATGTGGGTGCTGGGCAGTTGTGATGGGGCTGTGGGCAGGGGGGTGCTGGGCAAGGGTGGTGGTGTGCAGGGTGCTGTGCATTTGTGGGGGAGGTTTAGGGGAACACTGGGCATAGTAGGTCGGGGGGGGCTCTGGTCATAGGGAGTTGGGGGGTGTTGGGCAGGGGAGGCTGTGTGGTGTGGCATGGGCCTGCCCCCGAGGGGAAGGAACATGCTGGCAGCACAGGGCCAGGCCAGCCACTGTGCATCTGGCAACTACTAGTTTGTAAATAGTGCCCTCACACTGGGCTGGGCGTGGGGCCGCCCTTGCCGTGCCATGACCCATTGACTCTGGCGGGCCCCTCACTCTGGGGACTGACCTTCCTGTGCCATGCTCCATTGCCTCCATGGGGGCCCACAAGTATGTTTGGCGCCAGACCCACAGAATGTTAATCGGGCCCTGTGTGAGTGTGGGAAAGTGGGTAACAGGGTATATGGATTTATATGGGGAAGTTGAGTGCGGGGACAAATGGGAAAGGCAGTTCCCTTTGCCAAGGCAGGGCTTTGCACTCTTTGGGGCTTTTTATGCTTTTTAAAAAAAAATTATTAGGGCATTAGGGCTAGGATTTTCAAAGGAACCTAAAGGAATTAGGCCCATTGAACCTCACTAGGAGCTGGGCACCTAACTACAATAGGTCCCTTTAAAAATCCCACCCAACGGCTTTATGTGTTGGACATTTAAATGGACTGGCAATCCAGAAGCTTGGGAGCAGGGGTGGAGGAAAGGCCCACTTAAAGGCATAGCTCCCTGCTTGTAGCTTTCTCCAGTGGTTGCTGACTGAAGACATGGTCCTCAGAGGTGCTGAGGACCCTCAGCTCCCTTCGACTTCGATGGAAGCATCTGGCATGCAGTATCTCCAGGGATGGGGCCCAGAGAGATTTAGGGCGGTGGTGTCAAAAAAGCTTTTGAAGTCTCCCTGGCGTATACCGATAGAACAGATATCTTGCTCTTAGATGTTATTGCAAGGGAGCCTTATAAGTCAGGATTTTAGAGAAATGTGGTGGGCCAAATCCTCTGTTGGTGTAAATAAATATAGCTCCCCGCGGTCATTGGAACTACACTGACTTATACCAGCTAAGGATCTAGCCCAGTATAGTTGACAAGAGTCTAGATGTTTTAATTGCATTTATCTTTAAAGGGCAGGAATTTAGGCTAATGGTACACTGGAGGTATGGAAAATGAGGGGCATCTCAGATCTCGGCTCTGAAATCCAGCTCTCGCAGCAGGGAGTTCCACGTGTGTTGGGGAAGCAGGATATTGGAGTGAAGGGCTCCAATGAGGATGTGGGATTTGCCCAAGCTCTGTACAGTCACACTTGATCTATCCTTCTATATATTCTGAACTACGTGTCTCATCAAAACACAACCTCACACAAACGAGGGGCTGATTAATCCAGTTGCGGGCTATCTTTGAATTTCTCTGGTCTTTTTTCCACTGTTAAATGGGCTGGACATACAAATAAAACGATGCATTTTAAAGTATCATGGATGTCTCACTATCAAAAGATGGGTTGGGCTCCTGAAGTTAATAACATGCAGAGGAAACACTTGTGTAGTATCAACCTGGCAAGGTACTAACAAGTTTCAACAGGACTTTATTTTCCAAGTGGAAACCTCTTTACCAAGCTGCTGCTGCACCCTCTGTAGCTTTCTCCCAGCCTCTCAACTCCTCCCCTCTCTTTTCTGTTTCCTGTCCTTTCAGACTCCCACCAGCCAGTGCTCCCAATTCTAACAATTACAAGCAACATCTAAACACCACAACTTGCTCTGTCCTTGATACTGTGATGCAGCTTTCTTAGGAAAGTGCCAAGGTTTTTGCAAAGAAAAAACTTCCCACTGAGTGGCCAACTCCCGCATTGCTGCCATACTCCACAGAGTACCTTTCAGGGGAGGAGTTTAAAGCTCACTTGAGTATTTCCCTGCTCCTGGGGCTGTATGGCTACTTCCTTTGTACTGTGCTAGGGTAGCAGGATGGCTGCTTTAACTTATGGTAGGCTGCAGTAACCACATGGGGGCACCAGTGCAGTCGAGGAGCAGTATATTGCTGTCTTGTTCTGCTCGTGCCCACTTACCTGCAGGTGCTCACCCCTTCCCTCTGCCAGCCCCACCCTACACTAGAGTGTAACCCTATGGAACTTGAAAACCCTAGAGGGCTTTTCACCAAGGTTTGAAATAGTTCAGGAAGTATTTATCTGGCAATCACAGAAAGCATTTTTTCAGAAATAATGTTTTTTAAAGTGAAAAAAAAGTCACTGAATATTCAATTCAGGACTCCACCCCAATTCTGAGTTCTCTCTCTCAGGGGCTCAACTCAGGTGGGGTGGACAATGTGAGATACCTTTAAGCCACGTTTGCATCTGCCGGGTCCTGCTGGAGACCTGTCTGTCCCCTGGCACAACTTACAGCCACCTCAGGGACAGCTCTAAGTTATACCAGCTTCTGATATTCACCTCTGGGTTACTTCACTAGCCTAGGATAGCTGGAATGCACCATGCTCTCTCCCGCTCTGTGATGGGGTATAGAAACCCCAGACTGGACAATATGGGGTTAATGAGCTAATGTAGGCTCAGATGGCTATGCATCCTTGCACCTGTGAGCAGTGTCAGGTTTAGAGGGAGGAGCTTAAGAGAGAGACCCCCAGCTCAATGGGGGTAGACCAGGAGGGGAGCAGATCAGATTTTTAACCTTCTGCTCTTGAAGAGAGGACTGGCTGAAGGTGTCCCTTCCCCAGTTGACTGATGGCCCCTCCCTGAAGAAAGGGATGGCCAGATGCTCATGCACCTTATGAGAGACCCATTCCCCACTATTACCTGTAAACTCAATTCATTTCCATTAATTCTCCTTGTTTTTTGTTCGTTAACTACCGCGGGAGGGGAGAGACTTTAAAATGATCTGGTTGGATGGCCAAGTCAAAGGAAGAGGCAGACAACTGCAGGCCTGGAGCAATCATTGGCTAGAGCAGGGGTGGCCAACCTGTGACTCCGGAGCCACATGCGGCTCTTCAGAAGTTAATATGCAGCTCCTTGTATAGGCATTGACTCCGGGGCTGGAGCTACAGGCTCCAACTTTCCAATGTGCTCACTGCTCAACCCTGGCTCTGCCACAGGCCCTGCCCCCACTCCACCCCTCCCCCAAGCTTGCCATGCCCTCGCTATACCCCCAGAGTCTCCTGCATGCCATAAAACAGCTGATCGGGAGGTGCAGGGAGGGAAGGGGAGGTGCTGATTGGCGGGGCTGCCGGTGGGCGGGAGGTGCTGGGACCAGGGGGTGGGGAGGAGCTGATGGGGGGGCTGCTGACATATTACTGTGGCTCTTTGGCAATGTACATTGGTAAATTCTGGCTTGTTCTCAGGCTCAGGTTGGCTAACCCTGGGCTAGAGATATCTGACAAGGAGAGAGCTGCTATGCCATGCCTGGCCACAAAGAGGTGCTAGTGGTGAGTCAGCCCTTTCACACACACTCCTAATCCATCCTTTACTTGCCCCTGAACTGAGGGCTGCAAAGGGACATGATGCAAGATGTAGTCTCACGCTCCCAGGGTTTATTCCCAGGGGGCCATTCTGCCCTCTTTATGGCCTTTACATGCTGCTGGAATGCAGTGAAGAGGCCACAAAAGGGGAGCGACTAGGGGCTCATTTCCCGCACTAAATAGATTAGTTTATAACTTGTAAGAAATAAAGCAAAGGTGATTTTAGATGTGCTATGCTATAAGCAAGGTCAGATTTCCTGAAGCTGGACGCTTGACACAGTTGTCTTGCCAGGATTCCATCATCTGTGTGTTGATCCAGCATTCCTCTCTTCTCCCAATTCCCCCTCACTCCCCAAAGATTGTCTCTGCTCCAGGCTTCACACTTCATTCTCTTTGCATGAAATCTTGGCAATATCTCCCTTGCTTTAAGCCTGGCCTCTGCTTCTTTCTCACATTGCTGCTGGTTTACATGTCCCCTCCCTCTCTCTTACAAAGCCCCCATTCTTTCAGATGCAGAACTAGGCACTATTTCTACTTCAAACCACAAACCTTTCCCCCCACACCCATCATCTCCCCACCCCTTCCTTCTCTCTTACAGTCCGTGGGCCCGAATGGCTCTTCTTTTGCAAAAGATCATGCAAGGCAAAAAAATCACCCTCAAAAGTGCACACATGGCAAGCTGCATAAGCAATATGTGATCAACACCCCAAATGCCTTCTGCAGAGTTAGGAAGGAATAGAGTTCAACCAATGGTCACAAATTCATAGCACTGATTACATCCCTTCTGCAAACACCACATCAGTGCTGGTGAAATGCTGGATTTAGGCGCAAAAACAGGCTGATTACCAGGGAGCAACTTTCACTGGCCGATATAGTCTAGGCAGAGCTGGTCAAGAAACATATGGTTTTGTGTTTTTTCTTTCCTCTGCCAAAACTTTGGATAAAAAAGGGTTTTTTTGTTTTCATCCAATTTTGCAAGGGGGGTGTTTGTCAAACAACTGAAAACCAAAAAGTTTTAGGTTTGTGGGCTTTTAAAAAATGAAAATCCAACATTTAAAAAAAAAACCCTTTTCTGTCTTCCTGGACATTTCCATTTTGTTGAAAATAATTTTTCATCAAACTGAAGTTCTGACAGAAAATTTTCAGCCTTCTCTCGTTGGTAAAAACAATCCCCCCAACAACAGGGGCACTGGCCAAGTACTGTAGTCTCAGTGTTAACCACAGGGTATTTGCCCCACAGATACTGTCACAAAACTAGATATATAGGTGAGTACATACAGGAAATCTTTCAAATTGGTATCAAAGCCAATCAAGCTACAGGCACAGCCCTACCCTGCCACTGTAGTTATTAACACTTGTACTATAAACAGCCCCCAATACTTTACCCTACAAGCACAATCCCCTCACATGCACACTCATGCCTGCAACCATCCTCTCACAACACCCACAAGTCCTACCCACATCACCACACACACTTCCCCATCTCTGTTCACACATCCTGACACATACTAACTAAGCACACGCAATCACACATTTGTGGAGACAACTGCGGATATGGAAATTGATACATAGACTGTGAGGAGCAGCCCTGATGCAACTCAGTCATGTCAGATGAGAATATGTGTCCCTGCACATGGGTTGACCATACCTTGAGCATATGATGCTAGGGATATTTTTTACTGAAAAAAAAATTTTTTTTTTGCATCTGCTCCAAGATCAACCATGGTGAACTATGCACCACTCAAGCCACTGACATCAGTGTGGACTTAGGATGCTATGTCCTCCACAATCTCTTTTCTGTGATGCAATTTATGGCTGTACACATGTATGACCTGACTTTTCCGAAGTGCTCGCCCTTCAAACCTCCAGTTGAATCTAATTGGAGCTGCAGGGGCTCAGCGCCTTTGAAGATCAGGCCTAAAATGGGAACATAGTGTTCACGCAGCGCTGAAAGGTCTGGTGTATGGAAATGGAATGGTTGGTGTGACAGGCCAATGTCCTACATTCTAACTGACTGCTACCCCTGTCCAGAAATAGTAAGTTCTTCTGGGTCTTTCAGTTGAGGTCTAAGTGAGACATACAATGGAGCAGTGATAGGTGCCCTGTCTACAGAGCATGTTGACTCCATTGGGATTGATTCTCCTTTCACGCTGGCTAGCACTGGTGTAATTCTAGATTTGTGTGAGTTAGTTCTGGTGCTCCCTAGGGAAAGTCAGAGTAAAATCAAGTCCCATGTCTCCAGGGAAAGCAATTGCGGAAAGGTAGGTGCAAGTGCAAGGGCCAGTGTGAACAGCAGCAGACTAGGAAAGGGAAAAGGAACTTTGGATCATTTCCAACAGCAGCCCAGCTTCCAACTGTTCCGAGCCACACCTATGCTCAACCCCAAGTCAGGGGTTGAGTTATTAGGGATTTAGCAGTGAATCGTCTTGAAGAAGGAAATCAAATAGCGATATCTTACAATACCACATGCACAGAAAGGGGGAGAGACAAAGGGGCCAGGCTGCAAAGAGGAGGAAATGGAAGGAGACCTGTGCAGCTATAAATGCCATTGGTAGTTGTGACCACTCTGCTGAAGTACGAGCTGGTTTGTGAAGAAAAAAGGTTTGTCCATCTCTTACAAGCAACTTGTGAGAGACCAGTTCCATGCCAAGCACTTACATCTCAAAAGGGGGCCATTGTCATGAAGCATCCTGTCATAATGGGAGTCCTCTGTGGCCTGGAAACACTGTCTGGTAAGTAAAGAGTTGTCACCAGTGCTGTTCCTTTCCGTTCAGTGTGTGGCCATGTGCAGATAGCGACACATGTAATGCAGCTCTCTACCTCCCTAATACTGTTGTCAAGCTGCAATGTCTGCCCTGCACGCTGCCACTTATTTTGTTTCTGGCCACTAGTTACATGGGGCTGCTATGATTAACGTGACTTGTTCATCTGGTGCACTCTGACCTCACTTTCCTAGTGGTATGGTATGGCCTTAGATTCATCCATACTGTATTAACTCCCTTAGGTTGTGTATCCATAATCCACTGCTGCATGATGGGAATGTAGGGGAACAGCAAGATATTGGCATATTTCCTGCAATCTGGCCTGCAGCACAGTGTCTATATGTGGTAATTTGTCCCCTGAAGCTCCTGGAATCCTATTATGCCCAGTACTCCTATAATTTCTTCTGAAGCATGCCACCACTTTCTCACATTGCATTTAATTTGTGTTTCTCATCTAGGTGGTACTTATGCTGTGACTGGTCTATGAGCTACATCCAGCAGTTGTCTCATGTCCATTTCAACACAGTCTTCTGGATGCCAGAGAAGACATCACCAGAACTATGAAAGCCTCCTCTTGCAAGTGACACCATCCAGTGCTGATGGCAGAGAAGGAATCAGGTGGTACAACTTGTATTGAGATAGTTGTTAGAAACATGCCTAGGAGCAAGTATGAAAATGTTTCACCTTTATCCTCCTGCATATGGCTCTCATGCTCGGAGTTCTCAGTCGGTTAATACAATAGTGTGTCCAGACATGGTAGAGTTCCATTGTTAGATCTGCTTTTAATAGTAGGTAGTAATCTGGGAGTAGAATAATGAACCCACTTGGAATGATTCTTACAAAAGAAGTGCCATGTCTTCATGTGCCTTGAGGGATGCCCTACTATGGATGCTACTTCTCACACCTTGCCTTCAGGTCATGCCAGCAAAAAGTCAGGGTCAATAGCCCTGAAAGCAATAACCTGAGTGCTATTCCATGATAGCGTTAGTGCAGGGGTTCTCAATCTGGGGGTTGGGACCACTCAGGCGGTCGTGAGGTTATTACATGGGGGGTTGCAAGCTGTCAGCCTCCACCCCAAACCCCGCTTTGCCTCCAGCATTTATAATGGTTTTAAATATATTAAAAAGTGTTTTTAATTTATAAGGAGGGGGGTCGCACTCAGAGGCCTGCTATGTTAAAAGGGTCACCAGTAAAAAAGTTCGAGAGCCACTATGTTAGTGGGTGTCATTATCCATACAGGCCAATATGGGATCTGATCTCCTCGGTAGCATTACAGGGACACATGCTTTACAGGAGGGATCAGACCTACAACACTTGTGCTGGGTGAAGATAAGGTTTGGGGTAACATTTTTGATGGCAGAAATGGTGCTGGCACCATTGATGATGTCTCCTTGGAATTGTATCAGACCGACGGCACATCTCGCTCCACCAAGGAGTGCCAGAACCCTGGCAGCAACACTAGGTCTGATGATCAGGGAGAGGATGAAGCAATCTGGCTGTGATGGGGGCACATGGCACCCTGCTAACAGCAGCGTTGTGACTGTAGAGTCTAACTTCTGGGAGAAAAACCTAATAAATAGGGCCCAGTAAGCTGAGAGACATGACCAGGAAGGTGATCATGCTGCTGTGGGTGACTTTCATGTGTTGAATGCATATAGCTTGACTGATACCTGGCAACACAAACAGCAACTGAAGGAGAACCTTACAAGTGTGCATGTCTCCTTAAGAGCTCACCAAGAAGAGCTGCTGTCAAGTCTGCTAGCATTTGAAGACCCAGATCTCAAGAAGATTAACATTCCACAGTTCATGGGAGATATCACTGACTCATTTTGCCATAGTGCTGTTGCACAAGCTGCACTAGTACCACTGAATGTTACTCCATGGAGGGCATTGCCATGCCTTCTCGTTTAGACATGGCCAAAGTAGGCACCACTGGTCTGGAAACACTCTGTGTCTGATAAAGCCACAGAACTGAGGCAGGAGATCAGGGAAAAGGCCAGGCCAGGCTCTCCTGGTGGATTTTCCAGCACTTAACGGATGAGTGGAGCTGCTATTGCTCTCCTAATGTTGTTGAACCTCCTCCTCCACCAGAGAGGTTAAGTGACTTGAATGAGCTGCACTCAGGCATGCTGCATAAAAACAGTTGGGGATGAATGGTGCAGACACTTGTGCAACTCAGTGTATGACCACATAGGCGTGGGATGGCATCACTGTTCTTAAAGTAATTCATGCATCATTCTCATCCTTTGAATTCCATTCTCCTGCAGAAATGTGTCTGCTGCACTGCTTGTGTAGAATTGTCCTATTTGTGCTGTGTGTGTGTGTGGCCAGTGGGCTACAATGGCACCTCTGTGTAAACAGCAGCTGAATTAACCTCATTTCCCCTGAAGTATGGTAGTGGGTAGTGAGTGTGCCCGTTTCCTTCTGCTTCAGCATGTGTCTGGAAACTTGGGTCCATAATCCTTGATGTTCTCCGCCTGATTTTTGCTGCTCTGTTGGTGCAAAACAGCTGTAAAACAAGGTTAAGTGGCCAGCTGAGCGAGTTTTGTGACACCAGAGTGGCGCAAAGCAGTTAGGGCATACTTGTGAATCTGGCCCATGGTTTCATTGGTGTCCAGAAGAAGAAAAAAACTATTGCATGGGACCAACTTCCTTTTGCAATCGCCGGGTCAGGTGGTCCTGGCATTGAGCGTAACAGCTACATTGTGATTCTGTCCATGGGGCCCATGTATCTGTCTGCCCATGTTTGTAGAGTTCTCATGCACCAAGGTTAGCTTTGTGGTTGTGACAGCATCTGCGGAACATGACCAATGAGCTGGTTTAGAACAAGCCCCTCTGACACTGCAGCTGGGACTAGATGCAGTGTTTGGATCTGGATTCCGATTGGGATTAGGTTTAGGGTAAAGTTCAGGGTTTGGGTTTGAGGCAGATTTGGATTTGCAACACTGAAATCTCATGAACTGTCCTTGCAGTATTTCACCCCAAATGGTAGAAATGTTGCAATAAGAGCTGATTTAAGCCAACAGAAATTTTGCTTGTGTCAGAACTGCAGGATTAAGGCTGCTATTTGCAAGCTTTTATAACCCTCCACTGCCCCCATAAATCTTGCTGGACGTTGCAAATTAAACTCATCACATTCCATCTCCAAGTAAATCAGTGTCCACTAAACTTTGTAAACATTTCTACATTTCTTTCAGCATAGCCTAATAGCTTAAAAATATTCAACATTTGAATGGTATATTTTTAATAATACTCTGTGACCAGATGTATTAATTCATAAAGGGCATGAGATAGCAACTCTTACATGGAGTAATTCCATTGACCAAGAAACATATCTAAATACTCATGCTTCCTTTTATTCCTCAGACATAAGTGGCTTGTTTTAGATGATTTTTATTAATAAATAATAGATCAGCCTTGCAATACTCTACTTACCCACTGACCCTGGGCAAATTTTGAGGAGTGGATAAAATACTCTGGTCCAAATACACAGCTATTTATGGTATTTATACGGCCATTATTACCATAGTATCTGGGTATCTCACCATCTTTAATGCATTTACTCTCACACACCCCTTTAGAGTAGAGAAGATCTATTAGCTCCATTGTGTAAATGGAGAACTGAAGCACAGAGTGACAAAGGGACAGATTTTTTAAAAAAGATATTTAGACAAGTGAAGATGCAGATAGGCACTTAGTGGGATTTTCAAAAGCACTGTAGGTGCCTCACTCCCACAATAGGAATCAGTCACCTAGGTGCTTTTGAAAATCCTACCAAGTGCCTATGTACTTCTTTAAGTGCTTAAATACCTTTAAAAATCTGCCCCTACGTGACTTGCCCAAGATCACACTGTGATCACATCTGTGGCAGTGCAGGAATTGGTTATGGATCTTCTAGCCCTAACTCAGGGCTAACACCCTAACCACTGGGCCATCTTTCGTTCTGTCTTTGATTTCAATGGAGCAGTTTATACCGGTTGAGGATCTATCCCTTTATATGCATGAGACTATCACTAATGTGACATCCTCAGAACCCATGAGAATGGTAATCAAGGACAGTTACGTACAGATCTCTCAGACCATAGCATAGAAATATCCCTTATGGAACAGTTCTGTAGAATTGAATAGAGGAAGATCACCTTTCTGCAGAATGTTTAAACCAACCTTTAGAATTCTACAGCAGGGATAAATTCCCTATTACTTTTGATAGGGTGGTTTTAAAATTCTGTATTTGGATTCATTATTTTTCCTCAAGCTTTTGCCAAAATTTCAGCCTTAGGATCAGACCAAGCATGATAAAATTTTAATCCAAAAAGCAAAATATAGGCAACTAAAAAATGGATTTAGGTTGGAATGCCTATCTCAACCTTAATTACTATGGCCCAGATCCACAAAGGGATTTAGACACCTACACCCCAGATTTTAGGCACCGTTATGATCCATAAAACTGCTGTTTGGCTGCCGCCTAACCCTATTGGCACCAAGTGAATTTAGGAACTTAAATTTTCACTGTAAAAGTTCTCTAGGTGTCTTAAGTTCCTGCCTCTGGGCATGTGCACTGCTGCCTCACTGTAGGCCTCTGGAAGCCTGTCTCATACCTAAACTCCAGTGAAATTCACAAAATGGAAGAAGATATGTCTTCCTCTCTTGGGAAAAGACAGAAAATATCATGTTGCCTCTATATAAATCCATGGTATGTCCACATCTTGAATACCAGATGCAGTATTTGTGTGGGCTGGCTAGCTCAGCTGGTTAGAGCGTGGTGCTAATAACACCAAGGTCATGGTTTCAAGCTCTCATGCTGGCCACTCCGTGTGCTGGATGGAGAGTGTGGCTTCTGCCCTTTGGGGGGAGGGATAGCTCAGTGGTTTGAGCATTGGCCTGCTAAACTCAGGGTTGTGAGTTCAATCCTTGAAGGGGCCATTTAGGGATCTGGGGCAAAAATTGGGGATTGGTCCTGCTTTGAGAAGGGGTTGGACTAGATGACCTCCTGAGGTCCCTTCCAACCCTAACATTCTATGTAGTTGCCCTAATCTCAAAAAAGATATATTGGAATTGGAAAAGGTTCAGAAAAGGGCAACAAAAATTATTAGGGAGATGGAACAGCTTCCATATGAGCAGGGATTAATAAAACTGGGACTTTTCAGCTTGAAAAAGAGATGGCTAAGGGGAGATATGATTGAGGTCTATAAAATCATGACTGGAGTGAGAAAGTAAATAAGGAAGTGTTATTTACTCCTTCTCATAACACAAGAAGTAGAGGTCACCAAATGAAATGAATAGGCAGCAGATTTAAAACAAATAAAAGGAAGTATTTTTTCACACAATGTACAGTCAACCTGTGGAACTCTTTGCCAGAGGATTTGTGAAGGCCAAGATTATAACAGGGTTCAAAAAAAAGCTAGATAAGTTCATGAAGGATAGATCCATCAATGGCTATTAGCCAGAATAGGCAGGGATGGTGTCCGTAGCCTGTATTTGCCATAAGTTGGGAATGGGGGACAGGGGATGGATCGCTTGATGATTACCTACATTGGCACCGACTCCATGGGTGCTTCAGGGTGGGGGTGGGGGCTTGGAGGAAGGGGTAGAGTGTGGGCAGGGCCTGAAGCTGAGCGGGGGTTGAGCACACCATGGAAAGGAGGAAGCTGGTGCCTGAGATCACCTGTCCTGGGCTAAATGGAACTTTAGTCTGACGCAGTATGGCCATTTTTATATTATGTTCTTATGTTCCTATGTTCTGCCTAACTCATCTGCGGCCTGATCCAAGAAACGTGCTCTGAACACATCAGCCAAATCAGGCCACATTCAAAATCTGACTGCCGGAGGAGGCTACTTAAATCGACACAGGCAAAAGAGCATGTGAGAATGGCTCTGTAGCCTAGTGGTTATGGTATCAATGTGGAACACCCAGAGTTCAATCCCCCTGCTCCATTGACTGTACTGTAGATTGTGCTGGCTTTTGTGAATTGCATTCTAAGGCACAAGTCTCTCCCCATGCATTGTATAGAGAATTTAGGTGTCTAACTCAGGCTTTTTGGATCTCAGTGTTGTTTCTTTGACTTTCCTAGGTGCCTGAAAGTTAGGCCCTGTGACACTCAGTATCACATGCCACATGTAGATCCATCCAGCCCGAGTGAAAGCCTTTACTTGGGTTTTAGCTTATAGCCTAAAAATGGGGCTTAGGTGCCCAAGTACAATTATGGATCCAGCCCCACCGACTCTGCTATGAGGGCACAGGCTAAACCTTTTGAGTGCTGATAGTTCTTCACAATCCACCCCTACTCGTGTGCCCAAAAGGACCAATAAGTTCTCCCACAGCGCACAGGGAAAGAATCACAGCGGCTCAGCTCACTGTGGCATATAGAAACATGGGATACGACAGCAGAAGTCCAGGTGACTCATGTGGGGGAAGCACAAGTCAGGACCCGATAATTCAGGCAGTGCTTTGCAGTGTGGCTGCTCACATCTAGGCTAGGCTAACCCGGCTGCTGATAACCATGTTAACTCTGCAGTGAAGACATGCCCTTAGTTCCCCATTTTACTCACGGGGATACTGTCTCCTTACCTCAAAAAGGTTGTTGTGAGGCCATTACTACAATTATGAGGGACGTAGATCTACCTTAGACAGAAATACCAGGTGCAATGTTGAAAGAGTTTACATTTGTTTATTGTTGAATAAGTTATTTTTATTTGGACTATGATGGTGCTTATTATAATGAATTTCTCTAGCAGAAAATTGCTGATCCCATTAGGAAGTACAGTCATTAACTCGGAGAGTCATCAAATTAGAAGAACTGAAATCAAGGCTAGAGCATGCTGTAGTCTGTTTCTGAAAAGGCTGTGCCTGACTGTGATCTCAAACCAGTCTAAACCAGAAGTCCTTGGAGTAAAGTGTAAATCAGGAATAAGTCAATGGGCCAGATACTCTGCCAATGTAAAAAGGCAAAGCTCCTCAAACTCAATGCATCTGCACTCTTTTACACCAGCACAGAGTTTACTTCAGTGGAGTAGCAGCAGTGTAAGTGAGAACAGATTCAGACAAACTGTGCCACATGCTCAGCTGGTGTGTTTTGGCATAACTCCCCTGAAATCAAAGGGACTATACCAGTTTATAGAGGGCCTTGTCCATTCTGTGTAACAGTTATTGTGCACACTCATTCTTCACAAGTGTCTAATGCTGGTATTTATGCTAAGGATGAGCTGAAGGACAAAATTCAGATTTAGCCAAGGATCAAGCATGTTTGAAACTGAGTTCTTGGGTTTTAGCTTTTTATAGAGATCTGAATCTGAACTTCACCTGTGTTCAAGTGTGTTTAAACATGGCCTAAAACAAAAGCCTAGATCTAATTCTTCAAATTCAAGATAATCACTCTCAAGGAAATAACCACTCTTGTAAAATTAACTTGAATGGACCCAATGTCCTGTGTTGGCCTGGATTTTGTCTATTAATGTGCGGGGGGCGGGGGGTAGGATATACTCTCAAGTGAAAGGAGGAGCGCTATTTATAATTGCATTTGTGACTGCGCCAGCGCTATGTCCATTAACGCTCAAATCCAAACAATGTAATTGAAATGATAGCTTTTGGAGATACCATCGGATTACTGGAGTCTCGTGGCAGCATTTGCTCCTTCCTTTAAAAGCACAGAAGTTGCATGCTATCAGCCAGAACAGGATGAACCAGCTCTGCTGGAGTGGCTGCCTCTGAATTAAGCAGGCAAACTTCCAGATATCAGTTTCCCTCACATTACTAGACTCTAATAACCCAGGCTCTCTCCTGTCTATAGACTTGTGTGCTCTTAGGAGAATTATTTCTTTGTTCACAAAGGGTCTGGGCATCAATCAGAATATCACCTTTTCAAATCATTTGGCAAAGGTCAAAGAGTCACTAATGTAATGACTTCCACTCAACCCACATTCACCTTTCAAAAACTCCAGAGGTTACAGGTGACCCTGGAAGCATGTCCCCAAAGTCAGCGGTCTCAGACTCCATCAGCCCAGCAGTGGATGTAAACTCTGGCATCAAGGGCTCTCCACTGATAATACCCAGTGCCTACAGTTCAGTTGAAAGTATTGGCAACAGGAGGGCCCCTACTAATCTTGGTTGTTGAGACGATGTGTAAAGAGTGACTCTGTGACAGGCAGGACCTACATCCTGAAGGAATTTATCGATCAGAATGAATGCTTTGATTTGCACTTGAAAATGAACTAGGAGCCAGTGACATCTATGGAGAATAGGACTATGCATTCCACATACCAAGGAAGGGTTATATTGTGGCACATAGCCACAGCACTGAGCTTGGGGAGGAGCAGACACACCTCACTCTAGGGGACAACCAAAGGCAAAGGCACAGTCCTTTCCCAAATTTCTTTATGCAGCATGGTCTTCAGTCAGCTACATCTTGGCCATCTCCTGCAGCTGCTTCTTTCCTATCCCCTGATGGGCAATTTGTACTCCTAAGGGTGAACATTGCGAGACTTTCTGTGCTTCTCTGTGTGCCAGTACTGCAACTAAACCTGGCCATCACATGAGGCATGCAAGGTGGGGATGAAGCCTGCTTGCACCATCCTTCCTATTGCACCCACATAATATGGCCAGTCACTTGTTGTGCTAGCTGATGTTGTCAAGGCTATCCCCTTGTCCAGCCATGCAGTTATCCAGGCTAGAGGTAGCAAAGGGCAAGTTCTTCTTTTGATTACACCAATGGTAATCCAGGAAAACCCCAATGAAGTCAGCTGAGTTACTCCAGATTTACACTAGGTGAAGTGAGAGCACAGTTGGGGCCCTACTCTGCAATTTACACAGGAGCCAAATAAATAATCCCGAATGATATTGTGACAGGCCAGGTGAGAGACTGATAGTCATACTAAGGCCTTTTAGAGCCCAATTAATGCAAACAACTCCCCTTGAAGTACATTGAATGGCGTGTTTACAACTGACAAAGTGATCAGGCCCTAAGCCCTGATCTACACCATAGATTTATGTCGGTGTAACTACATTGCTCAGGGGCATGGAAAATCCACACCCCTGAGCAACACAGTTATATAGACCAAACTCCCAGTGTAGACAGAGCTATAGTGACAGGAGGGCTTCTCCCATCAATATAGCTACCACCTCTTGGGGATTTCTCCTGTCAGCATAGGAGCCAACTCCGTGGGTGCACCAGGGCTGGAGCACCCATTGGAAAAAAAATAGTGGTTTCGGGAGAGGGCGGAGTGAGGGCAGGAAGAGGCGGGGTGAGGGCAGGGCCTTGGGGGAGGAGGCAGAGTGGGGGTGGGGCCTCGGGAAGAGCAGGGGTGGAGTACCCCTTGGGAAAAATAAAAGTCAGCACCTATGCCCGTTGGCATTTGTAATATCTTTACTAAGCACTGCAGTGGCACAGCTGCACCTGTGTAAGTGCAGACAAGCCCTAAGAGTTTAAATTAAGAGCTTCAAAAGAGGCTCCCATGGCCCAGTTTCTTAAAAGGGCTCACATGCACTGTACAGTTTCTAGTGCAGACAGCTCAGAGCACTTCCCTCTTATAGTGCATTGGGAGAATGCCCTAATTCACTGCAGCTGGTCTCAGCCTGGTTTCCCTCATGGAGAGGGCCTGACAGTTCCTGCACTACAAACTTTTGTCTGCTAGGGAGAGAGAAATAACCATCGCCCTGTTGATTTCTGGATACCTCCTCACAGAAACATTCATTGGGACCCAGCTATAGGTTAAAAAAAAATAGTAAGCTAATGTTTTGTGTATGGATTAAACAGGGATTCATCCTACTACCTGGAAGGAAAGGATAGTGAGACGCATCAGTGCCTCTGGACTTCTGGAAAAGCCTTCTGGAATTTAATGGGGATGAAACTAATAGAGGGCTAGAGAAATGTAATGGAGCCTTCTAAAATTTAATAGCGAATGAGACTCTTTGTAGATTTTAAAACCAGCCCAGCAGAATGTTAAGCACATATCCCTGCTGTAGAATTCTGTGGATTGGTTCGATCACTTTTCTTTAGAATGTGTATTCTTTACTAAACTCCACAGGCCTTTCCCGCATGGGATACCTCTGCGCTCAAGGTAACTGCTCAAGATCAGAACACTTTAGATGGGTCTGAGGCTGTCACTCTAGCAATATCCTTGTGAACATAAAGAGTCAGATCCTCAGCTGGTGTAAATTGATGTAGTTTCTCTAGCATCAATGGAGTTACATTGACTTACATCAGCTGAGGATCTGGCCCAAGAAGTGCTATTGTAATGAATTCAGAGAACCAGCCTGGATCTGCTATCAGCTATTTCAGGACTAACTTATCTTAGAAGCTACAATGAGGCTTGTATTGATCTCAGCTGCATTAGAACCATGGGTAATCTCATCAAAATATTAAAATGCATTCTCTCCAGCCAGCTAGTGGTGATGTTCCATCAGTAAAAGGCACTAGGCTGTGACCATGCAGGGGGAAGGAAGCTTATGAAACCACTTGGGCTTCCAAGAAAAATTGTGTCATACACAATGAGAGAAACACTCAATAAGTACCATCAATAAATACTGACCAAGCCTCTTCTCTACTAGTGAGATGGCTTTGTATCATAGCTGGGATGAAAGAGTGAGTCATAGGGTCAAATGCAGGGGGGATGTAGAGGATGTAAACTACATATTGTGACAAAGCTCTATCCTTGCCTCCATGGGTCCCATGTTTCCTGGTGGATTTCGCTAGTCTCAGAGGCTCATTGTGTCCCTCCACATAACCCTTTTCTCTCTAGAGACAAGGGTCACAATCTACTGAGCTATTTTCATCATAAGCCAGCAAGGGAGGTAAGGAGAAGTTATCCTTCCTTGCACAGTCTCTGTTGTCACCCAGTCTCAATGATTAATCAGGGGGAAAAGGGGGGAGCCCGGGCCCACCCTCTACTCCGGGCTCCAGCCCAGGGACCCTAATAGTATCAGCTATGGTAGCTGACCTTTTAGAAACATGACATGTACAATTCCCTGGGCTACTTCCCCGACAGCAGCCCTCACTTCCTCAAGCTCCACTTCACCCTTACTTTAGGGCCTCCTTCCTTTTGCCTGATATGGTGTGTACTACTCAGTCTCTCCAACAGCACAACTTCCTCCCACAGCTCCTGACATGCTCACCCACCTGACTAACTGGAAGGCTTTTAACTAGTTTTAGCCAGCCCCTGATTGGCTTCAGGTGTCCCAATCAACCTAGCCTTCTCCCTGCCTTCTGGAAAGTTCTTAATTGGCCCCATGTGTCTTAATTGACCTGGAGCAGCTGCCATTTCACTTATCCTGGTACCAGGGATTTGTTTAGCCTGGAGCGAATCTCTCTCTCTCTCTCTCTCCCACTGCTCTCCCATAGCCTTCTAGCTTGGAGGGAAGTGGGAAGCTGCTACTCCTGCTGCTGGGTCCTGAGCTCTCCCTGCTGCTCCAGCTGCTTCCCTGGCTGGGCCAGACACCCCACATTCTCTGCTACTTGGCTGCTGGACCCCCCACTCTTGGGTGCTACTACTGCTCCAACTGCAGCCCCGGGGGGGGGGGACCGCTCCAGCAGCCCGAGCTTCCCCTCCCCCGCCTACCCCTCCGTCACCCCCCCAAGTTTCTACCTCCGCTGCCGAACCATCTGCCACCACCCCCGCTGGGGCACCAGCAGCGACGGGCATTGGGGTGACCTCCACTGCTGCCACGTCTATCACCCCCTCAGATTTGGGGGGAGCCCCCCCAGCCGGCGGGAAGGGCCAGGGGAAGAAGAAGGGGAAGGGCCCCGCTAAAAAGACCAGGCCCTCCATGGCAGGGGCTGCCCCAAATGCCCCGGCCCCATCTCGGGCTGGGGTGCCCCTCCCCGTGTTCCCTCCACCAGCTCTGCGGGTGTCCCTCCCCCGGCCCCCAGAGCATACGCCCAGGTGGCGGCAGCCCCCCCCCCGCCGCTACGTCATTTCTCCAGCCCACCGCCTCCGCTACCATCTATAGCGGCCGGGGCCCCTTTCCCACCATGACCAGGAAGCACGGCGTCCGTTGCCTCCTGGTGCCCGCCTCACCCCAGGTGGAGACCTATGTGCGGGCGTTGGCGAGGGTGGTGGGGCCCACGGCCATTGTGGCGGCCTCCAAAATGTATGGCAAGGTCGTCTTCTTCTTAGCATCGGAGGCCGCTGCCCAGGAGGCGGTGGAGAAGGGCCTGGCGGTGGGGGGCGTGTTCGTCCCCTTAGAGCCGCTAGAGGACCTGGGCGTCTGCCTGGTCCTGACCTCCATCCCTCCCTTTCTCCCCAATGCCGCCCTGTTACCCGCCCTTTCTACCTTGGGAAGCCCATCTCTGTCGTCAGCCCTCTCCCGTTGGGCTGCAAAGACCCCGCCCTCCGTCACGTCCTCTCGTTCTGTCGGCAAGTGCAGCTTCAACTGCCGCCGGTGGCGCGTGATGGAGAGGCGCTGGAGGGGTCCTTCCTAGTTCCCTACCAGGGGGCCCATTACCGGGTGCATTACTCCATGGGGGAGGCCCGGTGCTACCTCTGCCGGGCGATGGGGCACGTCCGAAGGGACTGCCCCTTGGCCCGGCAAGGAGGGGCATCCGGGACCCCCGAGCCTGGGCAGGGCACCGGCCCCGTCATCGCCGGTGCCCCTGGCTGCCCGGCGCCCAAAACCACCCCTCCTCCTTTCCAGTCCACCATTGCTCCCGCTTGGGCCCAAGGGGCACCTCCCCAACTATGCCCAGACGAGCGGGAGAGCCCCGCCCCCGCTGTTTGCAATCTGGTGGGGCCTGTGGAGGAGGGTGTGCCTGGGACACCGCCGGGCACGGGAGAGGGCCCACCCCAAGGGGAATCTTCCCTCCCTTGTGCTGCCCCACCGTTACCCCCTCGAGTCACTGAACCATCGCCTCTGCCCCCTGACACAAGCCCTGCTAGCCAGCCCCCGGATGATGCCATGGAGGGCTGGGCCCTAGTCCAGGGGAAGTGGGGCAAGCAGAAGGCTCGAGCTCCGCTCCTCCCATCTGATGCGGAGGCCCCCCGGAAGACCAGGAAGGGGGGCACCGATGCCGAGCCTTCCGCTCTACCCACGGGTGTGTTCCATCCACCAGAGCCGGCTGGGGAAGACGTGGCAGCACTGGAAGGCAGTATCTCCCCTCCAAGGGAGTCCCTCCCCTCCAAGACCCCCGAGGCACCATCTGAAACCCCAGTGTGCCCCGAAGCAATCATTGTGTCAGGTGCCGGCGGGGAGAATCCCGGGGTAGCGGAAAACAATTTCCCGTCTATATATGAGGAGATCGAGGCCCTGGGTCTGACCTCGGTCACCCAGGGCGAGGACGATCCTATGCCAGGGGGCCTTGATCTGGGCGACCTCACTCCAGCCCCCTTTCCCCATGTTCCCTCCCCCTAACCGTTGCTTCCGCTCTCACCTCCGAGGAGCCCCTGGACTCCTCCATCAACCCGGCTGCAGAGGGCACCCCGCTAAGAGCCGCCGAGCCAGTTGAGGCGACGGCCAGTGCCACGCGGCTGGAACCTGAGCCACCAGGGGCATCCCTCGCTGGTGAGGAGCATTCGACCTCCTTCCCGGGAGAGGGCCCTACAGAAGAGAGTCCACCTCCTGATGCCGTGGCTGCCAAATCCACCAGAGAGCTTGCGCCTGGCATCACTGAAAGCCCTCTCCCCACACAGACTCTCACCTCTACCCCTGCCCCTGCCCATATCCCATCCACCTCCCGAGATGTTATTGCCACCCCTGGAACTGTCTTCTTCTCCTTTCCAACAGATGACTCCCAGGGAGCAGCCTTTGTGTTTACCCGTCCCGACCCACCAGGGGCTGCTATCCTCCCTCCGCCACCCCCTATCGCCCCAGCATTCAGGTCAACCCATCAGGAGCCCCGTCGGGGGTCCGCACCCTGTCTGCCCGTCTCGGTGGGCCACGGGCTGTACCTGGGGCCCCGTCGGGGAATAACCAGACCGTAACCCCAGCCCCCCATGCGCTGCAAGAGGAGTTGCGGGAGTTTCTAGAAGACGTGCGTGGCTCCCACAACAAAGTACAGCTTGCCCTCCAGCGATGGGGGGACTTTAATCAAATCCTCCGGGCCGCAAGGGCCCTCATGGGGGAGGGTAAAAGGACCGGGAGGCAGGGCGCCGCGGCCTACCAGTGGGTCCACCTCTTCCGTGACTCCTTACTCACATATGGGGTGGGTCACGGACTGCTGCATGGCCTGCCGGGAGCCACGAGCATCCCTGCTGGCAAGGATCCCCCCCAGCCCTCCTCACGGCACCCTTTACCATCGCAACATTGAACACCCGCGGCTGTAGGATGGGTCTCCCCAGGTCCTAGGTGCTCTACTTCCTTCGGGAGGGGAGGTACTCTGTGGTTTTCCTGCAGGAGACCCATACGGATCTGACCGCCGAAGACAGCTGGCGGCTGGATTGGGGGGACAGGGTCTACTTTAGCCACCTCACAGGTTGTACGGCTGGAATGGCGACCCTGTTCTCCCCCGACCTACGGCCCGAGGTGCTGGGGGTCGCCGAGGCTGTGCCGGGTCGCCTGCTGCACCTCTGGGTCTACATGGAGGGGCTCGTAGTCAACCTCGTCAGCATCTATGCCCCAGCAGCGAGCCCAGAGCAGCTGCAATTCTATCAGCAGGCATCCGCCTTCCTCAGCACCTTGGATCCTCAGGAGTGCCTGGTCCTGGGAGGGGACTTTAACATCACCCTTGAGGAGCGGGACCGCTCGGGGACCGAGCAGAGCCCGGCCGCCGTCGCCGTCCTCCAGGAGATAGTCAAACACCGCTCCCTGGTGGAGGTCCAGCGTGACCACCACCCAGATGACACTTCCACGTTCACCTTTGTCCGGGTGGAGGCCCATCGGTCGCGCCACTCCCGGTTGGACTGCATTTATTTATCACGCTTTCATCTTTCACGAGCCCACTCCTCCAGCATCCGGCCGGCCGCATTTTCTGACCATCACATAGCCACCGTGACAACCTCCCTCTGCGCGGAGAGGCCGGGGCCGGCCTATTGGCATTTTAACAACAGCTTGCTGGAGGATGCGGGCTTCGTGGCGTCCTTCTGGGAGTTCTGGCTGGCCTGGAGAGGGCATCGGCGTGCCTTTCCCTCGGTACGGCGGTGGTGGGACCTAGGGAAGGTGCGCTCCCGGCTCTTCTGCCGTGACTACACCCGGGGCGCTAGCCGACGGAGGGATGCAGCGATAGAGCAGTTGGAACAGGAGGTCTTAGAGCTGGAGAGGCGTCTGGCCGCCAGCCCCGAGGATCCACCCCTCTGCGGAGCGTGCCGGGAGAAGCGGGAGGAGCTCCGGACCCTAGAGGACCATCGGGCCCGGGGTGCCTTTGTTCGATCCCGCATCCATCTCCTTCGGGAGATGGATCGCGGCTCCTGCTTCTTCTATGCCCTGGAGAAAAAGAGGGGGTCTAAAAAACATGTCATCTGCCTACTAGCAGAAGATGGCACCCCCCTCATGAATCCACTGGAGATGTGCGGGAGGGCGAGAGCCTTCTACGCAAGCCTTTTCTCCCCGGATCCGACCGATCCTAACGTTGCAGAGTGCTCTGGGAGGAGCTCCCGACGGTCAGCACGGGCGACCGAGACCGGCTAGAGCTGCCTTTCACTCTGGCCGAGTTCTCGGAAGCCCTCCGTCGCATGCCCACCAATAAATCTCCGGGCATAGACGGGCTGACCATGGAGTTCTACCGCGTGTTCTGGGACATTCTGGGCCCAGACCTAGTCACTGTCTGGGCCGAGTCTTTGCAGAGCGGGGTCCTCCCTCTTTCGTGCAGGCGAGCCGTGCTCGCCTTATTGCCAAAGAAGGGGGACCTCTGCGATTTACGAAATTGACGTCCCGTCTCGCTCCTCAGCACGGACTACAAAGTCGTGGCCAAAGCCATCTCGCTGCGGCTAGGGTCCGTGCTGGCGGATGTGGTCCACCCAGACCAGACCTACACCGTCCTGGGCCGCAGCATCTTCGACAACCTATATCTGGTCCGGGACCTATTGGAACTTGGGTGTAGGGATGTTCTGTTGTTCGTCCTCCTGTCCTTAGATCAGGAGAAGGTGTTTGACAGGGTGGATCATGGGTATCTCCTGAGCACTCTGCAGGCATTTGGCTTTGGACCCAAGTTTGTGAGTTTTCTCCGGGTGCTGTACGCCTCCGCAGAGTGTTTGGTCAGGCTCAACTGGACCCTGACCGAACCGGTCAGCTTCGGGCGAGGAGTACGGCAGGGGTGCCCCCTCTCGGGCCAGCTGTACGCTCTGGCGATTGAGCCCTTCCTATGTCTCCTCCGAAGGAGGTTGACAGGGTTGGTGCTGCGGGAGCCGGAGCTGCGGCTGGTCCTGTCGGCGTATGCTGATGACGTGCTCCTCGTGGTCCAGGACCCGGGCGACTTGGCGCGGGTGGAGGCTTGCAAGGCCATCTACTCGGCAGCCTCCTCTGCGCGGGTCAACTGGGTCAAGAGCTCTGGCTTGGTGGTAGGGGACTGGTGGCAGGCGAGCTCCCTCCCACCCGCGCTTCAGGCCATCCAGTGGAGCACGGGTCCGCTGCTCTATCTGGGCGTTTACCTTTCTGCCACGCGTCCCTCTCCGCTGGAGAACTGGCAGAATTTAGAGGTCGGGGTGATAGAGCGGCTCCGGAAATGGACAGGACTACTCTGGTGCCTCTCCCTTCGAGGGAGAGCGTTAGTGCTTAATCAACTCGTCCTGTCCATGCTCTGGTACCGGCTCAACACCCTTGTCCCGGCCCCGGCTTTCCTGACCAACCTCCGGACATCGATTCTGGAGTTCTTTTGGTCAGGACTGCACTGGGTCCCTGCAGGGGTTCTCCATCTACCTGTGGAGGAGGGAGGGCAGGGCCTAAAATGTCTGCTTACTCAGGTCCATGTCTTCCACCTCCAGACCCTGCAGAGGCTCCTTTATGGTGCAGGTAGTCTGGCGTGGAGCATACTGGCGCATGCCTTCCTGCGCCACTTCCGAGGGCTCCGATACGACCGGCAGCTCCTTTATCTCCATCCGAGAGGTCTTCCGCGAGACCTCTCCGGGCTGCCGGTCTTCTACCAGGACCTCCTCCGGACCTGGAAACTCTTTACAACGAGCAGGTCCGTGGCGGCCACCGAGGGGACAGATCTCCTTGCGGAGCCCCTGCTACTCAACCCCCAGCTCCGTTTGCAGGTGGCGGAGTCCCGCTCGGTGCGCCAGAGGTTGGTCCTGGCAGAGGTCACAAGAGTTGGAGACCTCCTGGACTATGACCGGGGAGACTGGCTGGATCCCCTGACGGTCGCTCAGCGCATGTGGCTTTCCAGACCTTGTACTCCCCGGTGCATACTTCAGGAGGTGAAGGCCGCTTTGCCGCCCGCTGCTCGGGTTCATCTCGACCGGATCCTGCATGAGGGCACGCCCCGCCCACCCGCTACCCCAGGCCCGCCAGACATTTTAATTGGACCCCTGCCCCGTGGACCCAACCGGCCCCTTCACCCCTTCTCTGGAAGCCGCCTGCACGAGATGCAGCTGGTCTGCTTTCAAACCGCGCCAAGAAAACATCTCTACATGCTCGTTCTCTACACCCTTCACGCCCTCACCCTCGTGTCCCGCCCCGATACAAAATGACGGGACCTCCTGCCACCTTTGGAGGGTGAGGAGCCCCAGTGGGCCAGCCTATATTTCACCTTAGTCCCGAGGCCCGCCGGGGATGTCAGTTGGCGGCTCCTTCATGGAGCCGTGAGCACGGGCGTGTACTTGGCGCAGTTCACTTCAATCCCAGACACCTGCCCCTTTTGTGGCGTGAGGGATACCATGGCACATGTATACTTGGAGTGTGCCAGGCTGCAGCCCCTATTCCGGCTCCTCACCAATATTTTATTACGTTTTTGGTTGCACTTCTCCCCTCACCTTCTCATTTATGCACTCCCTATCCATGGCCCCACAAAGTCACGGGATCTCCTGGTCAACCTCCTCCTGGCCCTAGCTAAAATGGCCATCTATAAAACCAGAGTGAGGAGGTTGGCCAATGGAGTCTTCTGTGACTGTGGGGCCTATTTCCGATCCTCGGTCCGTTCACGTATCCGGGCAGAGTTCCTCTGGGTGGCGTCCTCTGACTCCCTTGACGCCTTTGAGGAGCAGTGGGCGCTGTCCGGGGTTCTCTGCTCGGTGTCCCCATCCGGTTCCCTTCGTTTGACCCTTTGACCGCACTCCTGTCCCTGTTATTTTATTAGTTGTCCCCCGGAATTTTGGGATTTCTAGGTCCTGTGGATCCCCCTTTTAGGCTGTGGGGGATCCTTTAGCAGTGGACGGGCTTCGCCCATCACTTCCTGGATCCCAATAAGACTACTTTTCTGTAGCCATCTGGCCTTGCCCCTTCACAATATGGATTAGAGTGAGTACAAACTGTTGCAATTTAGTGTAATTTACACATCGAGGGGATGGAAAGGAGGATCTGTAGCTGGCAAAACTACAAAGGTAGGAAGGGAGAAGATAAAGTGTGTGGGCTGAATTCTACTGACAGTTATATTGGTATAAATCTGGAGTAATTCAGTCCATGTCAGGGATTCCACATTTAGCTGAGAGCAAAATTTGACTATGTGTGTCGGGTGGAGGGCAGGCTCTTTTATCTGACACCTTCTTTCATCCCTTTTTTTACTGCAGCAGCCGTGCCCCTTCTAGTTTTAATTCTTCACCTCCTTGAATCTTGTGGAGTCCTTTAAACCTGCAAGAAGTTGGTGTAAACTGATATCAGATCAGATCTTCCATGTCCTTTGCACAAGTGTAACTGACTGCATAAAGTACAAGAAAGTGGAGAATCATGCTCTTAGTCTGTAATTTGCCCCAGTTTACACCCTCACTTTCTTACCTTGCTGTGACTTAAGCTATGTCACGTCTGAATTTGCTCCAAGAGCAAGATAATTTTTGTGGCTCATCTAATCCAGCCTCCTACATGCCAACAGGAATGACTTCATCATCCTTAAACCACCTCTTAAATGGTCTGTAACCTTTTTATGCACAAGATCACTTTTTGAATTTAAGTACAACCCAGGATCTACCCCACCCTTTCCATGAGGCCCCACCCTGCTCACTCCATCCCCCCTCCCTCCTTTGCTTGCTCTCCCCCACCCTCACTCACTTTCACTGGGCTGGAGCAGGGGTTTGGGGTGCGGAAGGGGTACGGGCTCTGGACTGGGGCTGAGGGGTTCAGAGTGTGGGAGGGGGCTCCAAGCTGAGCCTGGGGCAGGGAGTTGGGATGCAGAATGTAGTGGGGGTGCAAGCTGTGGGAGGGAGTTTGGGTGCAGGAGGGGGCTCTGGGCTGGGGAAGAGTGTTGGGGTACGGGAGGAGGTTTGGGGTGCAGGAGTGAGTATGGGATGTTGGTTCTGGGAGGGGGCTCAGGGCTGGGGCAGGGGATTGGGGTTGGGGTATGGGAGGGGGTTCAGTGTGTGGGAGGGGGTACTGGGTTCTGGCTTTGGGAAAGGGCTCAGAGCTGGGGGTAGGGGTATGGGCGGGGCGCAGACTTCTGCCGGGCAGCACTTACTTACCTCAAGCGGCTCCCAGTCGGCAGCACAGTGGGGCTAAGTAAGGCAGGCTCCCTGTCTGCCCCAGCCCCATGCTACTCCCGGACATGGCCATCATGCCCCTGCAGCCCCTGGGGGGGGGCGGCACATGGCTCCGCATTCTGCCACTCTCTGCAGACTCCACCCCAACAACTCCCATGGGCCCACTGGAGATTAAATTTAACAGCTCAGCAATGAAATCTTGAGTGCCTTGAAATCAATGTGAGCTTTTCCAGTGACTTACAGATCCTGAGGTATGGTACATTCCTATCTTTGTCATGCCCCTGGACATAGGTGCTGGAACTAGGGGTGCTGAGGGTGCTGCTGTACCCCCTGCTTTGAAGTGTTTTCCATTATATACAGGGTTTACAGTTTGGTTCAATGGCTATGAGCACCCCTTCGATAAAAACTGCCCCTGGATTTAGTTTAGCAGTGACTTTTGAACAAAAAAACTTCAAAAACAGACTTCAACGAGAAACTGGAGAATTGGAATTAAACTGGACACCATCAAATTAGGCCTGAATAAAGACTGGGAGTGGATGGGTCACTACAAAAAGTAATTTCCCCCTGCTGATACTCACACCTTCTTGACAACTGTTTGAAATGGGCCACTTTGTTTACATTGGTCTCATCAGCACTACAAAAGTGATTTCCACCCCTTCTTTTCAGCTGTTGAGAATAGTCCACTTCCACCTTAATTGAATTGGCTCGTTAGCACTGACCCCGCTCTTGGTAAGGCAACTCCCATCTTTTCATATGCTGTGTATTTATACCTCCCTACTGTATGTTCCACTCTATGCATCTGATGAAGTGGGTTTTAGCCCACAAAAGCTTATGCCCAAATAAATTTGTTAGTCTCTAAGGTGTCACCAGGACTCCTTGTTGTTTTTGCTGATACAGACTAACATGGCTACCATTCTGAAACATGATAATTATTGTCTTCCTTAAAGCCCTAGCTCCTGGAGTCAGGTGGATATGGGATGATTTCAGCCTTCATTCTTAAAGAAAAAGTAAGTTTCTAGCCCTTGTGACTGTGGCAAAAGCTTCAAAATGTGAAGCCTAAAGGCTCAAAAAGCAGAAGGCCACCTCAAAAAACACCAAATCTATTATTTTTAAATAATCTCATTATTTTTAAGCCAATCTCACGATTTTTCATGAGCCTGACTCATGACTTTTAAACATTTGGGGTTGATAATACTGCAAAAGTAACTTGAAATTGTCAGTCGCACGCCTGTTTAAGGTCAGTTTCTAGTCTATTATTTTCAGTATGGTTACACCCCTAGAGCCCCAGGCAGGTGCAGTATAAACTCATGGGGCCTTCCCCTAAATAGGATGTTTTCAAAAGTTGAATGATCTATTCCATGCTTGGTGAACTGCAGAAAGTATGTAGCCTAAATGATAGAAAGCAATCTAGATTTTTCTATAACTGTTTCATTTGTTATGTTCAAGAGTAAGAATATGCACTAAAATTTTAAACCTAATCGGATGTCCCTTAAGTGACTTGACACAAGATGTCAGAACATAGAATCATAGAATATCAGGGTTGGAAGGGACCCCAGAAGGTCATCTAGTCCAACCCCCTGCTCAAAGCAGGGCCAATCCCCAATTTTTGCCCCAGATCCCTAAATGGCCCCCTCAAGGATTGAACTCACAACCCTGGGTTTAGCAGGCCAATGCTCAAACCACTGAGCTATCCCTCCCCCCGAGTTGTCCATGTGGCAGCCCCGAGCTTGGGAAACTGCTTTCTGTCCATGACAGTGCCAGGATTGAGGGATCAGAAATGTGGCTTAAAATGATTCTTCCTCTCCACTCTGCTGTATTGTGCATAAACTCAGCCCAGTCCAAGGTTTGGCCCTGAGCCGCTAAGGGTCAGATTAGAATGGTTAGATTTCAGCCTTTCTTCCATCTCACTTTTCCGTCTTGCTCTCTCTTTCTTGCTCTCTCTCACTTGCAAATGTTTTAGTTCTCTAAATTGCTGAGGATGTGTTGGAGAACAGCTGTGTTTATTAGGAGCCAGCAGAGCATAATTTTTTTCCTTTGCATGCTCTTGTGGTGGCATTGATCTGACCTGTATTTCGAGAATATATTGGCATGGCTACGTTTGATGCCTTAAATGTTGTTATTACACCTTTGTAGTTCTGGCTGCAGGGCCCTTCCCTGATTCAACTACTACAAAATAAAATCTAGAATCTGAAGCCTGCTTCTTAACCCTGCTGTTGGGGAGTTCAGGCAATCAGCTTCCCCTCACTATCCCTCCATGCATGCTATAGCTAGGGACCCCTTCCACATTCGTTATCTTACATATCACGATCATGTCCCCTCTGGTGTTTCTCCTTTCTAAACAGTCCTTGTCTCTTCATGCCTGTAATCATTTTCATTTCCCTTCTCTGAGTCCCTTCTATTTCTGCTATGTGCTGACTGAAATGAACTCAGGTTTCCAGGAGAGGGCATCCTATTGATTCATAGAACATGTTCAGTATTATTTTCTATTAGAGCCGAGCAAATAATGGATTTTTTCAGTTCACTGGCAATTCTGAAAAGTTACCAAAAAGAAATGTTCAGGTCCAAACAAAATGTTTTGTATTGATTGAGTATTTTTTGTTTGTAATTTTTTTAAAATGTGAAGTAAACATTGAAGCAAAAAGTTGTTGCTGACCAAAGAATTTAAATGTTTCATTTCAATTTTTTGAATGTGTCCAGTATGGCAAAAAAGACATGTATTCACCAAATGTTTCCATGTTGCCAAATCTCATTCTGTCGCCAAAAGAAGATTTGGCTGACAAATGTCACCCAGCTCTATTATCTCTCCCTTACTTAATACATCAAAATGATTCGTTTCTTTGCCCACTGCTTGTGAATTAAGCAGAGGTTTAGACTGAGCTGCCCAGTCTTTTCTTGAGTGGTTACAGTTAACTGAGAACTCATCAATGCGTACGAATAGGTCAGTTTGTTCCTTTCAGTGTACAAGACTTTGCACTTGTCTACACTGACCTTGAGCTGTATGGCACATTCCTTCCCACTTCTATTAATTCAATTGAAAAATGTCCAATAGCTCCATTGGCGCAGGTTAAAACCCTTGGCTCATGGGATTGGAGCTGTTTAGATCTGGCTGCTGACTGGATGGCAGGGACTTTGCCTTTGAGGAAACCTCCGACAAGGATCTCATTGCTTGTGATGAAGAGCATGGTGGAAAGGAAAATGGCAGGAGGAGGGAGGAAGGCTAACTATTTTGTGGAGGTTACTTTACCAGAGGATCGAACATCACTAGCTTGTTCTGTTGGGTTCAACAGGCTTAGATTATTCTGTTGGGTCTATCAGGAAGGTTCCTCTTCTCCTCTGCATCTGTTTAGGTGTTTGGAACCATCTCTTTCTGTTCTGGAATACTTCTCAGCAAGCTGTGCCTTTGTCCCTTCTAACTGGGTTCTCCATTGGGCTGCTTGTGGTGTGTTAGAAACTGGTACAAATGACAAACCATCACTTTAACTGTGAGGATCTTGGTTTTGTATTTTTAGTATTTGTGTGTGTGTGTATAGAGGCTTGTAGGGGCTTTGTGCTGGGAGAGAAGCTGAGCCCTGATTAGGGGGTGGGGCTTCTGACTAGAGGTCCTATAAAGGTAGCCAGCCAGTCAGGCAGCGGCACAGGAGCTAGCAAACAGAGCTGTAAACGGGAGTTTGAGTGGGAGTTTGTATTGTGGTGCTTGTTTGGGGTTTGCTTTTGCTGCGGGGGTGTGACTTGTGTTTCCCAGATTAACAGGATTTAGGTGGGAAGGCGATGACAGATACGGAGGCAGCTGTGGGAGTGACTCCTGTAGTGAAAGACACATTGAGGATGACTGGATGTGGAAGCTGTGGTATGTACATGATCGTGGAGGGGGGACCTGGTAAGAGTTTTTTCTGCATGAAATGCCGTCTGATAGAGCTGATGGAGGAAAAGATCCGAGGTTTGGAGAGGCAGGTGGAAAGTCTGGTTGAGTTTAGGAAGGGGTTTGAGCAGATGATGGAGCAAAGACATGAGGTATCTGAAGAGAAAAGCTCAGACTCACGGATGGAAGCAGGGCTGGGGAATTTTGAGGGGAGACTGGGTGAGGAAAGTGGTCAGTGGAAGCATGTGACTAAAAGGACCAGGCAGAGGAAAAGACGGGCTAGTGAAGGAGAAATAGAGCTTAGGAACAGGTTTGCAGAGTTGGAAAATGAAGAAGGGGCTCAGCAGGTACTTGTTGAAGGTGGAAGGGTAAGGAAGAAGAGAAGAGAGGCTAGTCCTATAGGAAAAGCGGAAGAGTCAAGGGAGACTACACCAAATATGAGCCCCAGGAGGATACAGGATGGGTTGAAGAGGATTATAAGGGAAAATAGAAATGGAAAGAACTTGCAGCCAGAGGGAACAGGGGAGAGACTGGAGAATAGCACTGTCACCAGGAAAAGGCAGGTCTATGTGATAGGGGACTCTTTATTGAGAAGAATAGACAGGCCTGTAACTAGAGCTGATCCAGAGAATAGAAGGGTGTGCTGTCTTCCGGGTGCTAAGATACGGGATGTAGACCTGAGGTTGAAAATGATCCTAAAGGGAGCGGGAAAGAATCCCCTAATTATCCTTCATGTGGGAACAAATGATACGGCTAGATTCTCGCTGGAAAGTATTAAGGGAGACTATGCTAGGCTGGGGAAGACGCTTAAGGAAATTGAGGCTCAGGTGATCTTTAGTGGGATCCTTCCTGTTCCTAGAGAAGGGCAACAAAGGTGTGACAAGATTATGACTGTCAACAGATGGTTTAGGCAGTGGTGCTATAAGGAGGGCTTTGGGATGTATGGTCACTGGGAGGCATTCACGGACAGAGGACAGTTCTCTTGGGATGGACTTCATCTGAGTAGGGAAGGAAATAGACTTCTAGGATCAAGGCTGGCACAACTGATAAAGAGAGCTTTAAACTAGGAATTTGGGGGAGATGGTTGGGAGATGTCCAGGTAATCTCCACGCCAGATCTTAGCATTGAGAGGGAAGAAGACGAAGTAAGAAAGGATACAGCCGTGGGTAGGAGAATGTATATAAGGATTGAGTGCAGTGTGGATACTAGTCTAATAGGTTATACTGGCTGTAGAATGACTGTGCCTAATAGGGTACAAAATGTGAGCGAGGTCAAACAGCAAAAATTAAGATGTTTGTACACCAATGTGAGGAGCCTAGGTAACAAAATGGAGGAACTAGAGCTACTGGTGCAGGAAGTGAAACCAGATATTATAGGGATAACAGAAACATGGTGGAATAGTAGTCATGACTGGACTACAGGTATTGAAGGGTATGTGCTGTTTAGGAAAGACAGAAACAAAGGTAAAGGTGGTGGAGTAGCATTGTATATCAATGATGAGATAGAATGTAAAGAAATAAGAAGCGATGCAATGGATAAGACAGAGTCCATCCGGGCAAAAATTATATTGGGGAAGATAACTAGTAAAGCCTCTCCTACGATAGTGCTTGGGGTGTGCTATAGACCTCCGGGATCTAATTTGGATATGGATAGAGCCCTTTTTAATGTTTATAATAAAGTAAATACTAATGGAAACTGCGTGATCATGGGAGACTTTAACTTCCCAGATATAGACTGGAGGACGAGTGCTAGTAATAATAATAGGGCTCAGATTTTCATGCGATAGCTGATGGATTCCTTCATCAAGTAGTTGCTGAACCGACTAGAGGGGATGCCATTTTAGATTTAATTTTGGTGAGTAGCGAGGACCTCATAGAAGAAATGGTTGTAGGGAACAATCTTGGCTCAAGTGATCATGAGCTAATTCAGTTCAAACTGAACGGAAGGATTAACAAAAATAAATCTGCAACTAGAGTTTTTGATTTCAAAAGGGCTGACTTTCAAAAATTAAGGAAATTAGTTAGAGAAGTGGATTGGACTGAAGAACTTATGAATCTAAAGGTAGAGGAGGCCTGGGATTACTTTAAATCAACGCTTCAGAAGCTATCGGAAGCCTGTATCCCAAGAAAGGGGAAAAAATTCATAGGAAGGAGTTGTAGACCAAGCTGGATGAGCAAGCATCTTAGAGAGGTGATTAAGAAGAAGCAGAAAGCATACAGGGAGTGGAAGATGGGAGGGATCAGCAAGGAAAGCTACCAAATTGAGGTCAGAACATGTAGGGATAAAGTGAGACAGGCTAAAAGTCGAGTTGAGTTGGACCTTGCAAAGGGAATTAAAACCAATAGTAAAAGGTTCTATAGCCATATAAATAAGAAGAAAACTAAGAAAGAAGAAGTGGGGTCGCTAAATACTGAGGATGGAGTGGAGGTTAAAGATAATCTAGGCATGGCCCAATATCTAATCAAATACTTTGCCTCAGTCTTTAAAAAGGCTAAAGAGGATCTTAGGGATAATGGTAGCATGACAAATGGGAATGAGGATATGGAGGTAGATATTACCATATCTGAGGTAGAAGCAAAACTGAAACAGCTTAATGGGACTAAATTGGGGGGCCCAGATAATCTTCATCCAAGAATATTAAAGGAATTGGCACCTGAAATTGCAAGCCCATTAGCAAGAATTTTTAATGAATCTGTAAACTCAGGAGTAGTACCGAATGATTGGAGAATTGCTAACATAGTTCCTATTTTTAAGAAAGGGAAAAAAAGTGATCCGGGTAACTACAGGCCAGTTAGTTTGACATCTGTAGAATGCAAGGTCCTGGAAAAAATTTTGAAGGAGAAATTAGTTAAGGACATTGAAGTCAATGGTAAATGGGACAAAATACAACATGGTTTTACTAAAGGTAGATCGTGCCAAACCAACCTAATCTCCTTTTTAGAAAAAGTAACAGATTTTTTAGATAAAGGAAACGCAGTGGATCTAATTTACCTAGATTTCAGTAAGGCATTTGATCCCATGCCACATGGGGAATTATTAGTTAAATTGGAGAAGATGGAGAAGATTGGAGAAGAATGTGATATGGCTGTGAAAAAAGCTAATGCGGTTTTGGGATGCATCAGGAGAGGCATTTCCAGTAGGGATAAGGAGGTTTTAGTACCATTATACAAGGCACTGGTGAGACCTCACCTAGAATACTGTGTGCAGTTCTGGTCTCCCATGTTTAAAAAGGATGAATTCAAACTGGAGCAGGTACAGAGAAGGGCTACTAGGATGATCCAAGGAATGGAAAACTTGTCTTATGAAAGGTTTCAGAGTAGCAGCCGTGTTAGTCTGTATTCGCAAAAAGAAAAGGAGTACTTGTGGCACCTTAGAGACTAACAAATTTATTAGAGCATAAGCTTTCGTGAGCTACAGCTCACTTCATCGGATGCATTTGGTGGGGGAAAAAAAAAACAAAAAAAAACCATTTTCCACCAAATGCATCCGATGAAGTGAGCTGTAGCTCACGAAAGCTTATGCTCTAATAAATTTGTTAGTCTCTAAGGTGCCACAAGTACTCCTTTTCTTTTTGTCTTATGAAAGGAGACTTAAGGAGCTTGGCTTGTTTAGCCTAACTAAAAGAAGGTTGAGGGGAGATATGATTGCTCTCTATAAATATATCAGAGGGATAAATACAGGAAAGGGAGAAGAATTATTTAAGCTCAGCACCAATGTGGACACAAGAACAAATGGGTATAAACTGGCCACCAGGAAGTTTAGACTTGAAATTAGACGAAGGTTTCTAACCATCAGAGGAGTGAAGTTTTGGAATAGCCTTCCAAGGGAAGCAGTGGGGGCAAAAGATCTATCTGGTTTTAAGATTCTACTCGATAAGTTTATGGAGGAGATGGTATGATAGGATAATGTGATTTTGATAAGTAATTGATCTTTAAATATTCAGGGTAAATAGGACTAATCCCCTGAGATGGGATATTAAATGGATGGGATCTGAGTTACCCAGGAAAGAATCTTCTGTAGTATCTGGCTGGTGAATCTTGCCCATATGCTCAGGGTTTAGCTGATCGCCATATTTGGGGTCGGGAAGGAATTTTCCTCCAGGGCAGATTGGAGAGGCCCTGGAGGTTTTTCGCCTTCCTCTGTAGCATGGGGCATGGGTGACTTGAGGGAGGCTTCTCAGCTCCTTGAAGTCTTTAAACTATGATTTGAGGACTTCAATAGCTCAGACATAGGTGAGGTTTTTCGTAGGAGAGGGTGGGTGAGATTCTGTGGCCTGGGCTGTGCAGGAGGTCGGACTAGATGATCACAATGGTCCCTTCTGACCTTTGTATCTATGAATCTATGAATCTATGACCTTCCAGGACTTGCTTATAGACAAGGGCACTCTGAGGGAAGACATGTGATCTGGGTTGTCCGAGTCAGTCAGCAGACAGTCTAGACAGATCCAGCTTAAAGCAAGGTGTGGTGAGTTGTCTCTCTGCTTTAGGGAGCAGACTCTTTCCTCTGTCTCTCTGTTTTTGGATTCTTATATATTATCATTCTGACTTCTAAGAGAAAGTAGTCTTACGCTGCAACCATCCAGCAAGAGTATTTATGTCTTTTTATCTAACTTCTCTGAGTGTGTACACTGTGAACATAACTCTTGGAACCAGCTGGAAGCCACAGCTGGTGCAGAATGAACTGGCCCATGTGTCAGGCAGAGGTAGCCAATGGAGACCTATTACCCCAGTTCAACAACTGCACTGGCATTGATTTTGTTTTGTAATTCACTATAAGGCATGGGCCTTGGCTGCCTATGAAGCTGTCTCATTCCCTGCTCCAGGCCTCTCGGGGAGCCTTGGAAATATTTTGAAAAGTTTGAAATAAAATGTGGTTTCAGCTTTTTCAAAGTAAAATTTCAGAATTCCTTTTCTACAGGAAATTTTGTCTTTAGTTCTGTTTCAGAACAATTCTTCTTTTGATTTCAGAATTTCACAGTTTTCAGACAGTTCTAATTTTAACTCTTTGGCTATAGGCCTCTCCTCAGACCCTGTGAGTGGGATGCAGCCATTGCAATGAATTGGGAGGCTATCGCTCACCTGGCATATTCAGCAGGCTCATTCTGTCTACATAGACTGGGTGCATTCAGAAAAAAACTCAGGTAGAAATCCTGACCCTGCTGAAGTCAATGGGAGTTTTGCCACCGATTTTGGTGGGGCTAAGATTTCACACCCTGTGTCTTCTGCCTAGAGGTTGCTTTTCAGCAGTACATCAGGCATGTTCTGCTATGATTCAGCAGCATGGTGTGCGGGTATTCTAGCTGGATCTTGCTGGTACATGTGGCAGCAGCCAAGTGTTAAAGACATAATGTTACCGCACAAGGAGAATTCCTTGGTTTCAAGTGGTGAGGTCTGTAATGGGCTAATGCTACAGTAAGAAGACTTGTTTATGCACCTTTGATTCAAGATTTGAAAGGACAGTGGAAGTGATGGTACAGATGGAGGCATACCAGCCCTTTCTCTAAGACAACCATAGCGAAACACAACTTGGCAATAAGAAGACAATGGCATGTGCCAAGAAGCAGAGAGTAATTTAATTACTCCTGTAGATGTCATAAATACAAGGGATAATTTATCCTCCTTCCCTCCTGAGGATATTTGACAGGAAGGAATTTACCTGAAGCCATTGAGAAAGATGAATTGAAAAGAAAATTACAAAACATAAGAAGAGAATAGAGATTGCTTCAACTATTATTGATTCTTATTTGTCCTGAGGTAGTGCCTAAAGGCCCTATTAAAAACCAAGGCCCATTGTGTTAAGTGCTGTGCACACATGTGATACAAAGTTGGTTCTTGCCCCAAAGAGTTTATAATCTAAGTAAGAGACAATGAGTCACATTGTCCCTTCAGTTGTGACTGCTTAGGCCAAGGATTAATTTGGCCTACTGCATTACATAGGAGACTGCATCTGTGGAAAGGTGTCTTGTAGTGGATTCAGAGTCCCACGTTAAATGATACATCACTACACAAGTCCCAGAACTCTCACATAGTGACTCCAATGTGTTTAGGTCAGAGAGCACATAGCACACTGGAGTGCTGTTCCTTGACTGAGGCCTTAGGAATTACTAAATACAAATAATAATTAACACAATTCCAGTGAAGAATCCGTGGCTTCCCCCTAAAGTCCTGTGAAGCTGAAGCTGATCAGCAGCAGGTTCTTCCCTGATATCTTGCAAGAAGACATTTCCTTTATGTCTTCAAGCATGTCAAGAAGCTATAGGCTCAATCTGTAGCAACATTCATGGAATGTGGAGGGAGGAGCATAGGTTGCAGATGGAAGAGTTTGAAGGAGGCACCAGGAAGTCAGTTCATGTGCACATAGCATGCTGGCTGCAGTTGCAGCATCTCTGTAAATAGGTCTCTTAATAAAGAGCCCAGTTTAGTTTTAGAAACATGGAGTCTTCTCATGTTGTTACCCAGCATACAGTACATGAAACCCAATCCAACTCCCATTCAGGTCTACAGAAAGGCTCCCACTGAAATCAGTGGGAGTTCGATCAGGCCCTGTATACAGTAGCGGACCTTAAAAAATTGAAAACCTTTTTGGAAAGTCCTTAGAATTTAACAGGGATGTAATCAATAGGATTCTATAGAAATGTACTAGGTTCTATGAAGTGACAATGACAAAAGAAAGGATGCTAAAAAATTGAAGAGAAGAATGATCTGAGGACTGGAAGACATTCCATAGAGAGAGACTTAAGTCTCTCAGTCTCTTTAGCTTATCGAAGGTTAAGAGATGGCTTGATCACAATCTATAAGTACCTACACAAGGAGCAGATAGATATCTGATACTAAAGGGCTCTTTAATTTAGCTGGCAAAGGCATAACAAGATCCTATGGTTAGAATTTGAAGCTGGGCAACTTCAGTTAGCCCAACACTTTTAGCAGTGGGGGCAACTAACCATGGGAATAGATCACCAAGGGATGTGGTAAATTCTCCATTGCTTTAAGGATGGATGGGAGATTTTCAAATTGAAATCCATGGGAGCAGAATTAGGTGAACACTTGGCATTTTTGAAAACTCCACTCAGAGTTTTTAAATCCAAATTGGATGTCTTTCTAAAGAGATGCTCTAGTTCAAACAGAAGTTAATGAGGTGGATGCAGGTATCAAATGGTGAAATTTTATGCTATGGTACATGTTATAAATGAGGCCAGATTAAATAATCATAATGGTCCATTCTGGCCTTAACATCTATAAATCTATGAAAAAATACTCAAAACTTACTCTACAGAAAATGAGAGCCTTTCTTTAGTGTGTTGGTAGGTGAATAGGTTTTTTTTTTAACTGTACAATAGAACTCTATGGCAGGGAAACAAATCCATGTTAAAAACTACAGGATGGTTCAAAATCTAGAGAAATGTTGTCATTTTCTACTTAGTTCTATAACTATGGCCCTGATCCTGCCAACATTTAAGAACATGCTTCTTTGATGATTAAGGTGGAACACTAGGGATAGATGAGGCAGGAAGTGGGAAGAGAACAGAATATATGAAAGTTGAGGTCTGCTGTAGAAGAAGAATGTTCTAAAGGTTGGACAGCTGGTTCTAGTTTCTTCTTGTGGTGGAGATGAAATTTCTGAGAACCGTGATGGATTTTTTTTCAACAAAAACAATTTTCCATTCAGTTTCACTTAACATAAAATGTGAATGTTATTTCTTAGAGCTTGTCTTCACTATGGGGGTAAACTAGCCTAATTATGCTACTGCAGCTACGTGAATAACATAACTTAGGTCGACTTACCCCGGTGTCTTCACTGTGCTGCATTGATGGGAGATGCTCTCCAGTTGACTTCCCTTACTCTTCTCAGAGAGCTGGAGTACCAGGGTCGACCGGAGAGTGCTCTGCCGTTGATTTAGCGGGTCTTCACTAGACCCGCTAAATCAATCCCTGCTGCATTGATTGCAGAAGCATCGATGTCCCCATAGTGAAGACCAACCCTAAATAACCAATTATCATTGTTAATAAAAATCCCAGTGAATTATTTTTATTATAAATGTTAATAGCAAAATAACATTACCAACAATGTTTTAGTTTACTGTTAATTATTACACTATTATAAATAAGTACAGCTTGCTTATAAGACAAACACATTCTTTCTAAAAGATACCCTATAGTTCATCCACAAATTGATGGGCTGAATGCAGGGATTACTAGCTTGAAGTTCTACGTCCTCTGTTCTGAAGGAGGCCAGACTAGGTGATCATAATGGTCCCTTCTGGCCTTAACCTTTATGAAACAGAGAGTTGCTTTCCTACCTCGTGGAGTTTACAATTTAAATTAGACAGCACTTGGGACAATAAGGTCCTAGTCCATAACTCTTAGGCACTACCTAAGTATGAATAAATAATAATAATAGCACATCCAAGGAGGATGAACAAAGCTGGGACTGGACTGTTTGGGAAAGATGAGTGTTAGACTTGGTCTACATTTAAAACTTATACCAGAGTAGATATGTTGGTTAGGGTGTGTGTGTGTGTGTATAAATTTTAACTAACATAGCTATGCCCCTATAAGCCCCATTGTAGATTCACTTATACCTGCCTAAAAGTGCCATTGCTTGTATAGCTTATGTCTTTTGGGGAAGTGGTAAAATCTATGCCGAGGAAGCATTCTTTTTGGCAGTATAAACTGTGTCTATTGTAGGAGAGTCAGTTATACTGCCAATCTGGTATAGCTACGCCCCGAAAACTTTTCTGCAGTAGCCAAGTCCTAATTACAGTGGAAGAACAGGAGACATATGCTTTGTTAAATGGAATTCCACACAGTGCCACTAGAGAGAGCCTAAACAGCTGCCAGGCTGCTTGAAATAGCTGCTCTGTTTAACTCCCATTGAAATAAATGAAGAAGGCGGGTGGGGGAAGGGAGAGGTGCAAGTAAGAATACATCTCAAAACCTTTTCCTCTTACCATAAGTCTAATCAATAGTATCTTGTATACATGCTTTCAAATGTACATATAAAGCAAACAGGTATACAAATTAAAATAAACCACGCTGAAGAACATTTTGTAAGTAACAATTGCAGCTTTCTTGGTAAAATCAGGAGTCTGTTTTGAGACATGCTTTATGAAACACACAATTTGTGTCACGACTTCATGTGTAGGTAGCTTCACTGTGTTGCAATGCAATATCAGCTGGATGTGACATTGCAGTGGAGTTTTATTCCCAGTGCCAATTGTTTTTTAAGGGTATTTTTAAAGGCCTGTAAACATGTAAAGTTTATATTGTGGCTGGTGAGCTGCAGCACATATCTGAATCTGTATATGGTGCGATCCATGCACATGGGAGCCCCTGAGGCAGTCTGGCTGAGGGAGAGCATGGCAAACTAGGGGTGCAATGCCCTTAAATGGGGCCCAGTATGCCCTCCCTACCATGATGGCTCAGGTCACTCGACCAGAGGCAGACTGAGGCTAGATCTAGTCTAGTTAGGGTTGCCAATTTTGGTTGGATGAATTCCTGGGAGATTTAATCACACAACATAATCTTTAATAAAGATTAATATTTAATTCCTGGAGACTCCAGGACAATCCTGGAGGGTTGGCAACCCCTAAGTCTAGTTCCTCTCAAGCTAGACTCTCCCAGCTTTACATTCAGACCATTTAATACACAGTTGTGTTATTGTATTGTGCACTTCTGTATGGTCAATGGAATTACATGGGAACAGAACTAGAGTGAGGCAGTGGTGAATCAGGACGAGAGAGTGGAAGGAGTGTGTTACAGGGTCACTGGCCCCTTTAAATGAGGTGGGCTCAGCCTGACTGATCTGCTATCTCCCAGATGAAGCTGTGGGGCTAGCAGCCAAGCGATAGCCTGAAGGGCACCTGGTCCTTCTGAAGACCAGCAGTAGCTCAGAGGAGCTAGAGAACTGCAGGGAGGCTCCTGTAATAGGTCTTGAGCAGGGGGAAAACCCCAGCAAAAAGTGCAGGGATCAGGAAGGCTCCTGCACATGGGTCAGGGCAAGGACAGGGTAAGGGGCTGAGAGAAGTGAAGGAAAAGCAGCTGTGAACTGTAGCCCATGTTGAGCAGAGGAACTATTTTATTTGGACATTTTGCTTAGTTTTCGGTTAATCAATAAATTGTGCCCTGAGGCCAGACTGAAATAGACTTTTATGTGGCATTGGTCTTTCCTGAGCTGGTGAGGGAGCATGGCTATATATAGACTGGCATTGTGAGTGGCCCTTGCTTGGGTCCCTGTTGGGGACAGGCAGCGGCCACCCTGATGGCAATCACATGGCCCTTATCAAGAACGTATGTCACAGGACACAGAATCTTTGAACTAAAGCTTACAGTGCATCTATATGCCTGGGACATAAGAAACTACATCAGTTTCTTTCCTCTCACGATGGCATCACACTACTTTATGTTGTAAACTTAGTTTGTTAGCTCAGTCACATATGTACATGTATGCAGCTGTCTGTCTGTGCATCTGATACTGCATGTCTCTGTACATGTGTCTGTTTTTGTCTACCTGGGTGTTTTATGCTTGTTCTGTTAGCATGTATGTCATGATAGTCCTCTGTGCATGAAAGTGTGTGTGTGTGTGTGTGCATGCCAGTGTGTGTACATGTCACTCGCTTCTGTTACTGTTTGTATATATGTCTCTGACAGTACATGTGTGTAACTGTGTGCATGTGAGACTATATTCTGTGTCACTACTCTAGTGTGTGTGTGGGAGGCATGTATATCTGTCTTTATAGGTATGTATATGTCACTTTGTGTGTTAACACATGTCTGTGTATGTGTCATTGTACTTTATTTCTCTTAGTATGTTCATGCATGTTTACAGACCTCCCAATGGTCCCAGGTTTCGCGGGACTGTCCGACTTTGACCCACAACCCCTCCTGTCTCACTTGAAGCCTCTCCTGTCCCGTGGGCCATTGTGACCTGCTCCTCCGTCTTCCTTGCAGCCCATCCCCTCCTTGTTCTCCCATTTTTTCCTCATGCCCAACCCAGCCCCACACAAGCCTTTCCAACCCCTCCTCTCCCTAAGTCCAGCATGCACTCAGATTGTTCCAGCTGAGTCTAGCCAGTCCTGTGGGACAGGAGCTGCTGCTGCAGGGTGAGTGCTGAGTGCTCACTCTGCAACCCCCCCCCCCCCCCGGGCATCTGTTATATTAATTTATGGGCCAGGGTTGTTAACATAACCCAGTCACTGACCAACATTAAACAGTGTTAAACAAGGTTCAGAGTTTGATATACAGAGACCTCCACCTGCTTAGTACCATGACAAACACACCATTAAACATCATTTTGACCTTTTATTAAAGATAAAGAAAAGAAGAAAGAACAGTTAAAGAATTTGAAATTCAAGGTATTAAGTATGTCTTTCATTTTAATAAAATCCTTTGTTCCCTTTCCTTTTAGCTGGGGAGAGTTTTTAGAAGGACCCCCCCCCCTTGTTGGCAGTGTCTTAGATGGCAATAATGTCTTTTCAAGGAAAAGAAAAGTTAGATGGGATTGGATGGAGTTGTTGTTGCTGTTGTTAAAGTCTTATCTTGTTTCATCCAGGTGGTGTTTGGGATTCAGCTAGAGCCGATAGAAGTGGCAATGTCATCTGGATCCTTCTCTCTGGCCTGGTCTGGTCAGGACATCTCTCTGGATCATGGTGATAAAGGCCTGGGGTCCCAGGAAACTGTGGGTATAAGAGCTATGATGGTGATGTGCACTCCTGTAGCCATTTTTTTCTCCCAAAACTCTTTCTTTAAGGACCCACAAAGGGAATAATCCCCTCATTATTTTGTCTGCCAGTTAGGTCTAATATCTGAGCGGGGTGTTGGAACAGGAGGTGGGGGCAGGGGGCTATGGCCCCATCACTTTTTACTGGCTATAAGAGCAAGTGATGGCGGGAGAGAGTGGAGAGGAGTGAGATGGGGGTGGGACCTTGGGGGGAAGGTCTGATGTGAGGGTGAGGTCTCGGGGGGAAGTGGCAGTATCAGGAGGGACCATAGTTTATGAACCAGTGCCCCCCCCCACTTTTAGGGAGCTTCCAGTGCTCCTGTATCTGACACACCAATTAATTAATTTCCAGTCTTGTGGTTTTTTGTTTACCAAGCATGACCTTAACACAGTCCTTGAGTTATATCAATAGGCCTTTTTGTTTGGACTAATTTAGCCTGTCTCCTCTTCATACTTTTTCCTGATAACATTTATTATTATGGCTTATTGTGACGTCTCATGAACTTACATGTACTTTTTACAGTTGACCTCACAATTAGGTAAAATTTGTAGGCCCAATTATGAAACCACCTCCCTTCCCTTAGAGCAGGAATTATCCCACTTCGGCCACTGGAAATGTTGGGAGCTATGTGTTTGTACATAGGGTGATTGGAGTTTTGAAACAGGAATATATTCCTTAATAGCATGGGGAAGAAGTGTGAGGAGACTTGGTAGCTAGGAGATCAGGTTGAGGGTTGTAAGATGTGGTGGCTTGAGGTGTGGTGTATTAAAAACTGCATTACCATTACAAGCTATCATTTCAACTTGTAAGTTCTTGCAGGATAGGGGCCTCTGTAGAGAAGCATGTGATCTGGGTCTTCAGCAGTCATTCTGAAAAGAGCCAGTCTAGAGCAAGCTGGGGTTAGTTGTGTCTCTTTGCCTTAGAGAGCAGCCTGCTTTGTCTCTCTGTTTTTGGTACATGTTGTGTTAGGGTTCTGGCTTCTAAGAAATAAAATAGTGTTACATTGCAACCTTCTAGCAAGACTATTTGATGGGCTTTTTATCTAACTTCGCTGCACGTATGCTGTGACCATAATACGAAGAAACTTGTCCTGGAGATTGTGTGAGAGGTTTGGCAGCTGAGAGAGGTTTGACTGGAGGTGTTTGACTGGGAAGTGCAAGACAGTTTATACAGTAAGGGGGTTGGTTTGGGGGCACTTTCACTGGGGACTTAATGGTGAACATACCCTTTCATGTACAGACCTTCCAGACTCCCTGCACTTCCGAGTTCCCATACCTCCTTGGTGCAAGTGCTCATTAAGGAGGAATATGTTTGCTGTCCCTTCCAAGGAGTGACCAGAAATCATTATCATCTGACAGCTGTTTGATGTGAAGTGAGTTGGGGGCTCACTGCAGTTGCCACTGTATTTTTTTGGCTACATCAAAACAATCACTGTTGTGGCTAATGAATTTGAAACTCTCCACCCAAAGGATAAGTTTTCATTATTCCTGGAGAGTGAACTCAACTCTTCCCTCTAGAGGAGCTTCTTCCAGAACAGGTCTGAGGCACATTAGCAGGGCTGTTGGGGGAGGTGGGATGTTTGGCCTCTTGCTAACTGTGATGTGTCAATTCTGTGGCTAAACGAAGCTGCCTTCTTTTTCATTTGACTGTTTCTCTTCAGTTCCTGCCTGTACTTTAGCAAATTCTGTCCTCTCCTCTTTACTAGGATATAGAGTATCCCCTTTAATAAATCCTCCCCAATGGATGTCTCTGTCTGAACCGTGTGTGCTTCCTCCTCTGTCAGTTTTCCCCAAGCCTTTAGCTCAAAAATTCATCTATGACCTTTGAAATTTGACATGCCCGCAGCCTAGTTCTGTTTTGGTTTTGGTGGAGCCTGTTCTTCCTGCATAGGCTCCTTCTTTTGCAAAAGGTTCCCAGTTCCTAATAAACATAAAACCCTCCTCCCAGCATCATTGTCTCATCCATTCGTTGAAGCCTCGCATTTCTGCCTCTCTAACTGGCTCTGTGCACGGAACTGGAAGCATTTCAGGGAATGCTACCCCAGCATCCTTCATCAAGGGAGATAAGCTGCCAGTGGGCTTGGTCTCATGAAAGAAGGATCTCAGTCATCCAGGTTGAAAAACCCTGTGAGAAGAATTTGGGGGTAAGAGTATCTTATTAGACAGGAGGACATCTTGTTAGTTTAGGCTCTAGAATGTGTTCTGATTTTGCTTTATATGTGACCATTGGTTTCCATTAATCCTACTTGCGTCTTCCTGAATCTCTATTCTTTGTTAAATAAACTTATTATTGTTTTCACTATAACATATATAAGTGCTGTGTGTTAAGCAGAGCAGAGGTCTAAGGTGTAACTAGTAAAATGTGGTGTATTGTTCTTTTGGGAACAGCGGGCCTGGTAATTCTGTAAGTGTCCAGTGGATAAGGGGCTGTACCCTACAGGGGGACTCTCAGATGACTCAGGGGTTGGAGTGTAACTATCACTAAGCTGCAAAGGGACAGCGGAGCCTGTCTGGTCTGATAGAGAAGTACTTGTGCTGCCTGTAACTGGTGATTTCAGGGTGCTGATCCCTGGCAGGCACAGACAAGACTCCCTCACAATAAGGGCAGGAGGTGCCTGACAACCCTGGGTACCCCCATGGAGCACCACAATGATCTTCTCTGTGAAACAGGAAAATGCCTTGCAGTGGGAGGTGCTCTCTGGCTCACATGCACACACTCACAGATCCATACATGTCTAGTAATGCACACAGTCTTTGGATAAAGAGGGTCAAATTTATGAGACACATAAGATGGTGGCAGAGCTCCTCTCCCCTAATTTCACTTCACTTAGACTCCCTTAGACCTACTTATACCCATGTGCAAGGAGTTTACACTCGTCTAACTCACATGCCAAGAAGCTGGCAGATAGCATATGTTAACAAAGCAGCCACCCTACCTAAACATATACATCCTCCTGCTCCTCTGGGTGTAAACTGGACCAGCCTGAATTTCTTTATAGAGTGGGTGTGAATCGGATTAGGGGTGTCTAGATGAATGGAAAGGGGCCTCAGGTAGTGTAAAGGGAGACTAGCTTGCATCACTCTGAACTTGGCCTTAAGATAGTGGACACTACTCACTACTAGAAGCGTATATAATATGTTTACATGAGACATGGGCCTGAACTAACCCCTACCCATGATCTGCACATGCCTGAGCTTTGGAAGAGCAAAACGTTGCAGCTCAGGCTCCTCTCTTATTGAACAGGCTGACTCTGATCTCACTTCCACTGTGTTTTACCCTTGGGTAACTCCACTGACTCCAGAAGAATCACTGTTGATTTACACCAGTGTCAATGAGAAGAGAAGTGAACCACATGTCTACAGCAGTTTAGAAGGTATTTCCTGCATACTTTACATTATGGCTGATATGATCCCCTCATATTAAAGACACTAGATCTAATGTGCAACGGGGGCATGTCTGAGTGAGTGAGCAAAGGTGTGAAAGCCTGTAGAAATGTGTGTTGGGGTGGTATGTATGAGTTGGTCATTCTACCGTGTGTGTGTGTTAGGGTCTGCACATATGTGTGCGCGTGTATTAGATTGTCATGAGCAAAAAGGGATGGGAGGTTATTGCAACTGAGGGATTAGCTTGCAGGGGCTTATCACAAGGATGCAAAAGAAATTAGTAATTGGAGAACAGTTTAGGGGAGCTTGTCATTGGGTGATAGAGTTTGGCAAAGGGGAAGGAAGCCTGGTTGGATGTGCTTGTCCCTGGGAGCGCAGGTGCATATAGGCACCATGTAGCTGGATGTAGCAGATTTTGTGATCCAGAGTAGATACCCACTGAACACAGTTGAAACTATAGTAAAGAACGTGACCTTCATCTTTCTGCATAATCTCCCTGGGGTCCAAGTGGTCGATAGAGCTGGTTGAACATTTTCAGAATGGATCAGTTTTCCCTGGGAAAATGCTCATTTTCACAAAATCAAGGAACATATTGATTTCATCAAAATTGTTAAGTTTATATAATTTATAATATGTAAGTCAAAATAAAAGTGCTTCAATCTCTTTGAAACATTCTCTTTAAGTCATTTTGATATTTCTGAAGCCATCTTTTTCAGAAATGTTGTTCAGTCAAAATGTTGACTTTTAGTTCCCATTCAGGACTGAAGGAAATGTCAAAACATCGGTATTCCCTGTGGAACAGAAATTCCAAGTTTTGACCAGCTGTACTGCTCGATGTGCCAGGTGGAACACAGAGGGTCATGCAAAAGCAGAGTTAAAAGAACCAAGCGTCAACTATCTATTATGATTATGTGGCCCCCATCACCGCGGTATCTGAGTGTATCTCAAGCTTTAATGTAATTGTTACAGCTGAAAAGTAATGGGATTTTCTATGCTGTGAAATATTCTGAGATTTTGAAAAAAAAATTCTGTAGTGGAATGAAAAAATTTCAGAATTTTTTGGGTGGAATTTTTTGGCTGCCTGTCTTTGTGGCCAGGAGGACAGCTCAGGGAACTGGTCACCATGCTCCCTGGGGAGCCTGCCAAGTGGGAAATTGGGAGCCACGGGCCCCTCAGAGCCAGAGATCCTGGCATCTCTGGCCCCATAAGTGGCGACCCTGGAAGCCCTGGCTACTGGTGATGCTGAGGAGCTGGGAGCTAGGGTTGCTGAAGACCTGGAAGTCTGGAAACCCAGGCTTCCCAGCAACCCACTAGGTGGTCTGCCAAGGAGCCAGGCAGGTGAGCTGGCAGGAAAGCTGGCAGACTGGTTTCCGAGCCTGCATATCAGGCTGCCTTCCACCGGAATCCTGCCTGGTTACCTTTGGAATTTGGTCAAAATGGTCATGTTCCATTGAAATATTCAGATGTCTACAAATCAGCATTTTCCAACAAAAGTTCTATCAAAAAATTTCTGACCCACTCAAGTCATTATCCTCACAATGCTCCTGTGAGGTAGGGAAATACTATTATCCCCATTTTACATCTGAGGAGTTGAGGCAAAGTGACCAAGGGCCAGATTTTTAAAGGTGTTTAGGTGCCTGACTCCTACTGAAGTCACTTCACCTCTTTGTGCCTTGATCTCCCCATCTATACAATGGGGACAATGATGCTTACCTCCTTTGTAAAGCCCTTTGTGTTCTAATGAAGAAAAGAGCTCTGTAATATTATTATTTCTCATTACTCACAGAGGTAATCATCTTGGCCTAAATGGGGTACTTGTACAAGTGAGGTTTACTAACCTAATGAAGGGTTGCAGGCTTAGGCCTTAATTCCCATACTATGAGAACAAGGGGTACTGGTTAAAATTAACACCTAGTAAATGTAAAAACCAGTTAAGGGAAATATTTTTCTAGGTAGCAAATAGTCGATCTGTGGAACACATTGCTGGAGGAAGATATCAAGAAAAACGCAGCAGCAGGATTTGGAAGAATGTTAGATAATGTTATGGTAGTGGTAACTGTGACAACCCTTAATCCCATGGATAAGGCTTACTTCCCATGAATAGAACCACAGAAGTTGATTACTTACTCATGTAAATTAAAGGTTGTAGCATCAGGTTCAAAGAAAATATGAGTCATCATATCTATTATTAACCTGCAAGAAACATTCCTTTTAGGTCCAGGGGCATTATGAGGAATTTTTGCCTGCACCTGCAACATTTGACACTGACTGCTACCAGAGTCAAGGAAACAGACTTGGTTGATGATAACTATGCATCTTACTTTTCTATATATTTTTCTGCTATATTTCCAAAATGGCTGATTCCTTCCAGACTAATCAGTATTTTTCAAGAGTTGCCTGGGACTCATTTTGGAATTGGGATCTCCTGGTTTTGTCCCATCTCTCGGGCCAAATTTTCCCCTCTGTTACAAGCATCTTTTAACTTCAATGGGGTTGCCAAGAAATAATTCAGCCTATGCATTGTATGTTGTAATTTATATCTATACAACCCCATTTGATTTCAAAGGAGTTGCCGAGCTATAAAAGAATTTGGTGCATAACTGACTTCTGTCATCTTTCACCTTTTCCTTCCTTTCTTTGTGGAGTTCACTGTCCAAGGAACTGGGCCAGTAAATTCAGTAAGAATACAATAATCCAATAAAGTTTGTGCTGTTGCATTGCAGAGAACCAGTGTTAGGGGATCCCACAGCCTGGAGCACCCCAGATGCTGGGCCCAGCTTCTGCTGAGTCCACCCCACTGTATTATAGAAAGAAAAGTGTGTTAAGTGCTTAAGTAAACAAAACTTATACACAGAACAGATGTTTGTAAAACAGCTGCCAAAAAGAAAAGCAGTCTCCTTGGATTGCATTTTGCAGCTACCTTAGGAGAAGATTAACCACAGGAAGCTGCTAATTATTCAATGCCTTTTCCAGAGAGATGTTGGATTTCAGCTAAGGTACCACAAGGACTCCTCGTTGTTTTTGCTGATACAGACTAACATGGCTACTACTCTGAAAAGCATTTTTTGGCCATTAGAGGGCTCCAGTATTGTTTCCCAAGCATGACAGATTGACAATGAGAAATATGAATAAATAATAGAATTGGAATATAAGGGATATACAATTAAACAAAAGCCTGGTTCTTACTGAAATATATTTGCATGCAAAATTAGCCTTGATATGATGTATATTTTGCTCTGTTGCCAAAAGTAAAGAGGAGTGGGAATCAAGAATTTGGTTCCTACATTGCTCTGTAAAAGGGCATCTATTAAAATGATCTTTATATGTGATCTTTTGTCGTATGTCAGGGTGGGTTGTGTATTTGTCTTTAGGTACTTACCTTCTTTCCATATGAGCATTGGACCTGTGGGTGGTTTTTATTCTTCAGTTCCAGTGACATTTTGTTGTTTTATCTGTGCTCTGTTATTTGTATGTATTTGCCATTCTCCATTATCTGATCCCTTAAATAAATCACTGCAGCTATTTTATTAAACTATTTTTAGCAACTTAACAGAGTGCAATTCAAAATATATTTTCATTTGACTCCTGTGTTAGAGCCCAATCCTGCAAACTCCTATTAATAAGTGCACAAGAATAATGCTTTGCACCAACAGAGTGTCTTTAATCCAAGTTTCTCAGAGCACTTCAAAAAGATGGGTAAGAATCTTTCCCCCTGTTTTACAGATGGCTAAACTGAAGCACAGAATGGTTTCAGATCCGTGGTCACATTCAGCAGTGCCTTACACTATGGGGAGCCCCATTAAAGTCCACAAGATGCTGGGTGGAATAACAGGCTTCTAAGGTTAAGTGAGATCATCAGAAGATGGCCCTGGGTGACTAGCCCAAGGTCACACAGTGCAGTCTCTAGTAGGGCTGGGACTAGAACTCAGGCTGTCTGATTCCCAACTTCATGCTATTGCGTTGCCTCCACATTGAACTTGTATTGAGTTTATCAGGACTAGTTGCCTGAATGTGGGTTTGTAGGCTCATACCTGTATGTGGTACTCTATTTATAGATTCATAGATTCATAGATACTAAGGTCAGAAGGGACCACTCTGATCATCTAGTCCGACCTCCTGCACAGCGCAGGCCACAGAATGTCACCCACCACTCCTATGAAAAACCTCACCCATGTCTGAGCTATTGAAGTCCTCAAATCATGGTTCAAAACTTCAAGGAGCAGAGAAGCCTCCCTCCAGTCAACCATGCCCCATGCTACAGAGGAAGGCAAAAAAACCTCCAGGGCCTCTCCAATCTGCCCTGGAGGAAAACTCCCTCCCGACCCCAAACATGGCAAACAGCCAAACCCTGAGCACATGGGCAAGATTCACCAGCCAGATACCCAGGAAAGAATTTTCTATAGTAAATCAGATCCCATCCATCTAATATCCCATCTCAGGGGATTTGGCCTATTTACCCTGAATATTTAAAGATCAATTACTTACCAAAATCCCATTATCCCATCATACCATCTCCTCCATAAACTTATCGAGTAGAATCTTAAAACCAGATAGATCTTTTGCCCCCACTGCTTCCCTTGGAAGGTTATTCCAAAACTTCACTCCTCTGATGGTTAGAAACCTTCGTCTGATTTCAAGTTTAAACTTCCTGGTGGCCAGTTTATACCCATTTGTTCTTGTGTCCACATTGGTGCTGAGCTTAAATAATTCCTCTCCCTCTCCTATATTTATCCCTCTGATATATTTGTAGAGAGCAATCATATCTCCCCTCAACCTTCTTTTAGTTAGGCTAAACAAGCCTGGGCTAGATGGTGTCCTGAGGGCACAGCCCGTACTAAGGATAGGGGTAGGGGGTCACATTGCTGTGCCATCCCAGGGAAGGGACTTTGCCTCAGGAAGCCACACTTCTCTCCCTGATCTCCCCTTGCTCCAGGGGGCAGTAATTTCCTGCTGACCTACCTCAGCAGTAAATGACTACTTCCAGTATGACTGCTCAGCTCCGCTGGCTCATTTGTCAGGGAAGTGGAGCCAAGGTTCTGCCCATTTCCTGCTTCTTCCAATCCCATTCCCACCCCATTTGCTCAGGGTGGGGGAAGTAATCAGGCACATAACACCTTTTAGCTCACTATGCCTGTGTAGGGGAATAGGATGGGTTCTTGCACAGTGGGTAAAACTTAGGCCCAGTGGCAGAGACATCTAGGTGCTCAGTCCTGCAGGGTGCTGAACCCTCAGTGGGAAACGAGGCTGTCATGCACCTCACAAGAGATGCTCAACAACGTACAGGGCTGGGCCTCTAGATGTTTGAGAGATTCAGAGGAGGAAGATTTCACAGAAAGAACTGCCAGATATCAAGTGTCAAGCCTCTGTTTTGTGACTCAGTAAGGGGCAAATCCTGCCCCAGGCCCTCTCCCTGGACACGAAGAACCCTCTAGCGGTAGAACTGGGGTTGGTTCTGTTACACAGTGCCAGAGACCAGCCTTGCACTCACTTCCATGGGGGTTTCCTGTGTGCCAGTTCACATGAGGTGCTTTTGTGGAGAGATGAGCTCAGAAGATCCCCTGCTACATGGGAGCATGATAAAGTTGTGGAGGAACAATCTTCAGATTCAACCAAGCTCACGTTCAGCACAGCTAAAGGGTGGTGGAAGTCAAAGGCAGATCTATGCCATTGTTATGCCTCCCCAGTCCCAGACGGAGCTGTGACTTAAATTAATCCCTAGTGCAATTTAGAGCAGCCACAGGCTGCTCTAACTTGTGCCAGCTAAGATGGTTCCCTAGGCACTATATCCTGACCCCGCAATCCCATCAAACACCCCCTTTTAACTTCTTTTCATTCCTTTGCTGCTCTGAGCTTCCCCAGACACGCGCCCTAGACTTGGGCTGGAGGAGATGTTATGCCACCTTTACACCAATCCAGGATTCCTGCACACTTGGAGCAATCTTCATCATCCTCTCTAGGGCCCATTGGTCTGGTAGCACAAAGGGACTTAAGTCAGGGCAGAAGATCTGGCCTATGGTGATTACTTTAGCCAATGGATTAGAGTAACTTTCACAGAACAGCTCTGCACCCTTTGAGGGAGGATTCCACCCCACTCCCCCTCATGGAGCTCATCTGCTGCAACCTCTAACACTTGATCTGCATCATAGAGGGTAGATTTTGGCCAAATGGGGTAAAAGGTGTTAGTCTATCTGCAATGTGCTGTAGCTCAACCTGCATTGTGCCCTTCTAATTAATGCTGCTGTCTTTGCAAGATACGGTGCATAGAATGAAAAAATACATCCAGCTTCTCCTCTCTCATTAGAATTCTGCTGTTCCTTCTCCCCCATTTTCCATTACTTTGTTGTGTGTGTGTGTGGGGGGGGGTGCGTGTGTGTGTGCATTTTTCTGCCCTCTAAGATGATCTGGTTTCAGAGTAGCAGCCGTGTTAGTCTGTATTCGCAAAAAGAAAAGGAGTACTTGTGGCACCTTAGAGACTAACACATGTATTTAAGCATAAGCTTTTGTGAGCTACTCCTTTTCTTTTTAAGATGATCTGGTGACTGTCAGCATGAATTGGTGGCAGAGAAGAAGCTTTTATTGATTGCAGAGTGTTGTAATTTCTTGATTGTCCTTGAAGGAACCCCGGGTTTTGCAGCTGACCCTGAGCTGTAGCATCAAGAAAGCATGTATTTTTTTCCTGCCAGCTTTGCTACTATTTTTAGCCTTGGCCATTTTCTCAGGGGCTCCACAATCTATTTTTGAAAGCTTTGGCAGGCAGCCAAATCACTATTAATTTCTAGAGGGGGGTGGCGGTAGAGGAGAGGGATCGACTTGGTGTCTGCATTACCAACACCAGACATGATTAATGCATGTCATTTGAAACCCACCAGCATGCTGCATAGTGTGACTGACTTTTGCAGATGCAGCCCGAGTATGCAGTACTTTTTTTTGAAGGAGGATCTTTGTGCTTCTTTCATTTCCCCCCTTTTATGAAACAAGCTTTGGTCTGACCTCCCAATTGCTTACTGCTGCATGAACTTGATTTGCACGTTATTCGATCATCTAGAGGGACTAAATCAGATTTGGTCCAAGTGTCGCAGCTTCACACAAGGTTTTTCTTTTCTTTGGATTTTAATGTTACCTTAATATTGGGCACTAGTTAATAATAGCATAACTTTGAACATTAGTGACAAGAGCTTAAAAGGCTTTACATCTGTGAAGTGGCCTTGTAAATGTTTATTATTATTTTCAGTGGAATTTCCCTATCAGGTACAGAATATTTCACAGATTTAAAAGGAGCCAGGCTAAGAAAAATGCCAGGAGAAAAAAAACAGAGAACAGCTACATGAAGATGTGGGGCCAGATCCTCAGCTGATGTAAATGAGCACAGCTGCATTGATGTGAATCAAACTGAGGATCTGGCTCATGGAATCTGTAGAAGGTGCATGTTGGAAAAGAGCTAGATATTTAAATAGTCAAGTAAAACTATGTACAGATAAGGCAAAGGTGGCCTATTCTCATTAGGTTCTTATATCACACCCCTCACCATGGTATCTGAACCACTTTTCACACATCCCCACTGAAAGCTCCAATATGGTAATTTATTAACCCTAGGATGGGAGCCAGCTTCATCATTGTCTATTGTTTCACTTGCCCATCTAACCGGCTGCCTCACTTCTAATAGTGTTGGGCTCTATGCTACCCTCTTATTTCATGAGATTAATTTTGGTGGTGTTGGGGGGAGTGGAAGTGCATCGTGCTGCTGCTGTTAGTCTTGGCTAGATTTCTTGGCCAAGCTATAGTCAAGATTCAGACTCCAGAGAAAATAATTAAAACCCCCCAATAATTACAATAAGTAAATAAAAAGATTGAGGGTTTTGTTCAAAAGCATCTGGCGAGACGGATTTGGCCCGCAGTCTGCCTATTTACTGTCCCTCTAACTCCATGGTTCTCAACCTCTGAGGGTATGCAGAGGTCTTCTGGGGGTACATCGACTCATCTAGATATTTGCCTAGTTTTACAAGAAGCTACATAAAAAGCATTAGCAAAGTCAGTACAAACTAAAATTTCATAAAGACAATGACTTGTTCATACTGCTCTATATACTATTGTGATGAGGTGGAGTAGCTTCCTGCTGAGCCAGAGCGGGAGGAGCCAACTGCTAAACCAGGGTGGATGGAGCCTCAGAGGGCTCACCCCACGCACCGGCAGTCGAAGGGTGAGACAGGAAGTATAAAGGCTGAACCCTGTAGCTCAGTTGGGAGGAAGCTGCCCGAGGAGACTGACACCTGCTCCCAGAGGTAGAGCCCGAAGAGAGCTTTTCCTGAGCTGTAGCCTGGCCAGAGCTGCAGCCACCGCCAACTGACCTGGAGCCTGAGGCGTGGCTGGGGCTGCCGCCGGACACCTATCCCGAGGAGACAGAGGACAACCACGGGGCACACCTGGGGGAAGGTAGGAAGTGGCCCAGGGGTCAGCCGACTCCAGTACAGCTTTAGGGCGACTTAAAAGCAGTGGTCATGATGCGGATGGATTCCCCACTGACCCAGGGGTGGGACACCCCGCCACTGTTAGGGCCTTGGGCTGGGACACAGTGGAGTCGCGGGGGCCTGTGTCCTCCTACCCCCTGCCATCCCACCCCTGGGGTGGAAGCCTCCCCACCGTAGGCCAAGAGGCCTGCATTTGTCTGCTGTCTACTTGAGCCAGAGGCTATGAGCCCCGGCCTGAGCCCCTAGGCTATGTTGGGTGCTCACACCTCCCTCAGCCCCTAGGGTGTGTTGGGTGCTCACCCCGGCTGAGCCCCTAGGCTGACTATTGCTCTGCCCTAATAATAGGGCAGAGCCCATTAATTGGTTGGTGTCTGGGTGTTCCTAGACTGCTTCACTGCTCTGCCCTAACTGGGCCAGAGCCCCTTAACAGTTGATGCCCTGCCGTGCCTGAGAGCCTGGGGCCCCAGACTGCTATTGCCCTATTTACTCTGCCCCACCTCAGGGCTAGAGCCTCAGACTATGTACCCAGTTGCTAATTCCCTGACTGTGGGCAGAACCCTGTGATATGGTGAGGGCCTCCCGCTGAGCCAGAAGGGGTGGAGCCAACAGTAAACCACTACAACTATACACTGCAATATAAATACATTTATATTCCAAACTAGTTTATTTATAATTATATAGTAAAAATGAGAAAATCAGCAATTTTTCTGTAACAGTCTGCTGTGACACTTCTGTATTCTTATGTCTGATTTTGTAGGCAAGTAGTTTTTAAGTGAGGTGAAAGTGAGTGGAGTGCGCATGACAAATCAGACTCCTGAAAGGGGTATAGTAGTCTGGAAAGGTTGAAAGCCACTGGTCTAACCTATCCTAAGTTCATTATTGCTTAATCTCATTCCTCCCTCCCCCTTTAGAAAAAACCTCCCAACATTCCAAGCCAGATTCTCAGCGGGTGTAAATCAGCATAGCCCCAATGAAGTCAATGGAGCTACTCTGACTTCCTACATACAGCTATGAGTCTGGCCCATCATCTTCAGCTCATTCTGGGCTCTCTGGAAGAATGCTGACTTTCTCTGGCTTCTTACTATTCTCTTTACTAAATTCTTCTCTGTGAAGTACCCAGATTTTGCAAACTGCTTTTTATGGTGTATCCTGAAAACACTAGTTGCTTTTCACTGATGAAAGTCTTAAGAGATATTCTAAATGGTAACTCCAGGATGGATTTTGATAATTTAAATACTAAGTTGAATCTAACTGACTCTACAACTTGTTTTGTTCCCAGCTAAACTATGTTACGTTTTTTTCTGAAAGAAAACAACCCTCACCCCCATTTCTCCTTAATACAAGAGTCTACCAAAATGGTCACTCTTTGTATAAAGGATACATTTTTAAATAGTTTATATAGGATTAATAAATTGTTATAGAGTCCAGAAGCTTAATAGGGTGCTTATAGCTTCCTATAACATCTTCTACTGACAAGCTTAAAACCACTAGAAACATGCTACACATTTCTGTAACATGCTTGTGACATCTATTAGTCATTTATTAGTGTGACCAGGAAAACTGTACAGAAAGCAGCCAGGCCACTGCCATCAATAGCTAAATTGTCTTTTCTACAAGAATCTCATTCCTACCCACAATCCCTTGCATCCTGCATTGATACAAAAATGGAGTGATGAAAATAATTTTAAAATCACAAAAGATCCTCCACCTTATTCAATGCAAAATCTGCTGCAAGTTTAACTGCGTTTCTTGCAGTAAGTTTGCCTAATGGAGCCTGCACTCAGCTAACAGTGGAGTTGCCATAATTCCCCAGCTAATCTTTCATATGTTACACGATCTTGAGAAAAATTCTGATTGTCTCAGACATTACTTAGGCACCAGTTTAGTAAGGTGTTGAAGAATGTACCTAATTTTAAACATATGAGTTGTCCTACTGGAGTCAATGGGATTACTCACATGCTTAAAGTTGCCATATGCTTAAACACCTTGCTGAACTGGGGTCTTAATTAGGACTCAGAATGACTCCCATTGAAGTCAATGGCAAAATTTTCATTGGAACTGGATTGGGTTCTTACTTCTCACAACACTGTGTGAGATAGGTAAGAAGTATGATAATACCCGTTTTACAAATTGGGCAAATGAAGCACAGACAAGTTGAGCAAGTAAGTCACTTAGGTTAAAATTTTCAAATCTGGATCCTAGACCCGCAAAGATATTTAGGCACCTAATTCCCATGGCATCTAAATACCTTTGGGGATCTGGGCCTAAGTGCCTAAATTTAGGCTCCTAAATACATATTTAGGTTCTTGGCTAGTACAGGACTGCTAGTCCCATGAAAGCCAATGGTCTGTGTTGAATTTGACGCCAAAGCTATTCTATGCAATGCATTTCACTAACATTAATTTTCCATGTAAAAAGTGTGCATATTATAATATCAGCCCCCCAGATAAGCTCAAAACCTGGCCAAAATTTGGCTCAGAATTGCTTGAAATCCAGGCCAGGTTCACACAGTGCTCAGCTCAAGTTCACAAACCTTTTGGTGAACTTCAGTGAACCTTTTGATGAACCGAACCTGAGATTCAGGTTTGCAACCAAACCAAACCTGAAACCAGATGAGCTTTGCCTGGGTTTGGGTTTCATTATAAATACTTTGCGTACCTCTACTTATGTTCCTGTTGGCAGGGCATCAATGTTCAGGAACCCTCCTGGCAAGATGGTTATATATGGTCAGTAACTCCCTAGCTGTAGCCCTAAAACTATTTATCTTGGCACTAACCCACATTCTCACAGATCCCGCTTATTCTGAGTAGTGTTCCCTGTGGCTGACGTGGTTGGCTGTGTTCAGAGGAATGACTCTCACTCCAGATGGTTGCAAGACTAACAAGGAATTTATTCAGAGTTATGTACAAATCATGCTGTCTTCTCTTAGATTGAATAGAATCAACAACAACAACAACATAATTGTAAACTCATCCACAATAGGTCCATTTCTTCTCTGAGTCATGCTGGTCCCATTCAGGAGTAACTCCGCTGAAGTTAAATAAGGTGTAAAACAGGTGTAAGTGATGAGAGAAGAATTCAGGCCCAATAATTCTTTGAGAACAAGTTACTTAGACAGTGGAAGCCAAGGATGCTCCACACTCACAGGAAGTAATCAACATCTTGCAGGAGTGGGCCCAAAATGAGGGTGACTCAAACTGATCTGGAATTACCTGATTTCCTTTGAGTCACGGTCCCTGGATTGAATTTGGAGGACAGATTTATGTCGCCGTCCAATGGGAAATGGAAAAGATTTAGAGAACGAAGTATTCTATTTTCTATATAGATTCTTATTCTGCCCTTATCACCATAATATTTGTATGTCTTCCTGTAACACATTAAATGACGTGACTAATGTCTGTCACATATGGCTTGTTCTTTCTCATGCCCTCTCCCCAGAGGGAGATTTGCACATGCAATGGAGTGCTTTGGTTTGGTAGGATTTTTGTTTTTAAAATGGAGATACACTCAGTGTTTATGCTAGAGAAGGCAGGTTGAAAAAATATGCCTTAAGAACAGCCATACTGGGTCAGACCAATGGTCCATCTAATCCATATCCGGTCTTCCGACAGTGGCCAGTGCCAGGTGCTTCAGAGGGAATGAACAGGCAATCATGGAGTGAGCCATCCCCCGTCATCCACTCCCAGCTTCTGGCAGTCAGAGGCTAGGGACATCCAGAGCATGGGTTTGCATCCCTGGCCATCTTGGCTAGGGTTACCAGATGTCCCGATAAAATCGAGACTGTCCCAATTTTTAGTTCTTTGTCCCGTGTCCCGACCAATGCACGGTCGGGATGCCATTTGTCTCAATATTGTGGCTTTGGCCACTTTGGCCGCTGTTTTTTTTTTTTTTTTGGCTTCCCCCATGTGTCCCGATATTTTGTCCGTTTCATCTGGTCACCCTAATCTTGGCTAATAGCCATTGATGGACCTTTCCTCCAGGAACTTATCTCATTCTTTTTTGAACCCGTTATAGATTTTGCCTTCACAATATCCCCAATAACAAGTTCCACAAGATGACTGTGCATTGTGTGAAGAAGTACTTCCTTTTGTTTGTTTTACACCTGCTGCCTATTGATTTCATTGGGTGACCCCTGGTTCTTGTGTTATGTGAAGGGGTAAATAATGCTTCCTTATTTACTTTCTCCAGACCAGTCATTAATTTCTAGATCTCTATCATATTCCCCCTTAGTCGTCTCTTTTCCAAGCTGAAAAGTCCCAGTCTTATTAATCTCTCCTCAGATGGAAGCTGTTCCATACCCCTAATCATTTTCTAATTCTAATGTATCTTTTTTAGAGATGAGGTGACCAGTTTTCTGAGATCCCTTTGTAACTCTTCACACTCTGCTTTGGGCTTAACTATCTTGAGCAATTTTGTACCATCTGCAAATTTTGCCACCTCACTTGTTACCCCCTTTTCCAAATCATTTACAAATATGTTGAATAGGACTGGTCCCAGTACAGATCCCTGGAGACTCCGCTATTAACCTTTCTCCATTCTGAAAACTGATAATTTATTCCTACCCTTTGTTTCTTGTCTTTTAACTAGTTACTGATCCATACGAGAACCTTTCCTCTTATCTCATGACTGCTTGCTGAGTAACCTTTGGTGAGGGACCTTGTCAAAAGCTTTCTTGAAGTCTGAATACACTATATCCACTGGATCACCGTTCCCCATATCCCCTCAAAGAATTCTAATAGGTTGGTGAGGCATGATTTCCTTTAAAAAAATCATGTTAATCTCTGTGTCTGATAATTCTATTCCTTACCATAGTTTCAACCAATTTTCCTGGTAGTGAAGTTAGGCTTACCAGCCAGTAATTGTCAGGCTCACCTCTGGAGCCTTTTAAAAAAATCGATGTCACATTAGCTACCCTCCAGTCATCTGGTACAGAAGCTGATTTAAATGGTTATATACCCACACTTTGTAGGTCTAAGTGGATTTGCATTTAGAGTGGCAAGTGGTGAAATTTGTGATGGTCCTTCGTTCCTGTGGTCGTTCATTCCACAGCCTTGCACTGACCACTGAGAATGCTGTCTTCAGCACAGATGGATTTTTATCTGTATGGTAGCGAGTTCCATTCTGCCAGGGGAGCAGAGCTGCTGAGTCATAATAACAAAGAAATAGTACTAAAAGGAGTCACATAATTTAGACATATGTTTCCTGTGTGTTAGTTTATTATAAAGCAATGTCAAGTGTCAGATCATTGCTCTCTGCCTGTCCTGTTCTGGTATAATGTCTCTTTCTAACATTTGCCTGAATGTAACCCACAAACCCGTTTGCTCCGATGATAGGAACTATAGCGGAGGAACACTTAATTCAGCTTCTAACCAGATTCTTTTCTGGGTCTCTAAAAGTAACCTTTGGGTTTCAAACTGTAGTGGGGGGCGGGCTGATATTCTGCTGAGTCTTACCAATGGTCTGGGGGAAGCTGGTTGGCCACAATGTGATGACTTTCCACCTTGTTTCCAGCTGATAAATAGCACAAAAATAAACTAAAAATACATTTAAACACCTTCCTAATATTGCTGTTCCATGTGAGCAATTTGCTTCAGTTGCCACAGGGTTGTTACGCAATTGCACATGGGAGGGGAGGTTGGTCCATGCTTTTGTGAATGGGAAGGGAGGGTGTACACGAGATAATCTCTCTATGAAAAGGATTGAGAGCCCCTGCTTTGATGTGCGTCCAGCTGAATACTCGTGCCTTTATCACAACCAATCCTGTGTGGATGCTATTTTTGGAAAGCACAGCATGGAAATATGGCACATGTAGCACGTGAATTAGGGAAGTGTCGTCTATTTTTGGAACTTATTTGCGTATGTGCTGAGTCAACATTTGTGAAACTCAGGAATAGCCTGCACCTAACAAAACTTGGTGAAGCAGATTATAGAAACAATGTCAACTTTAAACCATTTTTGGCTTTATGTAACTCCTTTTCCCATTGATTTCAGTAGCTTGTGGCTCTGGAGAGGGGCTAGTTGAAAAGCCAAAATATGCTGCAGATGGAGGGGAGGAGGCAGAGAAAAGGAGAGGCACAGTAGAAAACAAAAAGCAAAATGAACAGCCAAGGGTTGGGAACTCCAAAAAGGCATTAAAAGCATGCACAGGGAAAGGCAAGCACCAAACTGTGCACAGCACGACAGCTGAAGTCTGCATCCTATTGTACCCACACAACAGCAATCCTGTTTCTGGCATGCAGCCACTAGAGAGAATGCAGCAGAGCCAGATATGGAGAGTGGGATGGTGATAGGAGAGTCACAAACAATCCTGTCTCTTATGGGTCCAATCAGCAACCCCCATACCCAGTGCAAACAAACAGATTACCAGACCATACTCCTAGTGAGAAAAACGGTGCTGACTGTGGTCAGAAAAGTAGCTGAATGGGGTCAGTCACTATGAATGAACTCTGTGAGCAGAGGCAGATTAAGATTTACTGGGGCCTTGGGCACAAAGAACATTCGGGCCTCCTCACACCCCCGTGATGGGGCCCCACCCCCTGCTCCTCCTCTCCCCACAAGGCCCTGCTTCTTGGCTTGACCGGAAGCCAGGCCATGGTAAAAGCTGCCTGGGGAGACCAGGCCACTATGGGGAGCCTGGACCTTCCACCTGCCCTGGGCGGCGCACCCTGGGGGCACAAACATGGGTCGGGGATTGCTCTCGGGCCTCCTCAGTAGCTCTCTACAGCAGCCCAGGCTCCCTGGATGGCTCTTACTACAGCCTAGGTGACCATATGTCCCTTTTTGGCTGGGACAGTCCTCTTTTTAAGCCCTGATCTTTTTGACAAAACTGGGCATTTGATCACCAGTTGGCAAGAGCAAATGGGACAAATGCCCAGTTTTGCCAAAAAGGGGTGGGGGGGGGACAGAGGTAGGCAGCAGGGCTTGGACGGAGGGAATAGGGGGGTAGAGGCTTTTGCCAGCTCTGCGGAGGGGCGGGGGGGGGGGCAGCTCTGCGCAGGGGATGGAGACTTGGGCTAGCTCTGTGTAAGGGAGCGGGGAGCAAGGAGCTGGGGCCAGCTCCACATGGGGGAAGGGGGAAGCGAGGGGAATATCTTGACTTCAGCAAAGCTTTTGATACGGTTTCCCACAGTATTCTTGCCAGCAAGTTAAAGAAGTATGGATTGGATGAATGGACTATAAGGTGGATATAAAGCTGGTTAGATTGTCAGGCTCAATGGGTAGTGATCAATGGCTCGATGTCTGGTTGGCAGCTGGTATCAAGCAGAGTGCCCCAGGGGTCGGTCCTGGGGCCAGTTTTGTTCAACGTCTTTATTAATGATCTGGATGATGGGATGAATTGCACCCTCAGCGAGTTCGCAGATGACACTAAATTGGGGGAGAGGTAGATACGCTGGAGGGTAGGGGTAGGGTCCAGAGTGACCTAGACAAATTGGAGGATTGGGCCAAAAGAAATCTGAATAGGACAAGTGCAGAGTCCTGCATTTAGGAAGGAAGAATCCCATGTACCACTACAGGCTGGGGACCAACTGGCTAAGCAGCAGTTCTGCAGAAAAGGACCTGGGGATTACAGTGGATGAGAAGCTGTATATAAGTCAGCAGTGTGCCCTAGTTGACAAGAAGGCCAACGGCATATTGGGCTGTATTAGTAGGAGCATTACCAGCAGATTTAGGGAAGTGATTATTCCCCTCTATTTGGCACTGGTGAGGCAACACCTGGAGTATTGTGTCCAGTTTTGGGCCCCTCACTACAGAAGGGATATGGACAAATTGGAGAGAGTCCAGCGGAGGGCAACAAAAATTATTATGGGGCTGGGGCACATGACTTACGAGGAGAGGCTGAGGGAACTCGGGTTATTTAGTCTGCAGAAGAGAGGAATGAGGGGGCATTTGTTAGCAGCCTTCAATTATCTGAAGAGGGGTTCCAAAGAGGATGGAGCTAGGCTGTTCTCATTGGTGGCAGATGACAGAACAAGAAGAAATGGTCTCAAGTTGCAGTGGGGGAGATCTAGGTTGTATATTAGGAGACACTGTTTCACTAGGAGGGTGGTGAAGCACTGGAATGGGTTACCCAGGGAGGTGGTGGAATCTCCATCCTTAGGGGTTTTTAAGGCCTGGCTTGACAAAGCCCTGACTGGGATTATTTAGTTGGGTTGGTCCTGCCTTGAGCAGGGGGTTGGACTAGATGGCCTCCTGAGGTCTCTTCCAACCCTAATATTCTATGATTCTATGAGGGACCAGGATCAGCTCCATATGGGAGTTGGGGAATATGTTCACCCTATGTTCACTGGCAGCGAACCAGCGGAGCAGCGGGGACAGCAGAGCAGCTCACAGCAGGAGTTTGCCTGGGACTGGTAAGTATCCGAGTGTGTGTGTTTGCTTGCTGAGGAAGTATCCGAGCGTGTGTTTGCTGGGAGGGCAGGGAGAGAGCCTGAGTGAGTGTCTGATTGGCTGCTAGCCTGCAGGGGGCGGGCATTAGGGTGTCTGTGTGTTTGCGTCAGGGAAGCCTGGCTGTTTGAAAATAGCCAGAGCCTCGCGAACCAGCTGAGCGGCAGCGAACCAGCGGGGACAGCAGAGCAGCTCACAGCAGGAGTTTGCCTGGGAGTTCGCCTGGAGTGAGCCCAGTGAGGCTTACATCTTGCCAACGTCTCTGAGGAAGCTCATAGTAGGTAGGTGATATGGAAGGGGGGGGTTCAGCTATTGTGACCTGCACTGGATGTGCCATGTTTGTCTTTCTTCCACAGGACAGAAGCGACTTTGTCTGTACAAAGTGCAAGCTGGTCTCCATATTGGAAGAGAAGATTGAAGGTCTGGAGCAACAGGTAACGACCCTGCGTTGTATACGAGAGACTGAGGATTTTCTGGACCAAACTCAGGATAGCCTTCTAGGGGCACAAAGCTCTAAAGATATAGAGCAGGTTGCACAGAGGAGCCAAGAGGCCAGTGAAGAAGCTTGGCAACATGTGACCTCCAGAAGAGGTAAGCGGAATGTCCGGGTTCCAGTAACACAGACACAGGTAACTAACCGCTTTCATGTTCTCTCCACAGGTACCAATGCGGAGAGTGGACCAGATGATATGTCTGGGGGGAGAAAGCAGAAGGAGACCCCGCTGGTTGGGAGGCATGAGATGCGATGTCCTGAGGTTGGGGGTTCCACGACCACCACTCCCAAGAGGAGAAGGCGGGTGGTGGTGGTCGGGGACTCTCTCCTCCGGGGGACTGAGTCATCTATCTGCCGCCCTGACCGGGAAAACCGAGAAGTCTGCTGCTTGCCAGGGGCTAAGATTCGTGATGTGACGGAGAGACTGCCGAGACTCATCAAGCCCTCGGATCGCTACCCCTTCCTGCTTCTCCACGTGGGCACCAATGACACTGCCAAGAATGACCTTGAGCGGATCACTGCGGACTACGTGGCTCTGGGAAGAAGGATAAAGGAGTTGGAGGCGCAAGTGGTGTTCTCGTCCATCCTCCCCGTGGAAGGAAAAGGCCTGGGTAGGGACCGTCGAATCGTGGAGGTCAACGAATGGCTACGCAGGTGGTGTCGGAGAGAAGGCTTTGGATTCTTTGACCATGGGATGGTGTTCCATGAAGGAGGAGTGCTGGGCAGAGACGGGCTCCATCTTACGAAGAGAGGGAAGAACATCTTTGCCAGCAGGCTGGCTAACCTAGTGAGGAGGGCTTTAAACTAGGTTCACCGGGGGAAGGAGACCAAAGCCCTGAGGTAAGTGGGAAAGCGGGATACCGGGAGGAAGCACAGGCAGGAATGTCTGAGAGGGGAGGGCTCCTGCCTCATACTGGGAATGAGGGGCGATCAACAGGTTATCTCAAGTGCTTATATACAAATGCACAAAGCCTTGGAAACAAGCAGGGAGAACTGGAGGTCCTGGTGATGTCAAGGAATTATGACGTGATTGGAATAACAGAGACTTGGTGGGATAACTCACATGACTGGAGTACAGTCATGGATGGTTATAAACTGTTCAGGAAGGACAGGCAGGGCAGAAAAGGTGGGGGAGTAGCACTGTATGTAAGGGAGCAGTATGACTGCTCAGAGCTCCGGTATGAAACTGTGGAAAAACCTGAGTGTCTCTGGATTAAGTTTAGAAGTGTGTGCAACAAGAGTGATGTCATGGTGGGAGTCTGCTATAGACCACCGGACCAGGGGGATGAGGTGGATGAGGCTTTCTTCCGGCAACTCACGGAAGCTACTAGATCGCATGCCCTGATTCTCATAGGTGACTTTAATTTTCCTGATATCTGCTGGGAGAGCAATACAGCGGTGCATAGACAATCCAGGAAGTTTTTGGAAAGCGTAGGGGACAATTTCCTGGTGCAAGTGCTAGGGGAGCCAACTAGGGGGAGCGCTTTTCTTGACCTGCTGCTCACAAACCGGGTAGAATTAGTGGGGGAAGCAAAAGTGGATGGGAATCTGGGAGGCAGTGACCATGAGTTGGTTGAGTTCAGGATCCTGACGCAGGGAAGAAAGGTAAGCAGCAGGATACGGACCCTGGACTTCAGGAAAGCAGACTTTGACTCCCTCAGGGAACAGATGGCCAGGATCCCCTGGGGGACTAACATGAAAGGGAAGGGAGTCCAGGAGAGCTGGCTGTATTTCAAGGAATCCCTGTTGAGGTTACAGGGACAAACCATCCCGATGAGTCGAAAGAATAGTAAATATGGCAGGCGACCAGCTTGGCTTAATGGTGAAATCCTAGCGGATCTTAAACATAAAAAAGAAGCTTACAAGAAGTGGAAGGTTGGACATATGACCAGGGAAGAGTATAAAAATATTGCTCGGGCATGTAGGAAAGATATCAGGAGGGCCAAATCGCACCTGGAGCTGCAGCTAGCAAGAGATGTCAAGAGTAACAAGAAGGGTTTCTTCAGGTATGTTGGCAACAAGAAGAAAGCCAAGGAAAGTGTGGGCCCCTTACTGAATGAGGGAGGCAAGCTAGTGACAGAGGATGTGGAAAAAGCTAATGTACTCAATGCTTTTTTTGCCTCTGTTTTCACTAACAAGGTCAGCTCCCAGACTGCTGTGCTGGGCAACACAAAATGGGGAAGAGATGGCCAGCCCTCTGTAGAGATAGAGGTGGTTAGGGACTATTTAGAAAAGCTGGACGTGCACAAGTCCATGGGGCCGGACGAATTGCATCCGAGAGTGCTGAAGGAATTGGCGGCTGTGATTGCAGAGCCCTTGGCCATTATCTTTGAAAACTCGTGGCGAACGGGGGAAGTCCCGGATGACTGGAAAAAGGCTAATGTAGTGCCCATCTTTAAAAAAGGGAAGAAGGAGGATCCTGGGAACTACAGGCCGGTCAGCCTCACCTCAGTCCCTGGAAAAATCATGGAGCAGGTCCTCAAAGAATCAATCCTGAAGCACTTAGAGGAGAGGAAAGTGATCAGGAACAGTCAGCATGGATTCACCAAGGGAAGGTCATGCCTGACTAATCTAATCGCCTTTTATGATGAGATTACTGGTTCTGTGGATGAAGGGAAAGCAGTGGATGTATTGTTTCTTGACTTTAGCAAAGCTTTTGACACGGTCTCCCACTGCATTCTTGTCAGCAAGTTAAGGAAGTATGGGCTGGATGAATGCACTATAAGGTGGGTAGAAAGCTGGCTAGATTGTCGGGCTCAACGGGTAGTGATCAATGGCTCCATGTCTAGTTGGCAGCCGGTGTCAAGTGGAGTGCCCCAGGGGTCGGTCCTGGGGCCCGTTTTGTTCAATATCTTCATAAATGATCTGGAAGATGGTGTGGATTGCACTCTCAGCAAATTTGCGGATGATACTAAACTGGGAGGAGTGGTAGATACGCTGGAGGGGAGGGATAGGATACAGAAGGACCTAGACAAATTGGAGGATTGGGCCAAAAGAAATCTAATGAGGTTCAATAAGGATAAGTGCAGGGTCCTGCACTTAGGATGGAAGAATCCAATGCACCGCTACAGACTAGGGACCGAATGGCTCGGCAGCAGTTCCGCGGAAAAGGACCTAGGGGTGACAGTGGACGAGAAGCTGGATATGAGTCAGCAGTGTGCCCTTGTTGCCAAGAAGGCCAATGGCATTTTGGGATGTATAAGTAGGGGCATAGCGAGCAGATCGAGGGACGTGATCGTTCCCCTCTATTCGACACTGGTGAGGCCTCATCTGGAGTACTGTGTCCAGTTTTGGGCCCCACACTACAGGAAGGATGTGGATAAATTGGAAAGAGTACAACGAAGGGCAACAAAAATGATTAGGGGTCTAGAGCACATGACTTATGAGGAGAGGCTGAGGGAGCTGGGATTGTTTAGTCTGCAGAAGAGAAGAATGAGGGGGGATTTGATAGCTGCTTTCAACTACCTGAAAGGGGGTTTCAAAGAGGATGGCTCTAGACTGTTCTCAATGGTAGCAGATGACAGAACGAGGAGTAATGGTCTCAAGTTGCAATGGGGGAGGTTTAGATTGGATATTAGGAAAAACTTTTTCACTAAGAGGGTGGTGAAACACTGGAATGCGTTACCTAGGGAGGTGGTAGAATCTCCTTCCTTAGAGGTTTTTAAGGTCAGGCTTGACAAAGCCCTGGCTGGGATGATTTAACTGGGACTTGGTCCTGCTTTGAGCAGGGGGTTGGACTAGATGACCTTCTGGGGTCCCTTCCAACCCTGATATTCTATGATTCTATGATTCTATGATTACAGCTGGGACCTGGCTTCCAGGTTGGCCAGAGGGCAGGACCTGAGAGGGAAGGAGAGGAGCAGGGATGGGGCCCCCCAAATTGGCCAGGGCCCCTGGCACAGGCTTTGTGGGCCCATGCAGTAATCCATCACTGTCTGTGAGGGTCATGGGGCATACCATCATGCACGACTGAGGATGAGTAAGAGCACAAGAGATGGGAAGGCTGAACTGATACTGTGTGTTGAAATTGCCTCAGTCTTTCCACTGTAGTTCAGGCTTTTTACAACATGGCCAGCATGCATGTAGATTGGGTGGAATGTTCCACACAGGTGGTTAGCTCCACAGCCACACCTTCTATTGGGCTATCCACATCTACTTTCCAGCAAGTGTGATAACTTAGAGTGCAGCTATGGTGTGGTTCCACAATACTTTTCAAGTTCCCTCATAAACCCTTGCTTCAGGGAACTGTTCCAGGAACTGTGGGATAAGTACCCACAATGTACTTATACCACATAAACTGAGAACTGTGTCTGGAGAAGCTAACTGGCTAGTATGGACATACGTTTCTCTCAGACAGAAAAATGGGAGCTGAAAGGAGAAGGAGTCCACTTCAAGTTCAGGGTGGGTAGGGTCTTCCATTCATTCACTGTGGTAGGAGAGAATATTGGCTCTGGTAAGGACCTATGTAGCAACCTGTATGGAAGCTGGAGGGAGAAACACAGGTTGCAGGAAGGAAGAGTTTGGATGAGGCATGAAGAGGTCAGTCTGTGTGCACATGGCTTCAGTGCTAGGTGCAGTTGCAAGTTCTGTGTAATTAATTTCCTTAGTAAAGAGCCAGTTTAGTTTCACAAGCACAGAGTCCTCTCATTTTATTACCTAGCACACAGTACATGAAACAACCCTTGTCCCTGGCATATATGTGTATGGGCAGGAACATCATAGTACATTTACCACTGAATTGAGCACTGGCCACAGATTCACTTGTGGAAGCAGCAGATGAAGCCCAGGGTGAAAATGTCTCGCAAGCTTCACATCAAAACCAGCACCTCTACAGTGATGTCCTTTGTGTCAACATTATGCAACATCTGCCCTGGCTGAGTTGACTGTGGTGATGGAACCTGGTACCACTAGATCTAAATGCATGTATAATTAGCACTTGGGGCAAACGACCAAGTCAAGTAGCTTGGAGGAAGTAAAAAACTCTTTATGTGGCCCAGCCACTAAAGGAGGAGAGAGAGCCACACTCTTAGTGTGGATTTACAAATGCGTAGAAGGAAAGAACCCTAACACTCCCTGATGGGTGGCCTCCTTAAGGCCCTGATCCAGCAAAGCAAATCTCTTATATATATGCCTAACTTCAAGTGCACAAATAGTCCCATTGACGTAAATGGAGCTGCATTGATTTATACTAACTGAGGGTGTAATTTATTGTATAAAGAGGTTTTATTTCTCCAGCTTTAGACAACAAATGGAAGAGAATCTATCTGCTAGTGCATGTAGAAATGTATGCTCTGTAAACCAAGCACATGGCCTTCTTTTGGGGAATGTATAATATCCCAGTAAGCTGGGGCACAGGTACAGAAAGGCGTGTTGACTGATATTCCACTGTCCCCGTCTTAGGTTGCTAGGCTATACTAGAGGTTGCTTTTTTAGAAGATTAGAGCTTGGAAGCCTATTTCTGTTGGCACTGACTTGACTTGGACAGCTGTCATGGCTCCAGTGCTCACAACATGCTTCCATTTAGCAAGAGAATTCAAAACAAGTTGCCTGTAATGACATGCAGAAATTACTTGACATATGAAAAATGGGACAATACTCTGGATTTCTTGAAACAAAATAAGATCTGTTAGCAGGTTGTGGTAAAAAAAAATTATGCTGACTCCCCTAATAATGTATCTCTAAGGCTACATCTACATCATATTCTTCTTTTTGTGGCATGTAGAGCATATACTGGGGTAGCCCTCTTAGCGTTAGCATCAATTTAAATAGCAATGTAGATGGTGTGGCACAACTTAAGCTCTCTACTTGCCTCTTCTAGGCTGCTATTTTTAGCCATCTAGTGCTCCACTGCCTCCCAGCTGTGGGAAAGGACTCCAGCAGCTCCCCACAGCCAGAGCCTTTCACTGACACATGTAGCTCCACGCTGCAGTGTGGATACAGCTTGCTTTCCACTGCAGCATGTAGCTCCACATACCCTACATGTGACTGAAAATGGTGTGTAGTATAGATATGGTTTAAGAGTAGCATTCACCCCCGAGGGGAGGATCAACACAACTGCATTTTGAGGTTTGATAGGGGTATCGACTGCCAGCCACTTCAAGTCTAGGCCCATTTTACAGAGTTGGAAGGCCCAAGGTCACACAGGAAGTCCATAGCAGAGCAGAGAATTGAACCCAGATCTCACACATGCTAGGGAAGTGCTAGTAACCACCAGGCCATACTTCCTCTCAATTTGAGGGCATCAGTGGGATCTAAATGATATGTATGCCTGGTGCTAGCCCTCTGCATAGGCTGAATTTTTGAGTGCCCTGCTGTTTGTTTGGACATTTGGAAATGTTTACCAATCACTCTTGAAAACCCTTAATCATATGAGTAGCCCTTCTTTACTCATGGGAAGTCAATAGGACTACTCAAATGAGTAAGAACTACTCACATAAATCAGAGTTGCTGGATTTAGCCCCCTGTGCCATTGCTCACTTGTTCTGTGTTGTATCAATCACTCGTTGCTTGATTAAACAAAATGTCTTAAAAAAGGTGAGCACTGAATGATTGTGAAGCCAACCCCCACAGGGAATATGGCTGGAGAATAGAGGATGTTCAAATGGTGATTTCTGATCTATTTAATGGCTACAGCGTTGGACAGGAAAAGCCACAGAAGTTTGTGTTCATTGTTCCTGCATTTGGTGGAAGAAGTGTCACTGGATTGTCATGTAACGTATTTATCTCTGAGAATTATGGCCTTACAGAAATGTAATGGGTAAAGGTTTGTTATTAGCCAACTTGGTGACCATGGGCAAGTCTCGTCACTGCTCTGTGCCTCAGTTTCCCCATCTGTAAAAAATTGGAATAATGACACTGTCTTCACTTGTAAAGCACTTTGAGATCTACAGATGAAAAGTGCTATAAAGGAGCTAGATATTATTGTTACTGCACCCAAAGAAAGTATGCTCCCATGCCACCTCTTCCTGTACCCTCCCCTGAGCCTGTAATGCCCTAGCTCCTCCCCCCTCCCCCGAGCCTTCTGTACACCACTAAACAGCTGATTGGGAAGTGTGGGGAGGAAGGAGAAGGCACTGATTGGCGGGGAAGCCAATGGGTGGGAGGCACTGGGAGCAGGGGGTGGGGGATTGCTGATGTATTACTGTGGCTTTTGGCAATATACATTGGTAAATTCTGGTTCCCTCTCAGGTTCAGGTTGGCCACCCCTGTCTTACTGTCTTCAGTAGAACTATGTTGACTTTCACGAGTTGAAGATTGGTTCCTAAAAATGAAAGTAAGTGAGGAGAACTAACACATTTTCTGATAAAGGCCAGGAGTGGTTGTAATACCTATTTAATCTATCTAAAACACTTACAAAGTGCCAATCATTGTCATGCCTGGGTGTAAAGGACAATGTTAAAGGTAAATATAATAGATGCACATGGCTATGTGGCGGCTTAACGTGAAATCCCCTTTCCCCACTCTTGTTGGAGGTAGGCTACTGTGAAACAGTGGGGCTTGTACTCAACTCTGCAAATGATAATATTAAGGTGCATTTAAATCTCTTCCAGTATTTGGATACTACAGTCATGGGTGCCAAGATAAGAAATTAGATGGATAGAAAGATACATACATACATTGGGCTCTCACTTCTCTAGGAGCTAGCATTGAGGATACCTGGCCTCAAGCTCCTCAGCTTTTGACCATAGACCCTTCTAGTGTCTATGTTGCTGAGGAAGGGATAAAATGACATGTGTGATGGTGTGGGGGATCTGTCTGTACAACTTATGAATTCTGATTGAATCTATTAAGTTGTTACTATGAAAACTACTGTATTACTGAATGCCCCCATATAAATGTGGAATCCACCATGGGCTGACAGGGACTGGGTCACATCTTCCCTAACCTAGGAACAATGGGAGTCTACAACCTTACGAAGAAGCGTGCCTGAATCTGGAAACCCATATGGCCAGAGAGTAGTGTTAGAGCAGTGGAAAGTTACCAAAGGCAGAACAAAGAAGCCAGGTGTTTGAATGAGGGGATGGGGGCAGTATATAAATTGGCTAAGACCCACAAGACGCACACATGAATTTTGGGCAAAAAAGAGGAAGGGGATGGACTGGCCAAGGTCAGAGGAAGCCAGCTGTGGCAGAAGACTCCATATTTCAGAACACAAACCTTGCACAACAACAGGAGGATGCTGGATGGCCCCAGCAGACGCTGACCCCAGTTCAAAGAATGTTCTAGAGTGGTGAGGAAATGGAGGCAGGGAAAGGCATATGGGGTTTGTTGTTTTTGAATCGAGCTGTGTAATTTCCTGTGTGATTAAGAGCACGGCTGTGTTCGAGTCGCGTGTAAAGTCTGTATGTGTTATGTGCTACACCTTATCAAATGGCCCCTGAGAGAGTTAAACATAACCCAGAGGGTGCACACCTTCAGGTGGACTTCTGGGAGAGCGGGTGTTTAAGTGACAGGGGTCTAGTGAGACAGCACTGGTTCCAGAGGGCTTGCCAGTGGTCTGTGTGGTCTAAACTCTTGAGACAGGGTGCTAAATAGATTATCTACACCCTGTGTGTGTCTCATAACCCCAAAACAGAGGCAGTGCATTGGCTCTGTTCAGATTCCAGAGGCTTAAAACACATGGGATCTAGCAGCTGGGTCCACTCCCAGCAGTCTGGTGAGTGGCCAAGAGTGGGGACTCATTTGGACCTGTGATACCATGCATAAGAATGGATGACCCAAGTGGTCTTTCCTGGGCCCTTCTGTCTATAGTTTTGTATGTAGGCAGAGGTAGATGAAAAGAGACAAGAGAAATTGAATGAGAATCCACATTTCTTCTTGGAATTAGAAGGGGAGATAAAAGGGAGAAATGCTCTTTGTCAAAAAGGAGCAAAGAGGGGAAACAATTAATTAAATTCAAAACTAATTCAGTGTTCGGGACTGTATATATGGAGACCCAAACCAGATTAGAAGTGAAAAAACAGATCTTTTATTCTGATACAAGTTCACATAGACAACTAAGCAGCCTCCATCTTGAAAAACTTCCTCCTCCCCTCCCCCCAGGAGCAGGCTTACTGTAGCCTTACGGCTCCTAACTGGAAATAGTTATTTTCACATTTGCAACCAGGCGGTAATAAGCATAATAAAAATACCTACAACATTACAGGGACCCTCAGGGCTTCATTTACAGGTGTATGTAACTCATCTGTTCACATCCACAGGAAAAGATTAGATGGTTGATTGTTTTCAAATTTTGATGGAATTTGAAATTTTGAGATTCAAAAAACAAACATGAAAAATATCATTTCAGAAGTTATTTCTCCCATTTTTCAACCAAAAACACAGCTGGTCAACATGTTGAAAAAGTGGGGGAATGTTGGAATTGTTTTTATTATTTCCCCCATCTTTTCAACCAGCTCTAATTATAGTCCTTCCCCCTCCCCTGTTTAGATTCATGTGAATGTATACCTTTTGAGCTTTGACTGTGTTGTGAATTTGAGTGACACCTAAAAACGAAAGCAAAGCTCATTCAAAACCTCCTTGTTTTGCCTGATTTCTGAATAAAACCACTACATTTCATAAACTTTCTCTCCAAAACCATAAATCAGCCCCAGACTCCACATTTACTCTAAATTTAACTCAGAATTTCTGGAAATTTGAGCTAATTTCCTTCACTACGGAGCTCAAGTTCCTCAGAAGATACAAGACTTTCAGTGAACCTAACCTGAGAGTCTAGCTTGTAACTAAATCTGAACAAAGATGAATTTTGCCTGGTTTTGAGTTTTATTCTGAGGCTGCTCCCATCTCTACTTATATTTACCTTGGTCAAGGCACTAGAGTTCAGGTCTCTCTTGACTAGCCTCTTATAATCTATATAGATCATCAGCAGTTCCTTAGTTATTTAGCCAGGTTATTTGTCTTGATACCAACAACCCACACCCTCATGCTTCAGTCTCACAAACCCCACTTATCTTGGGTAGCGTTCATGTGGCTGACGTGGTCTGCTGTATTCAAAGCAATAACTCTCAATCCAGATGGTTGCAAGTTTAACAAGGAACTTATTCAGAGCTATGTACAAATCATGTTGTTGTCTCTTAGATGGAATGGAATCAACAACAGCATGATTGCAAACCCACCCACCTACATTCCAGCGCTGCATGGTCACCAGGGAGGATCACAGAGTGCCCACCTATCGCACACAGCTCTGCCATGCTACCTAATTTTATAGCCTGTAGCAAATAGAGATAAGATATTATTTTATGTAACAATACCTAGCTCTTATATAGCTCTTCTTATCAGTAGATCTCAAAGCAGGTCAGGAGGCCAGTATCAATAGTCCCATCTCAAAGATGGGGAAACAGAGGCACAGAGAAATAAAGTGACTTGCCTAAAGTCACACAGCAAGCCAGTGGCAGGAGCTAGGAATAGAACCCAAGTCTTCTGAGTACTAGTCCAGGGCGATAGCTGCTAGGCCAATGGTTTTCAAACTTTTTTTCTGGGGACCCAGTGGAAGAAAATTGTTGATGTCCGTGACCCAATGGAGCTGGGAATGAGGGGTTTGGAGTGTGGGAGGGGCTCAGGGCTGGAGCAGAGGGTTGAGGTGAGGGCTGCGGGGTGGGGCCAGGAATGAGGGGTTCAGGGTGTGGGAGGAGGCTCTGGGTTGGGGCAGGGGGTTGGGGTGCAGGAGGGTTTCATGGCTCTGGGCTGGTGGTCCAGGCTCTGGGGTGGGGCCAGGGATTAGGCGGCTGGGGTGCAGGAAGGGGTTCTGGGTTGGGGAGGTTCAGGGCTGGGGCAGGGAGTTGGGGTGCAGGAGGGGGTCAGGGGTCTGGGCTGGGGTGCAGGCTCTGGGGTTGAGACAGGACTGAGGGGTTTGGGGTGTGGAACGGGGCTCAGGGCTGGGGCTGGGCATTAGGGTGCAGGAGGGGGTCAGGGCTCTGGGGTGGGGCCAGGGATGAGGGGATTGGGGTGCAGGAAGGGGTCCCAGGTTTGAGAGGGCTCAGGGCTGGGGCAGGGGATTGGGGCACGAGGTTGGGGTGTGGACTTACCTCTGGTGGCTCCTGGTCAGCGGCGAGCTGTGGTTCAGAGGCAGGCTTCCTGCCTCTCCTGGCATTGCGGACCACACTGCACCACGGAAATGGCCAGCAGTGGGTCCCACTCCTAGGCAGAGGTGCACAATTGGCTTTTTCATGACTCTCACCTGCAGGCATCGCCCCCGCGCCCCCCCAGCTCCCATTGGCCAGGAACTGGCCAATGGGAGTGCGGAGGCAGTGCTTGGGGCAGAGGCAGCCCCAGGAGCCCTGTGGCCCTCCTGCCTAGAAGCCGGACCCACTGCTGGCCGCTTCCAGGGTGCAGCGTGGTGTCGGAACAGGTAGGCACGAGCCTGCCTTAGCTGGGCAGCACCGCCAACAGGACTTTTAACATCCTGGTCGGCGGTGCTGACCAGAGCAAGGTGACCCAGTGCCTGACATGCTGTGACCCAGTACTTGGTCACAACCCACGGATTGAAAAACACTTTGCTAGGTAGCACTGACTTCCCATGTAGCAGTTGTTCTACATAGATCTCAAAGCCCTTTACAAAGGTGGACAAGTATCATTATTTCAATTTTCCAGTTGTGGAAACTGAGGGACAGAAAACTAAAATAACTTTCCCAAGGTCTGTGATCAGAGCCAGGAATACAACCCAAGTCTCTTGACTCTTAGCCCAATACCCTCCCCACTGGACTATGCTGCAAAAATAATTTGAGATAATAATTCCATTACTATATTTTTTCCTCTTTTTCTTTCCCAACAAAGTTGTCATGAGTTGCTTCAGGTTTTCTCAGGTGTGTTATTTATTTTATTTGAAATTTAGTTACTGAAGGATTTTTCTGCATTATTTTTGAGCTCTGAGATGCTCATCAATAGGTAACTATGTGCCTCCAACATGTGGTGTACCTCATCCCAGGCACTAAATGCCCCAGTAACAACTATCTGGGTGAAATCAGACAATCACTACATTCTCAAATGAACTCACACAGGAAAGCGTTAAGACAAAAGTACGCCATCACCTGTGGGTGAACACTTTTCACAAAATAATCACTCCATATCTGAGACCTCTCTCCTCATTCTCAAAGGAAACCTGCACAACACCTTCAAAAGTCAAGCCTGGGAGCTTAAATTCATAACTTTGCTAGACACTAAAAATCATGGACTAATAGATATACAGAATTTATGGCTTATTACATGAATCTATAACTAACCCTCCCCTACCCTGCCTCCCTCCTCCCCCCATGACTGGAGAGGTGTTAACAAGCCACTTTGCCTTGAATGGGCCCTTGAAATGTGTAGTTACTTATGTCAATTCCAAACTATTCCACCTTGTATTTAGCTGTGACACTGAGTACATTTGCCAGACCTGAAGAAGAGCTCTGTGTAAGCTTGAAAGCTTCTCTCTTTCACCAGCAAAAATTGATCCAATAAAATATATTACCTCATCCACTTTCTTTACCTGTGCTTCTGGTGCCCAACTATAAGTCTAAGGCCATATCTACATTACCGCTTATGTCGGCAAAACTTATGTTGCTCAGGGATGTGAAAAACACACCCCTGAGCAACATAACTGATGCCAGCATAAATGGTAGTATGCACAGTGCTGTTGGGGGGAGAGCTTCTACCCCCGATATAGCTACCGCAACTCATGGAGGTGGTTTTATTATGTCGACGGGAGAGCTCTCTCCCATCGGTATAGAGCGGCTACACGGGTGAGCTTACAGCAGCATCGGTACAGCTGTGCCGCTGTAAGCTCGCTAGTGTAGACATAGCCTTAGACTTTGATTTTTCTGGAATGAACAGCCTCATATAGGTTTAAAATGTACTTTCGCTCAATGTTCTGTAATATTCACTTTGCATATACTCTGTCTCTGAATACTAAATGTGGTGTTTTTAATAAATGATCTAATTTACAAAGGCTAGCAGCAGAGAGCCTGATCCAAACCCATTGAAGTCAATGGCAGGCTTTCTAATTACTTTAATGAGTTTTGGATCAGACCCATTTTCAAAGCAAATGTCCTTTTTATACAGGTGAATATTTGTGAGAAATGGTTTTGGTAGGCACCCAGCTCTGGCAAGAACTCATCTGTTGTTTGGTAAACTGTGATATTTCAGCTGTGTCCATAACAAAATCATCTACTCTTTGGAAACCAGTGTCTGTCCACAGTAAGGAGGGGTTGAAAAAATAAAGAGTGAACAGCTTGTAAGTGCTGCTGGCCCACTTTGGAACACGGGCAAAAATTGTCTAGGCCTGAGTTCATTATCTCCATTGAGCTGCCTGGGTAGAGAAGCAAATGCCAAGATGTGTATGCATCCCACTCACCAGACTGAAATTCTCTTGGGACCAGGTACACCAGCAGCAATTATTTTTTCAGAGAAATTCTATTTTCCTACCGTTGAAAACAAAACCAAGAATTCTGTGGGAAAAGGTTAATTGCACATAGCAGGAAGAAAATTTGGAGTTACCTGGCACTTGTTTAGTCAATTTCAAATTCTGAGGGCAGTTCTGTGTTACCTTCCAATGAGGAATTTGAAGGATTTAAAGAAATAATAATAGTGTATGGAATCACATAGAGAGAATGCAAAATGCAGAATTGTACTGTGCTATGAATTCTGTTGAGAAACTTAGACCATATCCTTTACTGTGGTATAGAGGCCCAGATCCTGAAATGTGTTTAGGGTCCTAACTCTCATTGATTTCCATGGGACTTAGGCACCTGAATATCTGTCAGGATCTGGGCCAGAGCACTTTTCAGTAATGCATTAAGTGATGTGGCGTTCACCCCACACTAGCCCTGAGTGTGTTTCATGTGGGCCAGAAGGGGACAATTAATCTGTTATGCTGTACCTGGAGGGCAGCCAAAGATTGATCAGGCCTAATTACAGATGAAGCCCACCTGTGGGAAACCTGGGATAGGAATATAAAGTCAGGAAATGTTAGCAGGAGGAGACTAAAATAATGCAAGCAGGGATCTATGTAACGATAGAATGGATTCTGGCACATATTGGAATACCTGGAAATGAGATGGCTGACAAAGCAGCAAAACATGCTCTAAAACATGAGGAGGTGGATATTAAGATACCCTTAAGTGGACAGGAAGTTAAATGTGTGAGCACAAGAGAGCTAGCAAAGGAATAGCAGGGACTAAGGAAACAAAAGGGCAAAGGTTCTATGATGTATGTTCAACAATTGGAGGTAATACTATACTCCACAGTCATGAGAAGAAAAGTGAAGTAGTCATTTCCAGAGTGTTAGAAGGTCATAGTGCCTTAAATGACAAGTTAAACTTGTTAAAAGGACATAAAGATGTGCTGTGTACTATGTGCAAAACCAAAGAAACTGTTAATCATGTTTTTATGGCACTGTGGGAATATTCTTTGTGGGAATATTCAATGTGGGAAAGAAAGCTTCTTTATGAAAAACTGAGTTGGCTTGGAATTGAAGATTATTTTTTCCCCCTAACGGGCCTACTGACAGTGTCAGGGAAATGGAATAGTTGAAAACAGCCTTGCTATGTTTCCTTAAGGATACTAGACTGAGTGAAAAACAAAAACAAAAAACTTGGCTAAATATTAATGAAGTGGAAGTCATAGCCTCGTTTGATGAGGCTGCTGTGCCAAAACCAAAGACAAAGGAGGAGACTATGGGAAAGGAAGGCAGTATGGGACAAGGAGGAAGTCCAGGGGGAGAGTTAGCCCTTGGATCCTGTCCTAGATTAGGGTATCTGGCAAGATGCCAAGAGGAGTGAAGTAGTCACTGAGAACAGAAGAAGTTCTAGTAGCAAACCCAGAGATATACTGGGAGATAGAGAGGTGGGGTAGAAAGAAGCCCAGGGAAACAGCATCCAGGACTGAGGCAGAGCAGACCTGGATTGCTAGTCATATAGTCCCTGCGCTGAAACCCGCAGCAGTGGGCCTGTCTTCAGGACCCACTAGAGGTGGGACGGAAGACTGTCTGAGGTGGCATCTGGACTGCTTGTCCAGTGGGACTTTGATACACTGGAACGGGACATTTGATACACTGGCCAAAGAACTGTGTCTTGAAGAAGGAGCACTTCGAGTCACAAAGAGAGAGGGATCACAGTATGAGCAACCGATAGCAGAGGGAGCCATAAGGGGTGAAAAGTAATTCCCAGACCTAACCACAAAGAGGTGCACCTGTGCTGTGTGGAACCCTCAGAAGATACTACCTTGTCCTCACTCGCCTTGTGTGACTATCATTTGACTCCTTCCTTTCTTCTTTCCCCTGGATGAAAATGGCATGTATAGTTAACAAAGAAACAAACTATGCTTGTTGTGCTATGTGTTTTTATCTGTGAAAGCAGGTCCAAGTGGTGCAACTTTTCTCATACAGACCAAGCCTTACCAATGTTAGCTTTATAATAAGAGTAAAAAGTAACACAATAGATTTTTGTCACTACAGACATGACTCAGAATACACAAATGGAGCAGTCAATTTTCATTTTTACATAATAGAGCTTCTAATTTTGTCTAAAGGAGGGGGATTACAATTTATTTATTTATTTTTTTAAGGTTTCCTCTTTTGATTTTTTTTTTAACTTTGAAATGTCATGGACCTCATTCTGTTATATACTCACATTTCAGACCAGAACCATACTTCAATTATTTGAGCTTCACAAGATGCCTGTGAGATAGGTATGTATTATTACACCCATTTTAAAATGGCTAAACTGAGGCACAAGTGGTTGCTACCCCACAATGGAGTCACATAACCCATAAGTGGCTGACCAAGGCAGGTCTAAATGTACACGCAGTCAGGAGCACAGGTGTGAGTAGGGCCAGGTCTTGGGATCAACACAAGGGCAGGTGAGTTCTGTGAGCATGTGAAACCAGGTCAATTTTGCAATAGGCTACTTCTGTTCAAAACAATACTGGGGGAGGGGAAGCAACAGCAGCCCTTGCAGCACACACAAAGTTAGATGAACTTAGCGTGGAACCTAGACAAAGTGATGGGCCAGGAGCAGCACCACAGGTTGTGCTTGACCCATAATATGTGACAAATATTCTTCCCCTCCCTCCCTCCCTCCCTCCATTACAGAATGTGTACTGTGGAGATACTGCCATATTTTCTGAAGGAAGGTGTTTTGTGTCCTCAATGTGGTGGCCGTCTCCTCACTTATGTGTATGGCAGCTGTTCCTTTGTTGCACATTTGTGGATGGTTATTAAAGGCTGTCTCTGGTATTTTGTGCAGGGCATCTCTATGTATTTCTGTTTCCATAGCACTGTGGCAGGATGTTCTGCTCTAGGTAAAAGTCTTCAGAATATGTTTATACAACTCGTGCACTAATGGTACTTGAATCCACAGTGCATTCAGCTTTTGCCCTGTTGTTGTCAGGGTTCTGTGCCAATAACAATGGTGTGAGCCACACTTCAGTGAGGTATGAATTTAAGTTGCTATGACTGGCCTCCAGCTGTCATGCTTTCTCAGCTCCCTTTCTCACCTGACCGACTGCATTCTCGTTGATACCCGTCTGTGTCTGGTTCTCTGTAACAAGCACATAACTTTACATGGATCATCACTCTGGATGTCCTTTTGCAAGTACATTGCTTGGCCCTAGAGTTATATCCCACCCTGGCTCTGGAAGTTAGCTGATGTCACAATTTTTGCTTGGATCAGCATCACTAGCCATTAATGAACATGGTTTTATGTTGTTAGTGCTTTCAATCTATGCCCTTTTTTCAGCAGTGGCATTCTTCCTTAAAGTCCCCCTATATTAGCTGCCTTACATGACTGAGCACATTTTCAGGGGACAGTAGGGTTTAAGATGCATTCCCCTCTCTTGTGTTTTGGAGTGACTCTGTTTGCCTTATGCCTTTTTTTGTGTTATAGGACGTAAGCTAACAGTTTACATATTCCCAGATATCAGGGATACGTGCAAATGCACACTTGTGCTCTCTCTCACTCTCACACACACTAATTTAAATGGTGTTAGTAACTCACACACCATTCCTCACACACCATTCTGAACTAGCATTGTTTTAGCTCATCTCTAGGTCTGATTAGCTGGAAAACAAGACTGATAATTAGTTGAAAATCAGAAAACAAATGAAGCCAGAAGGAAGTTATGTATAGATTCATTGTTTGTTTAATACATTTTCATTTGAATCCTTTGACAGCTGTAGCCATATGGGTCTGGATTCAGCACTGAGACTGGTATTAATTGAGAGTAACTTCACTGAAACCAATGGAAATGTGAATGGAAGCTGAATCAAGCACCTGTTTATGCTCCTAAACATTCAAGCACCAATCCTGCCACCCTTATTCACTCTGAAAAGTACCCGCCTCTGAAAGTAGCCCCATAAATGTCTTTGTGATAGGGCGGTAGAGCTGAGCCCTCATATAGGCCTTGATCCAAAAAAGTAGGTGCTTATCTTCAAGCATGGCAGTAGTCCCATTGACTTCACAGGATGGCTCACATGCTTAATGTTAAGTACCTGCTTAGGAACTCTGCGGTAATTGGACCAGTGTTTATATGGAAATAAAAAGTTCTACAACTGGAGAATTTCAAATTTACAAATTTCAGTGTAACTATATTTGTTTTAAACCATCACATTAAAACAATACCCTGGCCCTTTAGGTAAACAGGATTGTTTTATGATTATGTGTAATATTTTCCCTTTTTCCTAACAGTGCCTTCTATATAATATATGCTGAGTCCCCTGTCTCCTCAAGCAGAGTAAATGCTCTTGTGTGTCTGCCTTACCCGATGGGTTTGGATTGTTTATACAAATAACATTGCTGGGATGGTGAAAATGGCTGAACTGTAAAGGGATAAGGATCAGCCTGCAGAAGTCCTCTTCCAAGAAGCACATTGACGGGCTGATGCAGAACAGGAACTTGTTGTTTACACAGTTCACTGTCTGTATCACAATGGCTGAATCCCACTGTATGTGTACGTAAATGGAGAGGCTGCTACCTTGGTTAGCTATGCACTCTCCTTATTAACGAGTTATGCCCTTTGAAAATCTTCCACTATATTTCCCTCCACAAGCCGAAACCCTGAGGATTTTTTTTCCCCAGGGAAAGTGACTTAACCTGGTAGAGCTGGTTGCAATAACTAACACTGAAAGGATCAGGAGAAGAAAGACTATATAGAAGTGAAGGGCCATTCAGGATACACAGGGAAGAAATAGGCAAATTAAATATTACATGTGGCAATTGCCTCATGCTGAAAGCACACACCTCCAAGAGTATCAGTGGCACAACTGGGCAGCAGTTCCCAACAGCTTGGAGTAGAGAGAGAGGCTTGTCAATAATTGGCAGGCCTGTTAAATTGCTTCTCAACCCTGACCAAGCTGAGTTCAAGCTCACTGCTCTCTTTGGAGTAGCTTCCTTGCCAGTTTCTGGGATTCAATCACAAGGTCAACTGCCTGCAAGTTATGTAATTTGCGATTTGCCACCCTAGGGTACACAGTCCCATGCTAGCGAGGGTCATCTTGTACTGTTACCATGATAGGAGCACTGCAGCTGCTGATAGAGCTGGCCTCCCCACTTCTACCATAGAGAGTGTGCTGGTGAGGAGATTAAAACCCTGCATTTCCTTGTTGTTGTTCAGGCTGGAGAGCTGGGAGTCATGAGTGAGAGGCATGTAGATGGATGTCCCCCAAGAACAGGGGAGCCAGGAGTGGGAGCTAATTCGGTGCTGGGTTGCAGTAAGCACAGCCACCAGTGAATCCAACACTGACAGCTAGGATTACTATGAAAATCATCCAGCATTTAATTACCACACTAACAACTTTCTCACCTTCTAGAAATGTGCTGTATAAACAATAAACAAACACCCACTGGAGATGAGGAAACTCAGGAAGCATAAGAAACCTCCAGGAGGTTTTCTTGAGCTGGGATGAAGCAGGAGAGAGTCTCATACTACCCAATTACAGGTGTATCCACATATGAACTATATGAGGCCCCTTCCACCTTTCATTATGCTGCCGTATCTTCCTGCAGGTAGTTCACTGGCATCTCCTGTGGCATCAGCTTTGCTCTTCTTACAAGTGAAATGTATCATTTCACTCTTCTTTCTTTCTTTCTGTTTCAGCTCTCTGCAAGGCAAAGATATCCTTAACACTGCTACTCACAAGCTGTCTGCAGCACTGGCTGGACAAATAGAGGTGATTAGCATGCATCTACAAGATGGGGCAAATAATCCTGCTCTTCTGGGTCATGATTATGGCATGTTAATGTGATGAGGCAAATTCTGCTCCTCCCCCATGTGGGGAACTGTACCTTTAAGAGACTCTGACATGAGCCAGACATGGAGGATCCTGTGAACAGTGGAACCGGTGAGAGTTGGTTGAAAGTAGTTGGAATTTTTATAATTGAAAATTTTCATTTAAAAATAAAGGGAAAAAAATCTGACACCCCCCCTTTTTTTGAGAATTTCCCTTGCTCCCCTCACCCCCACTTTTCACAGGTCTACAAGTGGTCTACAGGTCTTAATTTTCCTGCATGCAGGGGGACAGGATTTGTGGAGCCAATGCAAGGAGTGTGCAACCTCTGTATGTTCTCTGATTCTGTGAAGTTACCTGTGTGTCACGGCACATAGGGAATTTGAAGGTGGTGGAAGCAAGGATACATAGAGCCCTGCACTGATACAAAATGTGTACCCGCATCCGATCTGCAAACATGGTTTGCAGATATCTGCAGATTTGCAGGGCTCTAGAGAAAGGGCCAGTGGATGCAAAGGTCATTCCCCTCAGTGAAAGAGGATGAAGGAATAAATAGTACCAAGGTTACTTCAGTCTTGAAGCCATGAGTGTGGCCTGGGACAAAAGATTATTTTGCCCAAGATTCTGAGTCAATCTTCTTCATACAGGCCAGCTGCTGAGGATGATTCTGGAGGCAGGATACAGAGCTAAGTGAAAAACCCATGCAAGGGCATCAAACTGTTAGTTGTCTCTTTTTCTTGGTTCAGAGTATCCAGCCAGCAACACTCTTCCTGACAGAACCATATTGACACATCCCACACATCACACCGTACAACAGTGTATGTACCAGTGTATTCTAGGACACTTGAAGCATCTACATCCTGGTGCCCAGCACCGTTATTGAGAATTAAGTCACGTTTTGAATTTACCTCCAAATATTTACTCCCATCTACTGGGAGAGTTGTGGGGGATTCTGGGAGTTGTGTGACATTCCAGATTTCCCCATCCCTAGTCAACCTCACTACAGTTTGTCAGCTTGAATCTCGGACTGAATCAGACTGGAGTAGTCATGCTGGCTCTTTACACTAGCAGCCAGTCTTACAAGAGATTGGTTGACCTGGGAAAGTCATGCAACTGATGATGGTCAGCATTAGTAATACGTGGAATCCAGGTTATATTAAAAAGTTCAATAGTAGGCCTGAACTATGATGTATAGGGCACTGCCTCAGAGAAGCCTAAGGAGGAGCAGTGGTTCCAGTGGTCTGATATTAATGCCACCCTACCCATTTCCTGGAATGTCTTGTCTTAATGGAGCACTCATTTTGAACCACAGCCTCAAACTCTACTCAAAAGTAGGATGATATAGTCCTGGGAGTGGCTACAGAATGTCCAAATGAAGCATATCTTGAGCTTTCTCTCTATGTATCTTGGACCCACCTAAGAGCAAAAAACTATCCCAATGAAAGTTTCATTCCTCATACACAAGGGAAGAGTCATTGCTTTGTGAACACTAGTTACAAATACACAGCATTACTTCCTGGCACAAGGGCTGTGGGCAAGTGTATAGTAGGGTGAATGCTGTGGCGAATACTAAGAACACTGGTTTGTATGAGAAGAGACAGAATGTGGGACACCTTTCCATCACGCACCAGGAATATTAATGGGGTCTCAGTTCTATGGGGATCGGTAAAATCCTGCCGGGCCTTTTGTTGTCTTGAAGTAGTCTGGATAAGTTTCAATAGCCAACAAGGGATAAGAAAGTCAGATTTTAAGTTTAAAAGACACCTTAGTTCTTCAGAAAGGAGCAGTAAAGGACAAAAGTACTTTAAAAAAATTGTACTTTACCTTTATTGCATGTATTACACTAAAGAACATTGTCTAAATCCAGAGCCAAGGTGACACTTCAGCCACTGAAATCCAGGGTGTAAGGAAAAAGATGTTAGTCTCAGCCAGACACCAAAGGCAGAGTGAATAACTACGTTTCAAAGAGATATAAAAAATCTGTATGAAAAATGCAAAGTAATGTTTCTTTTTAAAGGAAAGACATCCCCCTTCCCTGCCCCCAATAGAATCATAGAAATGTAGGCCTGAAAGGGAGCTCAAGAGGTCATCTTAGCCATCCCCTCCACACTCGAGGAAAGATTTAAGTATACCATGTTTTGTTCATGGTACAAAATGAATACAGTGCAAATTTTCACATTTGTGCGGTACCACAGCATATGCTCCTTTTGCTGATGTGGGGAAAAGGTGGATATGGCACATTAGGCATCACATAAAGATGCCCCTTAAATACAGGACAGGTGGTCAAAATGCGCCATGTCAAATGCAATTATGCAGCGAAGCTGATGGACAAATCCTGGATGTTGCCACAGAAATGTTGCTTTCTGCTCTTGAGCTTCTCCTCCCATCATTTTGCTTTCCTCACCCTCTTATTTTGTCTGTTTTTTGGTTTTCCCCACTAGGAAGAGTTTGGGTTTCCTGTACCTGCTTCCGTACTTCTTCCTTAACAGGACAAAGTGGGAGAGAGAACCTTCCATCCTAAGGACTATAGCTGATCCAGAACTTGGTTCTCTCTGCAAATTTCAATTTTTGGAGGAAATTCAAAACACTGAAAAAATTGATATGAAAACCAAAATATTTTTATTCTGAAATGTTGCTGCAGGGCCTATGGGAATTTTAGTTCAGGTGCCCCACTCGCCTCGATAGGCTGGGCTTCTGGTCATACTACATCTCCCATGATACACCACAGTCTTCCCTCTTGGCGATGGGAGATGGTGCATCATGGAGATCCCTGGCTATTGGGCATCATGAGAGATGTAGTTTCAGTCAGGGAGCCCAGCCATAGAGACAATGGGACAAGAGGCAACTGAACTACAACTACCATGAGCACCATGGCAGAATTTCAAAGTCAAAATATTTTGGTTTATAGCATTCAGTTTTTCAGTGTTTACATGGAAAAACAACAAGGAGTCCCGGTGGAATCTTAAAGACTAACAGATTTATTTGAGCATAAGCTTTCATGGGTAAAACCTCACTTCTTCAGATGCATGGAAAAAGTTGAGCAGCTCTTTTTGAGGACATCATGTATCACACAAACCTTCTTTCAGGGATGAACTTGGGGAGTGTCTGTGTTTAACTTAGGCATCCAGGCTTATCTGAGGGAAAATAAGCAGCAGCACTGAGCTACTCTCTTGCAGACCTTAGGAAATCCACATTAGGGGAGACTGTGTATCTGGTTCTAATGGTGAAGGAGCAGGGGCAGAAGAGACTATAGTATTTGTGTTGCAGTTACCATACAATGCTCCCCTAAACAGCCACATAATTTTCCAGTTTGATGCACAATTAATCAAAAAATTATTACAAGACTCCTTCCTTTTGTACATATTTAAGTTTCATGCCTCACAGGTCTTCACTAGAAACTTATGCTATAGAATCATAGAAATGTAAGACTGGAAGGGACCCCTGAGATGTCATCTTGTCCAGCCCCCCGTGCTGAGGTAGGACAAAGTAAACCTAGACATCCTTGACAGGTGTTTGTCTAACCTGTTCTTAAAACCTCCAATGACGGGGATTCTACAACCTCCCTTGGAAGCCTATTCCAGAGCTTAACTACCCTGTAGTTAAGAAAGGTTTCCTAATATTTAACCTAATCTCTCTTGCTGCAAATTAAGCTGATAACTTCTAGTTCTACCTTCAGTGTACATGGAAAATAATTGATCACAGTCCTCTTCATAACAGCCTCTTAACATAGTTGAGGACTGTGAGGTCCTAATCCAGCCCTCGTTTCTCAAGACTAAACATGCCAGTTTTTTAATATTTCCTCATAGTCAAGGTTTTCTAAACCTTTTACAATTTTTGTTGTTCTATTCTTGACTCCCTCCACTTTGTCCACATCTTCCTTAAAGTGTAGCACCCAGAACTGGACACACTACTCCAGATGAGGCTTCACCACTGCTGAATAGAGTGGGGCAGTTACCTCCTGGGTCTTACATATGACACTCCTATAAAAACATCCCAGAATGATATTAGCTTTTTTTGTAAGTCCATCACATTGTTGGTGCATATCCAATTTGTGATCTGCTACAACCTCCAGAGCCTTTTCAACATACTACTGCCTAACCAGTTATTCCCATTTTGTAATTGTGCAGATGATTTTTCCTTCCTGAGTGTAGTACTTTGCATTTGTCTCTGTTGAATTTTATCTTGTTGAATTCAGACCAATTCTTCAATTGTCAAGGTCATTTTGAACTCCAATCCTGTCTTCCAAAGGGATTGCAACCCCTCCCAGCATGATCTCATCTGCAAATTTCAATTAGTTTTGCACTCACCTTATAGTAATTTCATCTAGACCACATTTCTCTAGTTTGCTTATGTGAATGATTCAGACATATTACTAGGCCAGTAACCCTGTCAAAAATGGAAATTAGGTTGGTTTGGCATGATTTTTTCTTGACAAAGCCATGTTATTCATTCATTCATTTATTTATTTATATAATAGCCATGCTATTATAACTCTATTATCCTCTTGGCACTTACAAACAGATTGTTTAATAATTTGTTCCACTATCTTTCTAGGTGACTAGTCTATAACTTCTTAGTCCTCTTTGTTCCCCTTTTTAAAGATATGTACTATAATTACCTGACTCCACCTTTTGGGACCTCACCTATCCTCCATGAGTTGTCAAAGATAATTGCTAATGGTTCTGAGATTGCTTCAGGTAGTTCCTTAAGTACTCAAGGATGAATTCCATCAGGCCCTGCCAACTTGAATACATCTAACTTATCTAAATATTCTTTCCCTATTTTGTCTTGCATTCCTTCCCCCTTATTGTTAATATTATGCTAAGTATCTGGTATTGGAACAATTTACCAAGGGTCATGGTGGATTCTCCATCACTGACAATATTTAAATCAAGAGTGGATGTTGCTCTAAAAGATCTGCTCTAGGAATTATTTTGTGGAAGTTCCATGGCATATACTATACAGGGGATCAGACTAGATGATCACAATTGTCCCTTCTGGCCTTAGATTCATAGATTCTATGGTCCCCATTAATGTTTTTAATGAAGAATGAAGCAAAATAGGTATTAAACACCTCATCTTCTTGATGTCACTGTTGTAACTTTCCTTCCCCGCTAATGTACAACCTGGTCTTGGTCTTTCTCTTGCTCCTAATCAGGGCTGGATTATGACATTCTGAGGCCCTAAATTATGTCAAGTGTAAGAGGCCCCATACCATAAAAATATTGAATTTATTATTTTCACAGAAGTAAATTAACTGTATAAACACAAAAGCTTTATATTTACATATATACAAAGGCGAAGTTGTAAAATAGAATAATCTAACTAAAACATGTCATGCAATATGCCTGTTTGCATTATAAAGTAGTTTCAAATTAACATATTTTCATCTGATTTCTTAATTAGTAAATGTGAAAGCTTTATGTGTATAGCAACACAAAAGCAGTCACAGTTACACAGACCAGCTTACCTAATGGAAGCAATACTACCTGCAGTATGTCCGTTTGCACATCACATTAATTTAACAGTGAAATTTAAAACATTTTCTTTCATGATTTTTGAAGAGCAAAATCATTGATGATGTCCTCAATGCTAAGCTATGGAGTTTGTCACTTTCAATGCACAGAATGCTTAGGGCAAATAGCTTTTCTTGCAGCATTTTCTAGGCAGACTTCTCTCTTCGTGTTTGCTTCTCTATCCTCTGTCTCCCCCAGGATCACTAATTAAACTTGAGTAAACACCTCGGACACATAGAGTGAAAACAAACTATACTGTGAAAGAGAGAAAGAATTTACCAGAAAAAAGACTGGTACTCTCTAGTCAGGCATTGATAAAGTGAGAAAAACTAGCCTATATTCAAACAAATATAATGAATATTAAGGCTTTAATAGCCTATAAATCATATATGCACATAGTTTGAAATAACTTGCTCACCAAGTACTCAGAATATTTGGATATATATGTATATCTTCCTTCACTTCTCTCAAAACCCTCTATTTATCCTTTCATCAGCATTCTCTGATATTTACTGTGAAGGTTCCCGAAACTGACGGAGGGAAGCGAACACAAATTTATCCTCCTCAAGAGCCACTCAATCCAAGTCCATAAGACAATCACCTGCAAACTCAATCATGTGAAGCATGGATAATGCATGAAGCAGAAAGCGGCGTGCACACTAAAATACAAAATTGTATGTATGTACAGATCAAAAGAAGAAAGAACATACTAACACTTAAGAAAACAAAGAAAAGCAGGAGTGAAGGCACTATACCACTGAGCATGCTAGACTGTAAACAAAAGATGGCGGTCTTCTGGCTATTACTGGCTAAGGGGGACACTATACATGACGTCAGTCCTAGGATGAGTCCCATATGAGTATGAGCTTGGCAGGATTGCTTCACGACACTGCCATGTCCGAACTCACATTTTCCCGATTTTATCGGCAGTGAGATTATTTATTTATTTATTTAAATAAGTTATGAAGGCATGGTCAGAGTTTTACCAGTAGCAGTGGCCAAAAAATCTTAGGAGACTGATAGCAGACTTACTCGTAGAAATACTAATTTTACAAGTGCAATTATCATTTTTTTTCTCAGTCCTGGTCCTCCCGCCTGTCAATAATGAACAATTAGTGAAGGGTAAGGTAGGGTAATGGTATCTGTGTAGCCAGATGTGTATATTTTTTGTCAAATTTGAATGAAAATGTCTGTATTTAGAGAGAATCTTCTTTCCCCATATCTCCTTTATTTATCAACCGATTTTGATAAAATTTGAAATGGAGTCAATTTTTTTCATTTGTAGAGGCCCCTCATATGTGAGGCCCTAAGATGTAGCTTAGTTAGCTCATGCCTTAATCCGGCCCTGCTCCTAATGTAATTATAGAACATCTTCTTATTGTCTTTTATGTCCCACACTTGGTATTACTCATTTTGTGCTTTAGCTTTTCTGATTTTGTCCCTACATGCTTGTGTGCTATTCTTTGCACTCATCTTTAGCAACTTGTCCAGGGTTTCCACTTTTTGTAGGATTCCTTTTTGATATTCTGGTCAGTAAAGAGCTCCTGATGCAGCCGTATTGGTGTTTAACTATTCTCCCTATCTTTTCTTTGCATTGGCATAGTTTGCTGTTACACCTTTAATATTGTCTCTATGAGAAGCTGCCAGCTCTCCGGAATGCCTTTTTCCCAAAGATGTTCTTCCCCTGGGACCTTTCCCACCAAAAGTTTGGGTTTGTTCCAATCTGAGTATGTTCCAATCTGTTTTTTTGAAGTCCATTGTCTATATTCTGCTGTTCTAACTTCCTTCCTTTTCTAAATCTCTAAATCTATCATTTCATGAACACTTTCACCCAGAGTGCCTTCTACCTTCAGAGTCTCAACCAATTCCTTCCTGTTAGTTAGAATCAGTTCTAGAAAGGCTGTCTTCTTGGTTATTTCCCTTCTCCTTTTGAAACAAAAAGGTGCCCCCAGTGCATTCCCCAGAACTTATTGGAAATTTTGTGTTTTGCTGTATTATTTTCCAACGATGTCTGCGTTGTTAAAGTTCCCCATCCCTACCAGGTTTTGTGTTTTGGATATTTCTGTTATTTGTTCTAGAAATGCCTCATCACCTTCAACTGATTTTACAGTTTATAGAAGACCACTACTATGACATGGCCCTGGTCCCCATCCTTTTATCTTTATCAAGAGACTTTCAGCTAGTCTGTTTCTCACCTTTCTGGACCTCAGAACAAGTGTATACATTTCTGATGTATAATGCAATACCTTCTCCCTTTTTTTCCCCTGCCTGTCCTTCTTGAACAAGTTATTCCTGTCATGAGATTTATCCCATAGAGTCTCTGTGATGCCAAGTAAGTCATATTTTTTCATTTGTACTAATACTTCCAGTTCTTCCTGTTTATTCCCTATATTCCTTGAATTTGTGTGTAAACATCTAAGAGGTTGAGTAGATTCCCCCACTGTTATCGCCCTTGTTCTTGTATGACCCTATTGTAATTTTCTGCTTCCCCCCAACATTTAGTCCTCTGTTAAGCTCACCTTTTAAAATCTAACTTTTGACTTTTGTCTCCTGCCCCTTTTGAACCTAGTTTAAAACCCACCCCTAAGTTGGTGAGTGGTGTGTGACGATGCTGTTCCTCTTCTTGGTTAGGTGGACCCCATCTCTTCCCAGCACTCCTTTTTTCCTGGAACTGAATCCCATGGTCAAAGAAGCTGTCAGGTTCCCTTGCCACTCTGAACTCTAGGGTACAGATGTGGGGACCCACATGAGAGACCCCCCTAAGCTTATTTCTACCAGCTTAGGTTAAAAACTCCCCAAGGCACAATTCTCCCTTGTATCTTGGATTAGGTAACGCTTGCCACCACCAAGTGATTTAGACAAACTCAGGGAAAGGACCACTTGCAGTTCCTACTCCTCCTAATATCTCCCCAAGCCCCTGCACCCCCTTTCCTGGGGAAGCTTGAGAATAAACAAGATGAGCACAGATCACCTTGCGTTTTTTTAGGACACACAAAAAATCCCCAATCAGATTCTAAAAGAAACAGAACTTATTAGAAAGAAAAAAAGGTAAAAGAAGCACCTCTGTAAATTAGAATGGAAGATAATCTTACAGGGCAATTAGATTCAAAAACACAGAGGATTTCCCTCTAGGCCAAACTTTAAAGTTATAGAAAGAAAACCGGAATACACCTTCCTCGCAGCACAGAGAAAATCACAAGCCAAAACAAAAATAAGCTAACGCATTCCCTTGCTAGTACTTACTAATTCTAATGGAGTTGGATTGCTTGCTTCCTTGATCTGTGTCCGGCAAGCATACAGAACAGACAGACTAAAACCTCCGCCGCCCCAGATTTGAAAGTATCTTGTCCCCTTATGGTCCTTTTGGTCAGGTGCCAGCCAGGTTACCTGAGCTTCTTAACCCTTTACAGGTAAAAGGATTTTGTGCCTCTGGCCAGGAGGGATTTTACAGTACTGTATACAGGAAGGTGTTACCCTTCCCTTTATATGACAGAAGCTGAAACCCACCCAGCAATACCATCTGTGCAGCCATGCATTCATCTCCAGGGTACATGTGTCCCTCTGTGGGTCCTCACCCAGAACTGGGAGGATGGACAAGAATACCACCTGTGCCCCGGACTCCTTCAACTCCCCAAGCCTTGTAGTCACTGCAGATCTGCTCAGACTGCCACCTGGCAGCATCATTAGTGTCCATATGGATGAGCAGCATGGGGTAGTGTTCAGGGAGACAGATGAACCTTGGAAATCTTTCCATACTCTTCAGATGTGGATTCCAGGAAGCCAGAACAGCTCCCTGGACAACATGTCACATCAGCAGATGGAGCCTCTGTTCCCCTCAGAAGGGAGTCACAGACCACTACCACTCTAAGTCTCCTCCTCTTAGGTATAGTGTTAGAAACACCACCGCAAGGAGTCATATTAGCTACCCAACGTTAAGCATGACTTTGCAGTCAATGTAGATAGGGACAAGTTGTGTTTAGCATCATCTCAGCTGATTGTGGTTAAACCAGTAGAGGTTCCAGTAGAGGTTAATCCAACCAGTGGACACAACATTAAATACTACAGTCAAGAGTTTCAAAAGTGACAAGTGAGTTTGGATTCCTGAATGTTTAGATACCCAATTGGAGACACCTTAAAGGAGCCTGATTTGCAAACATCACCGAGCACTGCTTTCTAAAAAGGCCTCTTTATGGTCCCTCAGATAGGGCATCAAAACATGGATGTCAACTTCTCTCTGACTACAGTAACTACAAAGCTGGGTTAAACATTGTGTTAGGGTCCAAACATGACATAATTATTTTAGTTCAGACAACTCCATATTCTTTCAATACAACAGGGCAAGTCTGGCCCTATTCAATGGTCTTATGGATACTGGTTGGGTTAAGAAGTTCTTCCAACTGGAAGGTTTAACTGCAAAAGGAGAGAGAAAGAGAGAGAGAGAGAGTGGCCAAAGAGAAGGAAGAAAATTACTGGTGTCCACTATATCTCCTTTTTAAAAATCCTCTCTCCCCTGGATTAATAAGAAGGGCCCTACCAAATTCACCATCCATTTTTGGTCAATTTCACAGTTATAGGATTTTTAAAATAATAAATATAATGATTTCAGCTATTTAAACCTGAAATTTAACAGTGTTGTAATTGTAGGGGTCCTGCCCCAAAAAGGATTTGTGTGGGTTGGTCACAAAGTTATTGTAGAGGGGGTTGCAGGTACTGCTACCCTTACTTCTGGGCTGCTGCTGGCATCAGGGCTGTTTTCAAAGCTTGGTAGCTGGAGAGTGGCAGCTGCTGGCCAGGAGCCAGCTCTGAAGGCAGAGCCGCTGCCAGCAGCAGCAAAGAATAAGGATGCAATACCATGCTGCTGCTGGCAGGGCACTGCCTTCAGAGCTGGGCAGTGCAAAAGTAAAGGTGGAAATAATGCGACCAATGTTTCCCCTAATTTTTTCCATCCATGTGCGGAATAGATTTTTGTTATGTAATATAGAAGCTGTTTTGTGCTGGCTTCGTAAATCTTAGTATTGGAATATCCGCCAGGTTTGTCTGCCCCATTCTGTTGGGAAGTTCACCAAAACTGAGAGTAGTCTAAACTACGAAATTAAGTTGATTTTATAGAAGTCGAATCTTTAGAAATTGATTTTATACAGTCGATTGTGTATGTCCCCACTAAGCACTTTAAGTCGGCGGAATGCATCCTCAATACCGTGGCTAGCACGACTCACGGAGCATTGAGTTCCCACAGTCCTCCGCTCCCATTGGAATCTGGGTTAAGCGCCCAATGCCTGATGGGGCAAAAACATTGTCGCGGGGTGGTTTTGAGTACAAGTCATCAGTCTCCCCTTCCTCCTTCCCATGAAAGCAACGGCAGACAATTGTTTTGCACTTTTTTTCCTGGGTTACCCATGCAGACCACCATAGCACGGAGAGCATGGAGCCTGCTCAGCTCACTGCTGCTATTGTGGGCATTGTAAACACCTTGTGCATTATCTGAGTATATGCAGAACCTGGCTAAGAGACGCCAGCACGAGAGGACATGGGACCAGATATTCCTGAAAGCACAGGATGTGGCAATTGGCACATCATGGTGGCAGTGGGGCTGGTTGATACGTGGAACACTGATTCTGGGCCAGGCAACAAGCACAGACTGGTGGGACGCATAGTGTTGCTGGTATGGGATGATTCACAGTGGCTGAGTACTTTCCGCATGCATAAGACCACTTTCCTGGAACTTTGTGAGTTGCTTTCCCCCGCCTTGAAGCACAGGAATACCAAGATGAGAGCTGCCCTGACAGTTGAGAACGAGTGGCAATAGCCCTGTGGAAGCTTGCAACGCATGACTACTACCGGTCAGATCGGGACATCAATTTGGAGTGGGCAAATCTGCTGTGGGGGACTGCTGTGATCCAAGTATCCAAGGCAATCACTGATGTTCTGTTATCAGAAGGGTAGTGACTCGGGAAGTGTGCAGGTCATCTGGATGGCTTTGCTGCAATAGGGTTCCCTAACTGTGGTGGGATGATAGACAGAACACATATCGCTATCTTGGCACTGGACCACCTTGCCAACCAGTATGCAAACCATAAGGAGTACTTCTCAATGGTGCTGCAAGCACTGGTGGATCACAAGGGACATTTCATCGACATCAACATGGGATGGCAGAGAAAGGTGCATGATGCTCGCATCCTTAGGAACTCCAGGCTGTTTGAGCAGCTGAAAGAAGGGACTTACTTCCCAGACCAGAAAATTACAGTTGGAGATGTTGAAATGCCAATAGTTATCCTTGGGGACCCAGCCTACCCCTTGCTCCCATGGCTCATGAAGCCACATAGGCATCCTGGCCAGTAGTAAGGAGCAGTTCAACTATAGGCTGAGCAAGTGCAGAATGGTGGTAGAATGTGCCTTTGGACTTTTAAAAGCTCGCTAGCGCAGTTTGCTGACTTGGTTAGACCTCAGTGCAACCAATATTCCCATTGTTATACTTTGTTGTGTGCTCCATAATATCTGTGAGAGAAAGAGGGAGACATTTATGGCGGGGTGGGAGGTTGAGGCAAATCGCCTGGCGGCTGATTTGGAGCAGCCAGATACCAGGGTGATTAGAAGAGCACAGCTAGGTGCAATGCACATCAGAGAGGCCTCGAAAACGAGTTTCATGACTGGCCAGGCTACGGTGTGACAGTTGTCTGCGTTTCTCCTTGCTGCAAACCCACACCCTTTGTTGATTTTAATTCCCTGTAAGGCAACCACCCTCCTGGCTTCGATCACAGCTGGCAAAGGAAATAAAATAACTATTGTTTTGAAATCATACATTCTTTCTTTATTAATTAAAAAAAAAGTGAGATAACTGACAAGGTAGCCCGGGGGGGTGGGGTGCGGGAGGAGGGAAGGACAAGGCCACATTGCTTATTGTAGCAACACTACAAATCAAAACTGTTTGAATGACAGCCTTCTGTTGCTTGGGACATCTTCTGGAGTGGAGTGGCTGGGTGCATGGAGCTCCCCTCCCACATTCTGGGCGTCTGGGTGAGGAGGATATGGAACTTGGGGAGGAGGGCAGGCGGTTATACAATGGACGCAGTGGGGTCTGTGCTCTTCTTGGCTTTCCTGCAGCTCCACCAGATGCCTCATCATGTCTGTTTGCTCCCCTATTAGCATCAGCATTGCCTCCAGTCACTTAATGCTTTCCTGGCCTCTGCCATTGATGACTCCATGCATTCAACTGTTCCTATCAGTGCGGGAGGACTGCATGAGCTCAGAAAACACATCATCACGAGTGTGGGTTTTTTGCCTTCTAATCTGCCATAACCTGGGGGATGGAGATGTTAGGGGGAGCATAGAAACATTTGCACTTGCGGAGGATAAAAAAGGAGAGTAAAATTTAAGATGATACATTTCTGAGAACAAATGGAGACTTTCACAGTGAATCAAGCAATTTATAGCAGACAGCACATGTGGTTAGGTACATAGTTGCTTTGCCTTTTATATTGAGCGTCTGCTGGTATGGTGACATATCACACATGTCTGGGCAACAGAATTTAGTTTCCAGGCAGCCATGGTAAGCCAAAGGGTACATGGGTTTGGCTTCTTATGCCTTCATAACATGTGGGATTGGTTTCAAACTGCAGCGCCCTCCTTTCCCATAGCAAGCAATGCTGGTTGGGTTTCACATTTAAAAGGAGGGGCTGCGGTTTTCAGGTGGATGTGCAGCACACACCTCCCTCCACCCCATGCATAGCTATTCTCTGGGATGATCTCTTCACCCCTCCCACTGCCACGTGGCTATTCTCTGGTATGATCCCTTTTAGCCAAGCACAAACAGCCCAGCGTGAACGGGGTCCTTTACTGTTTCCTTACAAAAATTCCCCTATTTCAACCAGGTGACCATGAATGATATCACTCTCCTGAGGTGAACATAGAAAGATATAGACCGAATGTTGCTTGAATGCGACCAGAACCAGGACCATTCGCTGCCATTCTTTGTGCTGCAATGATTTCAGACTACTTGCTACTGGCTTGGCGTGGTAAAGTGTCCTACTGTGGAGGACGAAATAAGGCAGCTCTCCCCAGAAACCTTCTGCAAAGGCTTCCAGAATGCCTCCAGGAGAGCTTCATGGAGATGTCCCTGGAGGATTGCTGCTCCATCCTGAGACACATTAACAGACTTTTCCACTAGCTGTACTGACTGCAAATGCATCCCAATTGTTCAGGGCAAATCAAACGTTAAACACTCTTGGTTTTAAACCCTGTACTGTAGTTACAAATGTGCACTCACCAGAGGAGCCTTCTCCAGCTTCAGGGTTGGGGATCCCGCCGTGGGACGGTATTGGCTCCAGGATGATGAAAAGATTCTGGCTGCCGGGGAGAACGGATTCACCACTTCCCTGCTGTGCATTCCTCCTCCTCATCCGCAAAAGCCTCCTCCCAGTTGCATGATACTCCCCCTTGCAGGTATCCATGGACAGTGGTGGGGTAGTGGTAGGGTCCCCCTTAGAATACAACGCAGCTGGTCATAGATGTGGTATGTATGAGGCTTTGACCCGGAGCAACCGTTTGCCTCCTTTGTCTTTTGGTAGGCTTGCCTGAGCTCCTTAACTTTCGCACGGCACTACTGTGTGTCCCTTTGTAGCCTCTCTCCACCATGCCCTGGGCGATTTTGGCAAAATATATTAGCATTTCTTCTTTTCATACAAGTTCTGCCTGCAGAGATTCTTCTCCACATACAGCAATCAGAACCATTGTCTCCCTTTCAATCCATGCTGGAGCTCGTTTGTGATACTGGGAGGACTGCATGGTCACCCGTGCTACTAAGCTCATTAAATTAAATTTGAAATTTCCCGGGGCTTTTCCTGTATACCTATCTAGTGCATCAAGTGCTGTCCAGAGCGGTAACATTGGAGCACTCTGGGAAAACTCCCAGAGAAAAATACCATCAAACTGCATCTGCACTACCCCAAATTCAACTGAGCAAGGTCGATATAAGCGCAACTCCCCTCCCCAGGGAGGAGTGCAACAGTCGATTTTAAGAACCCTTCAAGTTGACACAACGGGGGGGTTGTGCAGACACATTCATTTTAAAATCGACCTAATGCAGATAAATTCAACGTAACCACACAGTGTAGACTAGGGCTGAGTGACCTCAGCTGGCTCCCACAGGAAGCATTCTAAGAGTGGTCTCAGCTGAGGTGGTATCACGCTCTAGCAGCTCAACAAAAAGGAGAAGGTACCCCACTACAGCAGACCAGACTCAAGAATATATGAATAGATATCACTACTCCTCCAGTGCTGTTCCATTTCAGTTAAATTCCACGACCTACCTAGAGCCTCCAAGGCAACGCAGGAGGGAGAAGGACCAGATGGACGATTGGTCTGACCCAGAAGGGCCGTTCTTATCTTCACCATTTCCTCTAACCCAAGCAAAGCCAGAAGCAGGCCCAGCTCACGAAGACTAGCAGGGCTCTCTCTTGGCCCCAGCACAGCAAACAGCAAAACCACCCTGCCTCCGCCAGGATAGACACCCGCAGACTCACCGTTCCAGACCAACCCAGCCCTTCCCCGCTTTGGCTTTCTCTAAGCTGTCGGTGTGCTCTGCTCCACGGCTGCCATGGTGGCGGAGATCAGAAGGCTGTGTGGTCTCACGGTCTCAGCTGAGGTGGTATCGCGTGCCCTTCTCCCCACCCCCGCCCATCTCCTCATTCCCTTCCTGGAGCCTTGGGATGGGAGTAATTCTGTATTTGAGTGGCACTCCCTCCCAGCCAATCAGCTTTGTATAGACTAGCAGGGAGGGAGGGGGAAAGGGATCGCGCTCTAGTGACAGCTCAGCAAGAAAGGGGCAGGTCCCCCACTACAGCGGAGCCGGCTGGAGAATATGTGTATCGAGCCCACTCCTTCTCCCATGCTCTTCCATTTGCGCTAACTTCCCCAACCTGTCTCCAGCCTCCAAGACAGCGCAAGGGGGAGAAGGGCCGGGGACAAAGAGCTTTCTGCTCGGCAAGGGCTGGCTTTTTGGGAAGCCAAGCGGGGAGAGGGATGGAGGCCACTGGAGGAGCTTTACCCGCTAACTGTCAATGGCTTCTAAAAGAAGGGCAAGAGAAAGTACCGTCGCTCCCTTGCCGCTGGAGAATGCGGGTCTCGATCCCGCTGCCTCTCGCACGCAAAGCGAGCGCCTACCACTTGAGCTAATTCCCCCATTTGGCCTGTCACTGTCTTGATGCAACCATGTCATAGCGGAGGCCACACCGTCCTGGTGCTGACAGGTGACTCCTTCCAAACAGGTCAGGCAAGCCAATGCTTCTCATGGGCCGGCTAGCTCAGTTGGTTAGAGCGTGGTGCTAATAACGCCAAGGTCATGGGTTCAAACCCCATGCTGGCCACACCGTGTGCTGGATAGGGAGCGTGGTTTATGCTCTTTTGGCTGACTCCTAGGGGTCGGAGAGGCCAAAACGAGATGGGCTGCGTGGCTTGCAGAGAGCAGGCAAGAGCCCTGGGGGAAAGACCATTCAGAGCTGGCAGGGCGAGGCTCGGCCACCTGCTCTTCTCCCCTCTGGGCTCCTTGCTCGGGCTGGCTGAAAGGGACAGGGATTGGGCCCGGGGAGGGGTGGAGAAGGGTGAAAATGGCCAGCTGCCTTCCCAGCTCATAGGCGATGAGGCTTGAGCTGGCGGCCCAGGAAGCAAATCGCAGGGCTGCTGGCTCACCCCCATTGTCCCCAGCCGGTTGACCTGATGGCCCGAATTCTTGCCGGCCGCCATCTCCACCCAAATGTACCCGAGAGCGGATCACGCTCTCCAGCCCAAGCCCCAGACGAAGGCTTCATACTCGGCACCCCAAGCTAGGGGAGAGGCTTCAAAGTCAGCCTGCGCAGGGTGAGCTTGAGAGTTCCCTGGACCCCATCCTCCCATAGGCAGCCCCGGAGCCCAGAGCTCGGACAGGAAGGAGCAGGAGGAGCACTCTGACCAGGGGCACCGCCACTCTAAGTCAGCCGGAGTTGCTTTCTCTTCTACCCCTTTTCTGCCAAATTCTCCTGGCCTCACAGTTGCCATCCATGGGATACAGGGAAGACGCAGGCAGGGACTCTAGCTAGCCGAAGCCACACGCGCATGCTGAGAGTTTAGCACAGGCTATTGAGGCACGGAAGAAAGCCCACTCGGAGGCATTGACATAGCTCAACGTGACTTCCAAGGGCCCGACATGTGCAGAAAGCCAACTTTCTTGTGAAAAATTCTCCTCTTTCGGCTAATCTTTCAAAGGGCTCCAAATGGGAAAACACACACACTGAAACACCCAAACTGTCCTAATGCTCCCAATCTAAAAAGAAAAGAAAGGAAAAGATTTCTAAGTGGCCACCCGGCCCGAATTGTACAGCTCCGCAAAGGAAACCAGTGGGAGGGACATGACACAGAAAGGGGGAATGGAAAGCTGCCCAAAGCCGCTGAGATCATGTGGAAAGCTACAGCCCCGTCACTACTCCTACTAGTCACACTTCTTGCAACAGCTGATGAGCTTCCAGGTGCTTTTCTCACCCGAGCCCACAGCAGGGGAACACCTTGAGAAGCTTCCCGTGGGTTGCCTGGTTCAGCTGGTCAGAGCGTGACACTAAGGGAGGCAAGATGGTGCAAAGGAGCCCCTGGGTGGCTGTGGGCCTGGGGAGGATGGCTTTGGATTTTTGGCCTGACTGTTACGGACAGCAAGGCCAAAAGTCAGCTGGCTGGCCCACCCGGAGCCCTTAGTCAACTGCTTGGAGAATGTGGGCATCGACCCCACTACCTCTCGCATGCTAAGCGAGCGCTCTACCGCTTGAGCTAATTCCCCACAGCTGGCCTGACTCCCTGGGGCCAGGCACAGGCTCTGTGGCCTTAAGCAGAACACAGCTTGAGATGGGGGCACTACCCAGAGTTGGGGAAGGGGCCCGAGTCCCAGCCACGCGCCTCGGCACAAACACCAACGCTCCCTCCCTGGAGTCTGTCGGGGGAGTGAGGGCTGAGAGTTAGCCCCTGGAACAAGCACCAAACTTGAGAAGACAACGCAGGGATAGATCACTTGATGATTGCCTGCTCTGGCCATTGTCTCTGAGGCACCTGGCGTTGGCCACCGTCAGAAGACATGATACTGGGCTAGATGGACCATTGGTCTGACCCAGAAGGGCCGTTCTTATCTTCACCATTTTCCTCTAACCCAAGCAAAGCCAGAAGCAGGCCCAGCTCACGAAGACTAGCAGGGCTCTCTCTTGGCCCCAGCACAGCAAACAGCAAAACCACCCTGCCTCCGCCAGGATAGACACCTGCAGACTCACCGTTCCAGACCAACCCAGCCCTTCCCCGCTTTGGCTTTCTCTAAGCTGTCGTGTGCTCTGCTCCACGGCTGCCATGCTGGTGGAGATCAGGAGGCTGTGTGGTCTCACGGTCTCAGCTGAGGTGGTATCGCGTGCCCTTCTCCCCACCCCCCGCCCATCTCCTCATCCCTTCCTGGAGCCTTGGGATGGGAGTAATTCTGTATTTGAGTGGCACTCCCTCCCAGCCAATCAGCTTTGTATAGACTAGCAGGGAGGGAGGGGGAAAGGGATCGCGCTCTAGTGACAGCTCAGCAAGAAAGGGGCAGGTCCCCCACTACAGCGGAGCCGGCTGGGGAATATGTGTATCGAGCCCACTCCTTCTCCCATGCTCTTCCATTTGCGCTAACTTCCCCAACCTGTCTCCAGCCTCCAAGACAGCGCAAGGGGGAGAAGTGCCGGGGACAAAGAGCTTTCTGCTCGGCAAGGGCTGGCTTTTTGGGAAGCCAAGCGGGGAGAGGGATGGAGGCCACTGGAGGAGCTTTACCCGCTAACTGTCAATGGCTTCTAAAAGAAGGGCAAGAGAAAGTACCGTCGCTCCCTTGCCGCTGGAGAATGCGGGTCTCGATCCCGCTGCCTCTCGCACGCAAAGCGAGCGCTCTACCACTTGAGCTAATTCCCCCATTTGGCCTGTCACCGTCTTGATGCAACCATGTCATAGCGGAGGCCACACCGTCCCGGCGCCGACCGGTGACTCCTTCCAAACAGGTCAGGCAAGCCAATGCTTCTCATGGGCCGGCTAGCTCAGTTGGTTAGAGCGTGGTGCTAATAACGCCAAGGTCATGGGTTCAAACCCCATGCTGGCCACACTGTGTGCTGGATAGGGAGCATGGCTTCTGCTCTTTTGGCTGACTCCTAGGGGTCGGAGAGGCCAAAACGAGATGGGCTGCGTGGCTTGCAGAGAGCAGGCAAGCCCTGCTGGGGGAAGGGACCATTCAGTGCTGGCAGGGCGAGGCTCCGGCCACCTGCTCTTCTCCCCTCTCTGGGCTCCTTGCTCGGCCTGCTGGCTGAAAGGGACAGGGATTTGGGCCCGGGGAGGGGTGGAGAAGGGTGAACCTGGCCAGCTGCCTTCCCAGCTCATAGGCGATGAGGCTTGAGCTGGCGGCCCAGGAAGCAAAATCGCAGGGCTGCTGGCTCACCCCATTGTCCCCAGCCGGTTGACCTGATGGCCCGAATTCTTGCCGGCCGCCATCTCCACCCAAATGTACCCGAGAGCGGATCACGCTCTCCAGCCCAAGCCCCAGACGAAGGCTTCATACTCGGCACCCCAAGCTAGGGGAGAGGCTTCAAAGTCAGCCTGCGCAGGGTGAGCTTGAGAGTTCCCTGGACCCCATCCTCCCATAGGCAGCCCCGGAGCCCAGAGCTCGGACAGGAAGGAGCAGGAGGAGCACTCTGCCCAGGGGCACCGCCACTCTAAGTCAGCCGGAGTTGCTTTCTCTTCTACCCCTTTTCTGCCAAATTCTCCTGGCCTCACAGTTGCCATCCATGGGATACAGGGAAGACGCAGGCAGGGACTCTACCTAGCCGAAGCCACACGCGCATGCTGAGAGTTTAGCACAGGCTATTGAGGCACGGAAGAAAGCCCACTCGGAGGCATTGACATAGCTCAACGTGACTTCCAAGGGCCCGACATGTGCAGAAAGCCAACTTTCTTGTGAAAAATTCTCCTCTTTCGGCTAATCTTTCAAAGGGCTCCAAATGGGAAAACACACACACTGAAACACCCAAACTGTCCTAATGCTCCCAATCTAAAAAGAAAAGAAAGGAAAGATTTCTAAGTGGCCACCCGGCCCGAATTGTACAGCTCCGCAAAGGAAACCAGTGGGAGGGACATTACACAGAAAGGGGGAATGGAAAGCTGCCAAAGCCGCTGAGATCATGTGGAAAGCTACAGCCCCGTCACTACTCCTACTAGTCACACTTCTTGCAACAGCTGATGAGATTCCAGGTGCTTTTCTCACCCGAGCCCACAGCAGGGGAACACCTTGAGAAGCTTCCCGTGGGTTGCCTGGTTCAGCTGGTCAGAGCGTGACACTAAGGGAGGCAAGATGGTGCAAAGGAGCCCTGGTGGCTGTGGGCCTGGGGAGGATGGCTTTGGATTTTCGGCCTGACTGTTACGGACAGCAAGGCCAAAAGTCAGCTGGCTGGCCCACCCGGAGCCCTTAGTCAACTGCTTGGAGAATGTGGGCATCGACCCACTACCTCTCGCATGCTAAGCGAGCGCTCTACCGCTTAAGCTAATTCCCCACAGCTGGCCTGACTCCCTGGGGCCAGGCACAGGCTCTGTGGCCTTAAGCAGAACACAGCTTGAGATGGGGGCACTACCCAGAGTTGGGGAAGGGGCCCGAGTCCCAGCCACGCGCCTCGGCACAAACACCAACGCTCCTCCTGGAGTCTGTCGGGGGAGTGAGGGCTGAGAGTTAGCCCCTGGAACAAGCACCAAACTTGAGAAGACAACGCAGGGATAGATCACTTGATGATTGCCTGCTCTGGCCATTGTCTCTGAGGCACCTGGCGTTGGCCACCGTCAGAAACATGATACTGGGCTAGATGGACCATTGGTCTGACCCAGAAGGGCCGTTCTTATCTTCACCATTTTCCTCTAACCCAAGCAAAACCAGAAGCAGGCCCAGCTCACGAAGACTAGCAGGGCTCTCTCTTGGCCCAGCACAGCAAACAGCAAAACCACCCTGCCTCCGCCAGGATAGACACCCACAGACTCACCGTTCCAGACCAACCCAGCCCTTCCCGCTTTGGCTTTCTCTAAGCTGTCGGTGCTCTGCTCCACGGCTGCCATGCTGGCGGAGATCAGGAGGCTGTGTGGTCTCACGGTCTCAGCTGAGGTGTATCGCGTGCCCTTCTCCCCACCCCCGCCCATCTCCTCATTCCCTTCCTGGAGCGTTGGGATGGGAGTAATTCTGTATTTGAGTGGCACTCCCTCCCAGCCAATCAGCTTTATATAGACTAGCAGGGAGGGAGGGGGAAAGGGATCGCGCTCTAGTGACAGCTCAGCAAGAAGGGGCAGGTCCCCCACTACAGCGGAGCTGGCTGGAGAATATGTGTATCGAGCCCACTCCTTCTCCCATGCTCTTCCATTTGCGCTAACTCCCAACCTGTCTCCAGCCTCCAAGAGCGCAAGGGGGAGAAGGGCCGGGGACAAAGAGCTTTCTGCTCGGCAAGGGCTGGCTTTTTGGGAAGCCAGCGGGAGAGGGACGGAGGCCACTGGAGGAGCTTTACCCGCTAACTGTCAATGGCTTCTAAAGAAGGGCAAGTGAAAGTACCGTCGCTCCCTTGCCGCTGGAGAATGCGGGTCTCGATTCCGCTGCCTCTCGCACGCAAAGCGCGCGCTCTACCACTTGAGCTAATTCCCCCATTTGGCCTGTCACCATCTTGATGCAACCATGTCATAGCGGAGGCCACACCGTCCCGGCGCCGACCGGTGACTCCTTCCAAACAGGTCAGGCAGCCACTGCTTCTCATGGGTCGGCTAGCTCAGTTGGTTAGAGCGTGGTGCTAATAACGCCAAGGTTATGGGTTCAAACCCCATGCTGGCCACACCGTGTGCTGAATAGGGAGCGTGGCTTCTGCTCTTTTGGCTGACTCCTAGGGTCGGAGAGGCCAAAACGAGATGGGCTGCGTGGCTTGCAGAGAGCAGGCAAGAGCCCTGCTGGGGGAAGGGACCAGCCAGCGCTGGCAGGTGAGGCTCCGGCCACCTGCTCTTCTCCCCTCTCTGGGCTCCTTGCTCGGCCTGCTGGCTGAAAGGGACAGGGATTTGGGCCCGGGGAGGGGTGGAGAAGGGTGAACCTGGCCAGCTGCCTTCCCAGCTCATAGGCGATGAGGCTTGAGCTGGCGGCCCAGGAAGCAAAATCGCAGGGCTGCTGGCTCACCCCCATTGTCCCCAGCCGGTTGACCTGATGGCCCGAATTCTTGCCGCCGCCATCTCCACCCAAATGTACCCGAGAGCGGATCACGCGCTCCACCCAAGCCCAGACAAGGCTTCATACTCGGCACCCCAGCTAAGGGAGAGGCTTCAAAGA